>NC_090448.1:856873227-857178035 GCF_031143425.1 Pleurodeles waltl
ATATATATATATATATATATACACTGTTAGAAATGGGGTCTTTGGTTGACAGTCAGGTTACCCCCTGTTCAAGCAAGGACCCTCACTCTAGTCAGGGTAAAAGAGAATCACCCTCAGCTAACCCCTGCTTACCCCCTTGGTAGCTTGGCAGAGCAGTAGGCTTAACCTCAGAGTGCTAGGTGTAAAGTATTTGTACCAACACACACAGTAACTTAACCCCTTCGCTGCCAGGCCTTTTCCCCCTCCTGTGCCAGGCCTTTTTTTGCCTATTTGGGGCAGTTCGCGCTTAGGCCCTCATAACTTTTTGTCCACATAAGCTAACCAAGCCAAATTTGCGTCCTTTTTTTCCAACATCCTAGAGATTCTAGAGGTACCCAGACTTTGTGGGTTCCCTTGAAGGAGGCTAAGAAATTGGCCAAAATACAGTGAAAATTTCGTTTTTTTCAAAAAAATTGGAAAAAGTGGCTGCAGAAGAAGGCTTGTGGATTTCCCCCTGAAAATGGCACCAACAAAGGGTTTGCAGTGCTAAACTCAGCAGCTTCCTAGCTTTCAGGAACAGGCAGACTTGAATCAGAAAACCCAATTTTTCAACACAATTTTGGCATTTTACTGGGGCATACCCCATTTTTGCAATTATTTGTGCTTTCAGCCTCCTTCCAGTCAGTGACAGGAATGGGCATGAAACCAATGCTGGATCCCAGAAACCTAACCATTTCTGAAAAGTAGACAACATTCTGAATTCAGCAAGGGGTCATTTGTGTAGATCCTACAAGGGTTTCCTACAGAAAATAACAGCTGAAAAAGAAAAATATTGAAATTGAGGTGAAAAAAACATCAATTTTTCTCTATGTTTTACTCTGTACGTTTTCCCTGCAATGTCAGATTATGGAAAGCAATATACTGTTACGTCTGCTGGACTCCTTTGGTTGCGGGGATATATAGGGCTTGTAGGTTCATCAAGAACCCGAGGAACCCAGAGCCAATAAATGAGCTGCACCCTGCAGTGCGTTTTCATTCTATACCGGGTATACAGCAATTCATTTGCTGAAATATAAAGAGTAAAAAATTGCTATCAAGAAAACCTTTGCATTTCCAAAAAGGGCACAAGATAAGGTGCTGAGGAGCAGTGGTTATTTGCACATCTCTGAATTCCGGGGTGACCATACAAGCATGTGAATTATAGGGAATTTCTCAAATAGATGTCTTTTTTACACACTCTCCTATATTTGGAAGGAAAAAATGTAGAGAAAGACAAGGGGCAATAGCACTTGTTTTGCTAATCTATGTTCCCCCAAGTCTCCCGATAAAAATGATACCTCACTTGTGTGGGTAGGCCTAGCGCCCGCGACAGGAAACGCCCCAAAGCGCAACGTGGACACATCCAAAATTTTGGGAGAAAACAGAGGTGTTTTTTGCGAAGTGCCTACCTGTAGATTTTGGCCTCTAGCTCAGCCGGCAGCTAGGGAAACCTACCAAACCTGTGCATTTCTGAAAACTAGAGACCTAGGGGAATCCAAGGAGGGGTGACTTGCGGGGCTCGGACCAGGTTCTGTTACCCAGAATCCTTTGCAAACCTCAAAATTTGGCTAAAAAAACACATGTTCCTCACATTTCTGTGGCAGAAAGTTCTGGAATCTGAGAGGAGCTACAAATTTCCTTCCACCCAGCGTTCCCCCAAGTCTCGCGATAAAAATTATACCTCACTTGCGTGGGTAGGCCTAGCGCCGGCGACAGGAAACACCCCAAAGCGCAACGTGGTCACATCCTAAATTTTGGAAAAAAACAGAGGTGTTTTTTGCGAATTGCCTACCTGTAGATTTTGGCCTCTAGCTCAGCCGGCACCTAGGGAAACCTACCAAAACTGTGCATTTCTGAAAACTAGAGACCTAGGGAAATCCAAGGAGGAGTGACTTGCGGGGCTCGGACCAGGTTCTGTTACCCAGAATCCTTTGCAAACCTCAAAATTTGGCTAAAAAAACACATGTCCCTCAAATTTTTGTGGCAGAAAGTTCTGGAATCTGAGAGGAGCTACAAATTTCCTTCCACCCAGGGTTCCCCCAAGTCTCCCGATAAAAATGATACCTCACTTGCGTGGGTAGGCCTAGCGCTGGCGACAGGAAACACCCCAAAGCGCAACGTGGACACATCCTAAATATTAGGAAAAAAACAGAGGTGTTTTTTGCGAAGTGCCTACCTGTAGATTTTGGCCTCTAGCTCAGCCCGCACCTAGGGAAACCTACCAAACCTGTGCATTTCTGAAAACTAGAGACCTAGGGGAATCCAAGGAGGGGTGACTTGCGGGGCTCGGACCAGGTTCTGTTACCCAGAATCCTTGGCAAACCTCAAAATTTGGCTAAAAAAACACATGTTCCTCACATTTCTGTGGCAGAAAGTTGTGGAATCTGAGAGGAGCTACAAATGTCCTTCCACCCAGCGTTCGCCCAAGTCTCCCGATAAAAATGATACCTCACTTGCGTTGGTAGGCCTAGCGCCGGCGACAGGAAACACCCCAAAGCGCAACGTGGACACATCCTAAATTTTGGGAGAAAACAGAGGTGTTTTTTGCGAAGTGCCTACCTGTAGATTTTGGCCTCTAGCTCAGCCGGCACCTAGGGAAACCTACCAAACCTGTGCATTTCTGAAAACTAGAGACCTAGGGGAATCCAAGGAGGGGTGACTTGCGGGGCTCGGACCAGGTTCTGTTACCCAGAATATTTTGGAAACCTCAAAATTTGGCTAAAAAAACACATGTTCCTCACATTTCTGTGGCAGAAAGTTCTGGAATCTGAGAGGAGCTACAAATTTCCTTCCACCCAGCGTTCCCCCAAGTCTCCCGATAAAAATGATACCTCACTTGCGTGAGTAGGCCTAGCGCCGGCGACAGGAAACACCCCAAAGCGCAACGTGGACACATCCTAAATTTTGGAAAAAAACAGAGGAGTTTTTTGCGAAGTGCCTACCTGTAGATTTTGGCCTCTAGCTCAGCCGCCACCTAGGGAAACCTACCAAACCTGTGCATTTCTGAAAACTAGAGACCTAGGGGAATCCAAGGAGGGGTGACTTGCGGGGCTCGGACCAGGTTCTGTTACCCAGAATACTTTGCAAACCTCAAAATTTGGCTAAAAAAACACATGCTCCTCACATTTTTGTGGCAGAAAGTTCTGGAATCTGAGAGGAGCTACAAATTTCCTTCCACCCAGCGTTCCCCCAAGTCTCCTGATAAAAATGATACCTCACTTGCGTGGGTAGGCCTAGCGCCGGCGACAGGAAACACCCCAAAGCGCAACGTGGACACATCCTAAATTTTGGAAAAAAACAGAGGAGTTTTTTGCGAAGTGCCTACCTGTAGATTTTGGCCTCTAGCTCAGCCGCCACCTAGGGAAACCTACCAAACCTGTGCATTTCTGAAAACTAGAGACCTAGGGGAATCCAAGGAGGGGTGACTTGCGGGGCTCGGACCAGGTTCTGTTACCCAGAATACTTTGCAAACCTCAAAATTTGGCTAAAAAAACACATGCTCCTCACATTTTTGTGGCAGAAAGTTCTGGAATCTGAGAGGAGCTACAAATTTCCTTCCACCCAGCGTTCCCCCAAGTCTCCCGATAAAAATGATACCTCACTTGCGTGGGTAGGCCTAGCGCCCGCAACAGGAAACGCCCCAAAGCGCAACGTGGACACATCCTAAATTTTGGAAAAAAACAGAGGTGTTTTTTGCGAAGTGCCTACCTGTAGATTTTGGCCTCTATCTCAGCCGGCACCTAAGGAAACCTACCAAACCTGTACATTTCTGAAAACTAGAGACCTAGGGGAATCCAAGGAGGGGTGACTTGCGGGACTCGGACCAGGTTCTGTTACCCAGAATACTTTGCAAACCTCAAAATTTGGCTAAAAAAACACATGCTCCTCACATTTTTGTGGCAGAAAGTTCTGGAATCTGAGAGGAGCTACAAATTTCCTTCCACCCAGCGTTCCCCCAAGTCTCCTGATAAAAATGATACCTCACTTGCGTGGGTAGGCCTAGCGCCGGCGACAGGAAACACCCCAAAGCGCAACGTGGACACATCCTAAATTTTGGAAAAAAACAGAGGAGTTTTTTGCGAAGTGCCTACCTGTAGATTTTGGCCTCTAGCTCAGCCGCCACCTAGGGAAACCTACCAAACCTGTGCATTTCTGAAAACTAGAGACCTAGGGGAATCCAAGGAGGGGTGACTTGCGGGGCTCGGACCAGGTTCTGTTACCCAGAATACTTTGCAAACCTCAAAATTTGGCTAAAAAAACACATGCTCCTCACATTTTTGTGGCAGAAAGTTCTGGAATCTGAGAGGAGCTACAAATTTCCTTCCACCCAGCGTTCCCCCAAGTCTCCCGATAAAAATGATACCTCACTTGCGTGGGTAGGCCTAGCGCCCGCAACAGGAAACGCCCCAAAGCGCAACGTGGACACATCCTAAATTTTGGAAAAAAACAGAGGTGTTTTTTGCGAAGTGCCTACCTGTAGATTTTGGCCTCTATCTCAGCCGGCACCTAAGGAAACCTACCAAACCTGTACATTTCTGAAAACTAGAGACCTAGGGGAATCCAAGGAGGGGTGACTTGCGGGACTCGGACCAGGTTCTGTTACCCAGAATCCTTTGCAAACCTCAAAATTTGGCTAAAAAAACACATGTTCCTCACATTTCTGTGGCAGAAAGTTCTGGAATCTGAGAGGAGCTACAAATTTCCTTCCACCCAGCGTTCCCCCAAGTCTCCCGATAAAAATGATACCTCACTTGCGTGGGTAGGCCTAGCGCTGGCGACAGGAAACACCCCAAAGCGCAACGTGGACACATCCTAAATTTTGGGAAAAAACAGAGGTGTTTTTTGCGAAGTGCCTACCTGTAGATTTTGGCCTCTAGCTCAGCCGGCACCTAGGGAAACCTACCAAATTTGTGCATTTCTGAAAACTAGAGACCTAGGGGAATCCAAGGAGGGGTGACTTGCGGGGCTCGGACCAGGTTCTGTTACCCAGAATCCTTTGCAAACCTCAAAATTTGGCTAAAAAAACACATGCTCCTCACATTTTTGTGGCAGAAAGTTCTGGAATCTGAGAGGAGCTACAAATTTCCTTCCACCCAGCGTTCCCCCAAGTCTCCCGATAAAAATGATACCTCACTTGCGTGGGTAGGCATAGCGCCCGCAACAGGAAACGCCCCAAAGCGCAACGTGGACACATCCTAAATTTTGGAAAAAAACAGAGGTGTTTTTTGCGAAGTGCCTACCTGTAGATTTTGGCCTCTAGTTCAGCCGAAACCTAGGGAAACCTACCAAACCTGTGCATTTCTGAAAACTAGAGACCCAGGGGAATCCAAGGAGGGGTGACTTGCGGGGCTCGGACCAGGTTCTGTTACCCAGAATCCTTTGCAAACCTCAAAATGTGGCTAAAAAAACACATGTTCCTCACATTTCTGTGGCAGAAAGTTCTGGAATCTGAGAGGAGCTACAAATTTCCTTCCACCCAGCGTTCCCCCAAGTCTCCCGATAAAAATGATACCTCACTTGCGTGGGTAGGCCTAGCGCCGGCGACAGGAAACACCCCAAAGCGCAACGTGGACACATCCTAAATTTTGGAAAAAAACAGAGGTGTTTTTTGCGAAGTGCCTACCTGTAGATTTTGGCCTCTAGCTCAGCCGGCACCTAGGGAAACCTACCAAACCTGTGCATTTCTGAAAACTAGAGACCTAGGGGAATCCAAGGAGGGGTGACTTGCGGGGCTCGGACCAGGTTCTGTTACCCAGAATCCTTTGCAAACCTCAAAATTTGGCTAAAAAAAACACATGTCCCTCACATTTTTGTGGCAGAAAGTTCTGGAATCTGAGAGGAGCTACAAATTTCCTTCCACCCAGCGTTCCCCCAAGTCTCCCGATAAAAATGATACCTCACTTGCGTGGGTAGGCCTAGCGCCCGCAACAGGAAACGCCCCAAAGCGCAACGTGGACACATCCTAAATTTTGGAAAAAAACAGAGGTGTTTTTTGCGAAGTGCCTACCTGTAGATTTTGGCCTCTAGTTCAGCCGAAACCTAGGGAAACCTACCAAACCTGTGCATTTCTGAAAACTAGAGACCTAGGGGAATCCAAGGAGGGGTGACTTGCGGGGCTCGGACCAGGTTCTGTTACCCAGAATCCTTTGCAAACCTCAAAATTTGGCTAAAAAAACACATGTTCCTCACATTTCTGTGGCAGAAACTTCTGGAATCTGAGAGGAGCTACAAATTTCCTTCCACCCAGCGTTCCCCCAAGTCTCCCGATAAAAATGATACCTCCCTTGCGTGGGTAGGCCTAGCGCCGGCGACAGGGAACACCCCAAAGCGCAACGTGAACACATCCTAAATTTTGGGAGAAAACAGAGGTGTTTTTTGCGAAGTGCCTACCTGTAGATTTTGGCCTCTAGCTCAGCCGGCACCTAGGGAAACCTACCAAACCTGTGCATTTCTGAAATCTAGAGACCTAGGGGAATCCAAGGAGGGGTGACTTGCGGGGCTCGGACCAGGTTCTGTTACCCAGAATCCTTTGCAAACCTCAAAATTTGGCTAAAAAAAACACATGTTCCTCACATTTCTGTGGCAGAAACTTCTGGAATCTGAGAGGAGCTACAAATTTCCTTCCACCCAGCGTTCCCCCAAGTCTCCCGATAAAAATGATACCTCCCTTGCGTGGGTAGGCCTAGCGCCGGCGACAGGGAACACCCCAAAGCGCAACGTGAACACATCCTAAATTTTGGGAGAAAACAGAGGTGTTTTTTGCGAAGTGCCTACCTGTAGATTTTGGCCTCTAGCTCATCCGGCCCCTAGGGAAACCTACCAAACCTGTGCATTTCTGAAAACTAGAGACCGAGGGGAATCCAAGGAGGGGTGACTTGCGGGGCTCGGACCAGGTTCTGTTACCCAGAATCCTTTGCAAACCTCAAAATTTGGCTAAAAAAACACATGTTCCTCACATTTCTGTGGCAGAAAGTTCTGGAATCTGAGAGGAGCTACGAATTTCCTTCCACCCAGCGTTCCCCCAAGTCTCCCGATAAAAATGATACCTCACTTGCGTGGGTAGGCCTAGCGCTGGCGACAGGAAACACCCCAAAGCGCAACTTGGACACTTCCTAAATTTTGGGAAAAAACAGAGGTGTTTTTTGCGAAGTGCCTACCTTTAAATTTTGGCCTCTAGCTCAGCCGGCACCTAGGGAAACCTACCAAACCTGTGCATTTCTGAAAACTAGAGACCTAGGGGAATCCAAGGAGGGGTGACTTGCGGGGCTCGGACCATGTTCTGTTACCCAGAATCCTTTGCAAACCTCAAAATTTGGCTAAAAAAACACATGTTCCTCACATTTCTGTGGCAGAAAGTTCTGGAATCTGAGAAGAGCTACAAATTTCCTTCCACCCAGCGTTCCCCCAAGTCTCCCGATAAAAATGATACCTCCCTTGCGTGGGTAGGCCTAGCGCCGGCGACAGGGAACACCCCAAAGCGCAATGTGAACACATCCTAAATTTTGGGAGAAAACAGAGGTGTTTTTTGCGAAGTGCCTACCTGTAGATTTTGGCCTCTAGATCAGCCGGCACCTAGGGAAACCTACCAAACCTGTGCATTTCTGAAAACTAGAGACCTAGGGGAATCCAAGGAGGGGTGACTTGCGGGGCTCGGACCAGGTTCTGTTACCCAGAATCCTTTGCAAACCTCAAAATTTGGCTAAAAAAAACACATGTTCCTCACATTTCTGTGGCAGAAACTTCTGGAATCTGAGAGGAGCTACAAATTTCCTTCCACCCAGCGTTCCCCCAAGTCTCCCGATAAAAATGATACCTCCCTTGCGTGGGTAGGCCTAGCGCCGGCGACAGGGAACACCCCAAAGCGCAACGTGAACACATCCTAAATTTTGGGAGAAAACAGAGGTGTTTTTTGCGAAGTGCCTACCTGTAGATTTTGGCCTCTAGCTCATCCGGCCCCTAGGGAAACCTACCAAACCTGTGCATTTCTGAAAACTAGAGACCGAGGGGAATCCAAGGAGGGGTGACTTGCGGGACTCGGACCAGGTTCTGTTACCCAGAATCCTTTGCAAACCTCAAAATTTGGCTAAAAAAACACATGTTCCTCACATTTCTGTGGCAGAAAGTTCTGGAATCTGAGAGGAGCTACAAATTTCCTTCCACCCAGCGTTCCCCCAAGTCTCCCGATAAAAATGATACCTCACTTGCGTGGGTAGGCCTAGCGCTGGCGACAGGAAACACCCCAAAGCGCAACGTGGACACATCCTAAATTTTGGGAAAAAACAGAGGTGTTTTTTGCGAAGTGCCTACCTGTAGATTTTGGCCTCTAGCTCAGCCGGCACCTAGGGAAACCTACCAAATTTGTGCATTTCTGAAAACTAGAGACCTAGGGGAATCCAAGGAGGGGTGACTTGCGGGGCTCGGACCAGGTTCTGTTACCCAGAATCCTTTGCAAACCTCAAAATTTGGCTAAAAAAACACATGCTCCTCACATTTTTGTGGCAGAAAGTTCTGGAATCTGAGAGGAGCTACAAATTTCCTTCCACCCAGCGTTCCCCCAAGTCTCCCGATAAAAATGATACCTCACTTGCGTGGGTAGGCATAGCGCCCGCAACAGGAAACGCCCCAAAGCGCAACGTGGACACATCCTAAATTTTGGAAAAAAACAGAGGTGTTTTTTGCGAAGTGCCTACCTGTAGATTTTGGCCTCTAGTTCAGCCGAAACCTAGGGAAACCTACCAAACCTGTGCATTTCTGAAAACTAGAGACCCAGGGGAATCCAAGGAGGGGTGACTTGCGGGGCTCGGACCAGGTTCTGTTACCCAGAATCCTTTGCAAACCTCAAAATGTGGCTAAAAAAACACATGTTCCTCACATTTCTGTGGCAGAAAGTTCTGGAATCTGAGAGGAGCTACAAATTTCCTTCCACCCAGCGTTCCCCCAAGTCTCCCGATAAAAATGATACCTCACTTGCGTGGGTAGGCCTAGCGCCGGCGACAGGAAACACCCCAAAGCGCAACGTGGACACATCCTAAATTTTGGAAAAAAACAGAGGTGTTTTTTGCGAAGTGCCTACCTGTAGATTTTGGCCTCTAGCTCAGCCGGCACCTAGGGAAACCTACCAAACCTGTGCATTTCTGAAAACTAGAGACCTAGGGGAATCCAAGGAGGGGTGACTTGCGGGGCTCGGACCAGGTTCTGTTACCCAGAATCCTTTGCAAACCTCAAAATTTGGCTAAAAAAAACACATGTCCCTCACATTTTTGTGGCAGAAAGTTCTGGAATCTGAGAGGAGCTACAAATTTCCTTCCACCCAGCGTTCCCCCAAGTCTCCCGATAAAAATGATACCTCACTTGCGTGGGTAGGCCTAGCGCCCGCAACAGGAAACGCCCCAAAGCGCAACGTGGACACATCCTAAATTTTGGAAAAAAACAGAGGTGTTTTTTGCGAAGTGCCTACCTGTAGATTTTGGCCTCTAGTTCAGCCGAAACCTAGGGAAACCTACCAAACCTGTGCATTTCTGAAAACTAGAGACCTAGGGGAATCCAAGGAGGGGTGACTTGCGGGGCTCGGACCAGGTTCTGTTACCCAGAATCCTTTGCAAACCTCAAAATTTGGCTAAAAAAACACATGTTCCTCACATTTCTGTGGCAGAAACTTCTGGAATCTGAGAGGAGCTACAAATTTCCTTCCACCCAGCGTTCCCCCAAGTCTCCCGATAAAAATGATACCTCCCTTGCGTGGGTAGGCCTAGCGCCGGCGACAGGGAACACCCCAAAGCGCAACGTGAACACATCCTAAATTTTGGGAGAAAACAGAGGTGTTTTTTGCGAAGTGCCTACCTGTAGATTTTGGCCTCTAGCTCAGCCGGCACCTAGGGAAACCTACCAAACCTGTGCATTTCTGAAATCTAGAGACCTAGGGGAATCCAAGGAGGGGTGACTTGCGGGGCTCGGACCAGGTTCTGTTACCCAGAATCCTTTGCAAACCTCAAAATTTGGCTAAAAAAAACACATGTTCCTCACATTTCTGTGGCAGAAACTTCTGGAATCTGAGAGGAGCTACAAATTTCCTTCCACCCAGCGTTCCCCCAAGTCTCCCGATAAAAATGATACCTCCCTTGCGTGGGTAGGCCTAGCGCCGGCGACAGGGAACACCCCAAAGCGCAACGTGAACACATCCTAAATTTTGGGAGAAAACAGAGGTGTTTTTTGCGAAGTGCCTACCTGTAGATTTTGGCCTCTAGCTCATCCGGCCCCTAGGGAAACCTACCAAACCTGTGCATTTCTGAAAACTAGAGACCGAGGGGAATCCAAGGAGGGGTGACTTGCGGGGCTCGGACCAGGTTCTGTTACCCAGAATCCTTTGCAAACCTCAAAATTTGGCTAAAAAAACACATGTTCCTCACATTTCTGTGGCAGAAAGTTCTGGAATCTGAGAGGAGCTACGAATTTCCTTCCACCCAGCGTTCCCCCAAGTCTCCCGATAAAAATGATACCTCACTTGCGTGGGTAGGCCTAGCGCTGGCGACAGGAAACACCCCAAAGCGCAACTTGGACACTTCCTAAATTTTGGGAAAAAACAGAGGTGTTTTTTGCGAAGTGCCTACCTTTAAATTTTGGCCTCTAGCTCAGCCGGCACCTAGGGAAACCTACCAAACCTGTGCATTTCTGAAAACTAGAGACCTAGGGGAATCCAAGGAGGGGTGACTTGCGGGGCTCGGACCATGTTCTGTTACCCAGAATCCTTTGCAAACCTCAAAATTTGGCTAAAAAAACACATGTTCCTCACATTTCTGTGGCAGAAAGTTCTGGAATCTGAGAAGAGCTACAAATTTCCTTCCACCCAGCGTTCCCCCAAGTCTCCCGATAAAAATGATACCTCCCTTGCGTGGGTAGGCCTAGCGCCGGCGACAGGGAACACCCCAAAGCGCAATGTGAACACATCCTAAATTTTGGGAGAAAACAGAGGTGTTTTTTGCGAAGTGCCTACCTGTAGATTTTGGCCTCTAGATCAGCCGGCACCTAGGGAAACCTACCAAACCTGTGCATTTCTGAAAACTAGAGACCTAGGGGAATCCAAGGAGGGGTGACTTGCGGGGCTCGGACCAGGTTCTGTTACCCAGAATCCTTTGCAAACCTCAAAATTTGGCTAAAAAAACACATGCTCCTTACATTTTTGTGGCAGAAAGTTCTGGAATCTGAGAGGAGCTACAAATTTCCTTCCACCCAGCGTTCCCCCAAGTCTCCCGATAAAAATGATACCTCACTTGCGTGGGTAGGCCTAGCGCCGACGACAGGAAACACCCCAAAGCGCAACGTGGACACATCCTAAATTTTGGAAAAAAACAGAGGTGTTTTTTGCGAAGTGCCTACCTGTAGATTTTGGCCTCTAGCTCAGCCGGCACCTAGGGAAACCTACCAAACCTGTGCATTTCTGAAAACTAGAGACCCAGGGGAATCCAAGGAGGGGTGACTTGCGGGGCTCGGACCAGGTTCTGTTACCCAGAATCCTTTGCAAACCTCAAAATTTGGCTAAAAAAACACATGTTCCTCACATTTCTGTGGCAGAAAGTTCTAGAATCTGAGAGGAGCTACAAATTTCCTTCCACCCAGCGTTCCCCCAAGTCTCCCGATAAAAATGATACCTCACTTGCGTGGGTAGGCCTAGCGCCGGCGACAGGACACACCCCAAAGCGCAACGTGGACACATCCTAAATTTTGGGAGAAAACAGAGGTGTTTTTTGCGAAGTGCCTACCTGTAGATTTTGTCCACTAGCTCAGCCGCCACCTAGGGAAACCTACCAAACCTGTGCATTTCTGAAAACTAGAGACCTAGGGGAATCCAAGGAGGGGTGACTTGCGGGGCTCGGACCAGGTTCTGTTACCCAGAATCCTTTGCAAACCTCAAAATTTGGCTAAAAAAACACATGTTCCTCACATTTCTGTGGCAGAAAGTTCTGGAATCTTAGAGGAGCTACAAATTTCCTTCCACCCAGCGTTCCCCCAAGTCTCCCGATAAAAATGATACCTCACTTGCGTGGGTAGGCCTAGTGCTGGCGACAGGAAACACCCCAAAGTGCAACGTGGACACATCCTAAATTTTGGGAAAAAACAGAGGTGTTTTTTGCGAAGTGCCTACCTGTAGATTTTGGCCTCTAGCTCAGCCGGCACCTAGGGAAACCTACCAAACCTGTGCATTTCTGAAAACTAAAGACCTAGGGGAATCCAAGGAGGGGTGGCTTGCGGGGCTCGGACCAGGTTCTGTTACCCAGAATCCTTTGCAAACCTCAAAATTTGGCTAAAAAAACACATGTTCCTCACATTTCTGTGGCAGAAAGTTCTGGAATCTGAGAGGAGCTACAAATTTCCTTCCACCCAGCGTTCCCCCAAGTCTCCTGATAAAAATGATACCTCACTTGCGTGGGTAGGCCTAGCGCCGGCGACAGGAAACACCCCAAAGCGCAACGTGGACACATCCTAAATTTTGGAAAAAAACAGAGGTGTTTTTTGCGAAGTGCCTACCTGTAGATTTTGGCCTCTAGCTCAGCCGGCACCTAGGGAAACCTACCAAACCTGTGCATTTCTGAAAACTAGAGACCTAGGGGAATCCAAGGAGGGGTGACTTGCGGGGCTCGGACCAGGTTCTGTTACCCAGAATCCTTTGCAAACCTCAAAATTTGGCTAAAAAAACACATGTTCCTCACATTTCTGTGGCAGAAAGTTCTGGAATCTGAGAGGAGCTACAAATTTCCTTCCACCCAGCGTTCCCCCAAGTCTCCCGATAAAAATGATACCTCACTTGCGTGGGTAGGCCTAGCGCTGGCGACAGGAAACACCCCAAAGCGCAACTTGGACACTTCCTAAATTTTGGGAAAAAACAGAGGTGTTTTTTGCGAAGTGCCTACCTTTAAATTTTGGCCTCTAGCTCAGCCGGCACCTAGGGAAACCTACCAAACCTGTGCATTTCTGAAAACTAGAGACCTAGGGGAATCCAAGGAGGGGTGACTTGCGGGGCTCGGACCATGTTCTGTTACCCAGAATCGTTTGCAAACCTCAAAATTTGGCTAAAAACACACATGTTCCTCACATTTCTGTGGCAGAAAGTTCTGGAATCTGAGAAGAGCTACAAATTTCCTTCCACCCAGCGTTCCCCCAAGTCTCCCGATAAAAATGATACCTCCCTTGCGTGGGTAGGCCTAGCGCCGGCGACAGGGAACACCCCAAAGCGCAATGTGAACACATCCTAAATTTTGGGAGAAAACAGAGGTGTTTTTTGCGAAGTGCCTACCTGTAGATTTTGGCCTCTAGATCAGCCGGCACCTAGGGAAACCTACCAAACCTGTGCATTTCTGAAAACTAGAGACCTAGAGGAATCCAAGGAGGGGTGACTTGCGGGGCTCGGACCAGGTTCTGTTACCCAGAATCCTTTGCAAACCTCAAAATTTGGCTAAAAAAACACATGCTCCTTACATTTTTGTGGCAGAAAGTTCTGGAATCTGAGAGGAGCTACAAATTTCCTTCCACCCAGCGTTCCCCCAAGTCTCCCGATAAAAATGATACCTCACTTGCGTGGGTAGGCCTAGCGCCGACGACAGGAAACACCCCAAAGCGCAACGTGGACACATCCTAAATTTTGGAAAAAAACAGAGGTGTTTTTTGCGAAGTGCCTACCTGTAGATTTTGGCCTCTAGCTCAGCCGGCACCTAGGGAAACCTACCAAACCTGTGCATTTCTGAAAACTAGAGACCCAGGGGAATCCAAGGAGGGGTGACTTGCGGGGCTCGGACCAGGTTCTGTTACCCAGAATCCTTTGCAAACCTCAAAATTTGGCTAAAAAAACACATGTTCCTCACATTTCTGTGGCAGAAAGTTCTAGAATCTGAGAGGAGCTACAAATTTCCTTCCACCCAGCGTTCCCCCAAGTCTCCCGATAAAAATGATACCTCACTTGCGTGGGTAGGCCTAGCGCCGGCGACAGGACACACCCCAAAGCGCAACGTGGACACATCCTAAATTTTGGGAGAAAACAGAGGTGTTTTTTGCGAAGTGCCTACCTGTAGATTTTGTCCACTAGCTCAGCCGCCACCTAGGGAAACCTACCAAACCTGTGCATTTCTGAAAACTAGAGACCTAGGGGAATCCAAGGAGGGGTGACTTGCGGGGCTCGGACCAGGTTCTGTTACCCAGAATCCTTTGCAAACCTCAAAATTTGGCTAAAAAAACACATGTTCCTCACATTTCTGTGGCAGAAAGTTCTGGAATCTTAGAGGAGCTACAAATTTCCTTCCACCCAGCGTTCCCCCAAGTCTCCCGATAAAAATGATACCTCACTTGCGTGGGTAGGCCTAGTGCTGGCGACAGGAAACACCCCAAAGCGCAACGTGGACACATCCTAAATTTTGGGAAAAAACAGAGGTGTTTTTTGCGAAGTGCCTACCTGTAGATTTTGGCCTCTAGCTCAGCCGGCACCTAGGGAAACCTACCAAACCTGTGCATTTCTGAAAACTAAAGACCTAGGGGAATCCAAGGAGGGGTGGCTTGCGGGGCTCGGACCAGGTTCTGTTACCCAGAATCCTTTGCAAACCTCAAAATTTGGCTAAAAAAACACATGTTCCTCACATTTCTGTGGCAGAAAGTTCTGGAATCTGAGAGGAGCTACAAATTTCCTTCCACCCAGCGTTCCTCCAAGTCTCCTGATAAAAATGATACCTCACTTGCGTGGGTAGGCCTAGCGCCGGCGACAGGAAACACCCCAAAGCGCAACGTGGACACATCCTAAATTTTGGAAAAAAACAGAGGTGTTTTTTGCGAAGTGCCTACCTGTAGATTTTGGCCTCTAGCTCAGCCGGCACCTAGGGAAACCTACCAAACCTGTGCATTTCTGAAAACTAGAGACCCAGGGGAATCCAAGGAGGCGTGACTTGCGGGGCGCGGACTAGGTTCTGTTACCCAGAATCCTTTGCAAACCTCAAAATTTGGCTAAAAAAACACATGTTCCTCACATTTCTGTGGCAGAAACTTCTGGAATCTGAGAGGAGCTACAAATTTCCTTCCACCCAGCGTTCCCCCAAGACTCCCGATAGATAAAAATGATACCTCACTTGCGTGGGTAGGCCTAGCGCCGGCGACAGGAAACACCCCAAAGCGCAACGTGGACACATCCTAAATTTTGGGAAAAAACAGAGGTGATTTTTGCGAAGTGCCTACCTGTAGATTTTGGCCTCTAGCTCAGCCGGCACCTAGGGAAACCTACCAAACCTGTGCATTTCTGAAAACTAAAGACCTAGGGGAATCCAAGGAGGGGTGACTTGCGGGGCTCGGACCAGGTTCTGTTACCCAGAATCCTTTGCAAACCTCAAAATTTGGCTAAAAAAACACATGTTCCTCACATTTCTGTGGCAGAAAGTTCTGGAATCTGAGAGGAGCTACAAATTTCCTTCCACCCAGCGTTCCCCCAAGTCTCCCGATAAAAATGATACCTCACTTGCGTGGGTAGGCCTAGCGCCGGCGACAGGAAACACCCCAAAGCGCAACGTGGACACATCCTAAATTTTGGAAAAAAATCAGAGGTGTTTTTTGCGAAGTGCCTACCTGTAGATTTTGGCCTCTAGCTCAGCCGGCACCTAGGGAAACCTACCAAACCTGTGCATTTCTGAAAACTAGAGACCTAGGGGAATCCAAGGAGGGGTGACTTGCGGGGCTCGGATCAGGTTCTGTTACCCAGAATCCTTTGCAAACCTCAAAATTTGGCTAAAAAAACACAAGTCCCTCACATTTTTGTGGCAGAAAGTTCTGGAATCTGAGAGGAGCTACAAATTTCCTTCCACTCAGCGTTCCCCCAAGTCTCCCGATAAAAATGATACCTCACTTGCGTGCGTAGGCCTAGCGCTGGCGACAGGAAACACCCCAAAGCGCAACGTGGACACATCCTAAATTTTGGAAAAAAACAGAGGTTTTTTTTGCGAAGTGCCTACCTGTAGATTTTGGCCTCTAGCTCAGCCGGCACCTAGGTTAACCTACCAGACCTGTGCATTTCTGAAAACTAGAGACCTAGGGGAATCCAAGGAGGGGTGACTTGCGGGGCTTGGACCAGGTTCTGTTACCCAGAATCCTTGGCAAACCTCAAAATTTGGCTAAAAAAACACATGTTCCTCACATATCTGTGGCAGAAAGTTCTGGAATCTGAGAGGAGCTACAAATTTCCTTCCACCCAGCGTTCCCCCAAGTCTCCCAATAAAAATGATACCTCACTTGCGTGGGTAGGCCTAGCGCGGACACAGGAAACACCCCAAAGCGCAACGTGGACACATCCTAAATTTTGGAAAAAAACAAAGGTGTTTTTTGCTAAGTGCCTACCTGTAGATTTTGGCCTCTAGCTCAGCCGGCACCTAGGAAAACCTACCAAACCTGTGCATTTCTAAAAACTAGAGACCTAGGGGAAACCAAAGAGGGGTGACTTGCGGGGCTCGGACCAGGTTCTGTTACCCAGAATCCTTTGCAAACCTCAAAATTTGGCTAAAAAAACACATGTTCCTCACATTTCTGTGGCAGAAAGTTCTGGAATCTGAGAGGAGCTACAAATTTCCTTCCACCCAGCGTTCCCCCAAGTCTCCCGATAAAAATTATACCTCACTTGTGTGGGTAGGCCTAGCGCCGGCGACAGGAAACACCCCAAAGCGCAACGTGGACACATCCTAAATTTTGGAAAAAAACAGAGGTGTTTTTTGCGAAGTGCCTACCTGTAGATTTTGGCCTCTAGCTCAGCCGTCACCTAGGGAAACCTACCAAACCTGTGCATTTCTGAAAACTAGAGACCCAGGGGAATCCAAGGAGGGGTGACTTGCGGGGCGCAGACCAGGTTCTGTTACCCAGAATCCTTTGCAAACCTCAAAATTTGGCTAAAAAAACACATGTTCCTCACATTTCTGTGGCAGAAAGTTCTGGAATCTGAGAGGAGCTACAAATTTCCTTCCACCCAGCGTTCCCCCAAGTCTCCCGATAAAAATGATACCTCACTTGCGTGGGTAGGCCTAGCGCCGGCGACAGGAAACACCCCAAAGCGCAACGTGGACACATCCTAAATTTTGGAAAAAAACAGAGGTGTTTTTTGCGAAGTGCCTACCTGTAGATTTTGGCCTCTAGCTCAGCCGGCACCTAGGGAAACCTACCAAACCTGTGCATTTCTGAAAACTAGAGACCTAGGGGAATCCAAGGAGGGGAGACTTGCGGGGCTCGGACCAGGTTCTGCTACCCAGAATCCTTTGCAAACCTCAAAATTTGGCTAAAAAAACACATGTCCCTCACATTTTTGTGGCAGAAAGTTCTGGAATCTGAGAGGAGCTACAAATTTCCTTCCACCCAGCGTTCCCCCAAGTCTCCCGATAAAAATGATACCTCACTTGCGTGGGTAGGCCTAGCGCCAGCGACAGGAAACACCCCAAAGCGCAACGTGGACACATCCTAAATTTTGGAAAAAAACAGAGGTGTTTTTTGAGAAGTGTCTACCTGTAGATTTTTGCCTCTAGCTCAGCCGGCACCTAGGGAAACCTACCAAACCTGTGCATTTCTGAAAACTAGAGACCTAGGGGAATCCAAGGAGTGGTGACTTGCGGGGCTCGGACCAGGTTCTGTTACCCAGAATCCTTTGCAAACCTCATAATTTGGCTAAAAAAACACATGTTCCTCACATTTCTGTGGCAGAAAGTTCTGGAATCTGAGAGGAGCTACAAATTTCCTTCCACCCAGCGTTCCCCCAAGACTCCCGATAGATAAAAATGATACCTCACTTGCGTGGGTAGGCCTAGCGCCGGCGACAGGAAACACCCCAAAGCGCAACGTGGACACATCCTAAATTTTGGGAGAAAACAGAGGTGTTTTTTGCGAAGTGCCTACCTGTAGATTTTGGCCTCTAGCTAAGCCGGCACCTAGGGAAACCTACCAAACCTGTGCATTTCTGAAAACTAGAGACCTAGGGGAATCCAAGGAGTGGTGACTTGCGGGGCTCGGACCAGGTTCTGTTACCCAGAATCCTTTGCAAACCTCAAAATTTGGCTAAAAAAACACATGTTCCTCACATTTCTGTGGCAGAAAGTTCTGGAATCTGAGAGGAGCTACAAATTTCCTTCCACCCAGCGTTCCCCCAAGACTCCCGATAGATAAAAATGATACCTCACTTGCGTGGGTAGGCCTAGCGCCGGTGACAGGAAACACCCCAAAGCGCAACGTGGACACATCCTAAATTTTGGGAGAAAACAGAGGTGTTTTTTGCGAAGTGCCTACCTGTAGATTTTGGCCTCTAGCTAAGCCGGCACCTAGGGAAACCTACCAAACCTGTGCATTTCTGAAAACTAGAGACCTAGGGGAATCCAAGGAGGGGTGACTTGCGGGGCTCGGACCAGGTTCTGTTACCAAGAATCCTTTGCAAACCTCAAAATTTGGCTAAAAAAACACATGTTCCTCACATTTCTGTGGCAGAAAGTTCTGGAATCTGAGAGGAGCTACAAATTTCCTTCCACCCAGCGTTCCCCCAAGTCTCCCGATAAAAAGGATACCTCACTTTCGTGGGTAGGCCTAGCGCTGGCGACAGGAAACACCCCAAAGCGCAACGTGGACACATCCTAAATTTTGGGAAAAAACAGAGGTGTTTTTTGCGAAGTGCCTACCTGTAGATTTTGGCCTCTAGCTCAGCCGGCACCTAGGGAAACCTACCAAACCTGTGCATTTCTGAAAACTAAAAACCTAGGGGAATCCAAGGAGGGGTGACTTGCGGGGCTCGGACCAGGTTCTGTTACCCAGAATCCTTTGCAAACCTCAAAATTTGGCTAAAAAAACACATGTTCCTCACATTTCTGTGGCAGAAAGTTCTGGAATCTGAGAGGAGCTACAAATTTCCTTCCACCCAGCGTTCCCCCAAGTCTCCCGATAAAAATGATACCTCACTTGCGTGGGTAGGCCTAGCGCCGGCGTCAGGAAATACCCCAAAGCGCAACGTGGACACATCCTAAATTTTGGAAAAAAACAGAGGTGTTTTTTGCGAAGTGCCTACCTGTAGATTTTGGCCTCTAGCTCAGCCGGCACCTAGGGAAACCTACCAAACCTGTGCATTTCTGAAAACTAGAGACCTAGGGGAATCCAAGGAGGGGTGACTTGCGGGGCTCGGACCAGGTTCTGTTACCAAGAATCCTTTGCAAACCTCAAAATTTGGCTAAAAAAACACATGTTCCTCACATTTCTGTGGCAGAAAGTTCTGGAATCTGAGAGGAGCTACAAATTTCCTTCCACCCAGCGTTCCCCCAAGTCTCCCGATAAAAAGGATACCTCACTTTCGTGGGTAGGCCTAGCGCTGGCGACAGGAAACACCCCAAAGCGCAACGTGGACACATCCTAAATTTTGGGAAAAAACAGAGGTGTTTTTTGCGAAGTGCCTACCTGTAGATTTTGGCCTCTAGCTCAGCCGGCACCTAGGGAAACCTACCAAACCTGTGCATTTCTGAAAACTAAAAACCTAGGGGAATCCAAGGAGGGGTGACTTGCGGGGCTCGGACCAGGTTCTGTTACCCAGAATCCTTTGCAAACCTCAAAATTTGGCTAAAAAAACACATGTTCCTCACATTTCTGTGGCAGAAAGTTCTGGAATCTGAGAGGAGCTACAAATTTCCTTCCACCCAGCGTTCCCCCAAGTCTCCCGATAAAAATGATACCTCACTTGCGTGGGTAGGCCTAGCGCCGGCGTCAGGAAATACCCCAAAGCGCAACGTGGACACATCCTAAATTTTGGAAAAAAACAGAGGTGTTTTTTGCGAAGTGCCTACCTGTAGATTTTGGCCTCTAGCTCAGCCGGCACCTAGGGAAACCTACCAAACCTGTGCATTTCTGAAAACTAGAGACCTAGGGGAATCCAAGGAGCGGTGACTTGCGGGGCTCGGCCAGGTTCTGTTACCCAGAATCCTTTGCAAACCTCAAAATTTGGCTAAAAAAACACATGTCCCTTACATTTTTGTGGCAGAAAGTTCTGGAATCTGAGAGGAGCTACAAATTTCCTTCCACCCAGCGTTCCCCCAAGTCTCCCGATAAAAATGATACCTCACTTGCGTGGGTAGGCCTAGCGCTGGCGACAGGAAACACCCCAAAGCGCAACGTGGACACATCCTAAATTTTGGAAAAAAACAGAGGTGTTTTTTGCGAAGTGCCTACCTGTAGATTTTGGCCTCTAGCTCAGCCGGCACCTAGGGAAACCTACCAAACCTGTGCATTTCTGAAAACTAGAGACCTAGGGGAATCCAAGGAGGGGTGACTTGCGGGGCTCGGTCCAGGTTCTGTTTCCCAGAATCCTTGGCAAACCTCAAAACTTGGCTAAAAAAACACATGTTCCTCACATTTCTGTGGCAGAAAGTTCTGGAATCTGAGAGGAGCTACAAATTTCCTTCCACACAGCGTTCCCCCAAGTCTCCCGATAAAAATGATACCTCACTTGCGTGGGTAGGCCTAGCGCCGGCGACAGGAAACACCCCAAAGCGCAACGTGGACACATCCTAAATTTTGGAAAAAAACAGAGGTGTTTTTTGCGAAGTGTCTACCTGTAGATTTTGGCCTCTAGCTCAGCCGGCACCTAGGGAAATATACCAAACCTGTGCATTTCTGAAAACTAGAGACCTAGGGGAATCCAAGGAGGGGTGACTTGCGGGGCTCGGACCAGGTTCTGTTACCCAGAATCCTTTGCAAACCTCAAAAAGTGGCTAAAAAAACAAGTTTTCCTAACATTTCGGTGACAGAAAGTTCTGGAATCTGAGAGGAGCCACAAATTTCCTTCCACCCAGCGTTCCCCCAAGTCTCCCGATAAAAATGATACCTCACTTGTGTGGGTAGGCCTAGCGCCCGCGACAGGAAACGCCCCAAAGCGCAACGTGGACACATCCAAATTTTTGGAAGAAAACAGAGGTGTTTTTTGAGAAGTGCCTACCTGTAGATTTTGGCCTCTAGCTCAGCCGGCACATAGGGAAACCTACCAAACCTGTGCATTTCTGAAAACTAGAGACCTAGGGGAATCCAAGGAGGGGTGACTTGCGGGGCTCGGACCAGGTTCTGTTACCCAGAATCCTTTGCAAACCTCAAAATTTGGCTAAAAAAACACATGTTCCTCACATTCCTGTGGCAGAAAGTTCTGGAATCTGAGAGGAGCTACACATTTTCTTCCACCCAGCGTTCCCCCAAGTCTCCCGATAAAAATGATACCTCACTTGCGTGGGTAGGCCTAGCGCCGGCGACAGGAAACACCCCAAAGCGCAACGTGGACACATCCTAAATTTTTGAAAAAAACAGAGGTGTTTTTTGCGAAGTGCCTACCTGTAGATTTTGGCCTCTAGCTCAGCCAGCACCTAGGGAAACCTACCAAACCTGTGCATTTCTGAAAACTAGAGACCTTGGGGAATCCAAGGAGGGGTGACTTGCGGGGCTCGGACCAGGTTCTGTTACCCAGAATCCTTTGCAAACCTCAAAATTTGGCTAAAAAAACACATGTTCCTCACATTTCTGTGGCAGAAAGTTCTGGAATCTGAGAGGAGCTACAAATTTCCTTCCACCCAGCGTTCCCCCAAGACTCCCGATAGATAAAAATGATACCTCACTTGCGTGGGTAGGCCTAGCGCCGGCGACAGGAAACACCCCAAAGCGCAACGTGGAGACATCCTAAATTTTGGAAAAAAACAGAGGTGTTTTTTGCGAAGTGCCTACCTGTAGATTTTGTCCTCTAGCTAAGCCGGCACCTAGGGAAACCTACCAAACCTGTGCATTTCTGAAAACTAGAGACCTAGGGGATCCAAGGAGGGGTGACTTGCGGGGCTCGGACCAGGTTCTGTTACCCAGAATCCTTTGCAAACCTCAAAATTTGGCTAAAAAAACACATGTTCCTCACATTTCTGTGGCAGAAAGTTCTGGAATCTGAGAGGAGCTACAAATTTCCTTCCACCCAGCGTTCCCCCAAGTCTCCCGATAAAAATGATACCTCACTTTCGTGGGTAGGCCTAGCGCTGGCGACAGGAAACACCCCAAAGCGCAACGTGGACACATCCTAAATTTTGGGAAAAAACAGAGGTGTTTTTTGCGAAGTGCCTACCTGTAGATTTTGGCCTCTAGCTCAGCCGGCACCTAGGGAAACCTACCAAACCTGTGCATTTCTGAAAACTAAAAACCTAGGGGAATCCAAGGAGGGGTGACTTGCGGGGCTCGGACCAGGTTCTGTTACCCAGAATCCTTTGCAAACCTCAAAATTTGGCTAAAAAAACACATGCTCCTCACATTTTTGTGGTAGAAAGTTCTGGAATCTGAGAGGAGCTACAAATTTCCTTCCACCCAGCGTTCCCCCAAGTCTCCCGATAAAAATGATACCTCACTTGCGTGGGTAGGCCTAGCGCCGGCGACAGGAAACACCCCAAAGCGCAACGTGTACACATCCTAAATTTTGGAAAAAAACAGAGGTGTTTTTTGCGAAGTGCCTACCTGTAGATTTTGGCCTCTAGCTCAGCCGGCACCTAGGGAAACCTACCAAGCCTGTGCATTTCTGAAAACTAGAGACCTAGGGGAATCCAAGGAGGGGTGACTTGCGGGGCTCGGCCAGGTTCTGTTACCCAGAATCCTTTGCAAACCTCAAAATTTGGCTAAAAAAACACATGTCCCTCACATTTTTGTGGCAGAAAGTTCTGGAATCTGAGAGGAGCTACAAATTTCCTTCCACCCAGCGTTCCCCCAAGTCTCCCGATAAAAATGATACCTCACTTGCGTGGGTAGGCCTAGCGCTGGCGACAGGAAACACCCCAATGCGCAATGTGGACACATCCTAAATTTTGGAAAAAAACAGAGGTGTTTTTTGCGAAGTGCCTACCTGTAGATTTTGGCCTCTAGCTCAGCCGGCACCTAGGGAAACCTACCAAACCTGTGCATTTCTGAAAACTAGAGACCTAGGGGAATCCAAGGAGGGTTGACTTGCGGGGCTCGGTCCAGGTTCTGTTTCCCAGAATCCTTGGCAAACCTCAAAACTTGGCTAAAAAAACACATGTTCCTCACATTTCTGTGGCAGAAAGTTCTGGAATCTGAGAGGAGCTACAAATTTCCTTCCACCCAGCGTTCCCCCAAGTCTCTCGATAAAAATGATACCTCACCTGCGTGGGTAGGCCTAGCGCTGGCGACAGGAAACACCCCAAAGCGCAACGTGGACACATCCTAAATTTTGGGAAAAAACAGAGGTGTTTTTTGCGAAGTGCCTACCTGTAGATTTTGGCCTCTAGCTCAGCCGGCACCTAGGGAAACCTACCAAACCTGTGCATTTCTGAAAACTAGAGACCTAGGGGAATCCAAAGAGGGGTGACTTGCGGGGCTCGGACCAGGTTCTGTTACCCAGAATCCTTTGCAAACCTCAAAATTTGGCAAAAAAAACACATGCTCCTCACATTTTTGTGGTAGAAAGTTCTGGAATCTGAGAGGAGCTACAAATTTCCTTCCACCCAGCGTTCCCCCAAGTCTCCCGATAAAAATGATACCTCACTTGCGTGGGTAGGCCTAGCGCCGACGACAGGAAACACCCCAAAGCGCAACGTGTACACATCCTAAATTTTGGAAAAAAACAGAGGTGTTTTTTGCGAAGTGCCTACCTGTAGATTTTGGCCTCTAGCTCAGCCGGCACCTAGGGAAACCTACCAAGCCTGTGCATTTCTGAAAACTAGAGACCTAGGGGAATCCAAGGAGGGGTGACTTGCGGGGCTCGGCCAGGTTCGGTTACCCAGAATCCTTTGCAAACCTCAAAATTTGGCTAAAAAAACACATGTCCCTCATATTTTTGTGGCAGAAAGTTCTGGAATCTGAGAGGAGCTACAAATTTCCTTCCACCCAGCGTTCCCATAAGTCTCCCGATAAAAATGATACCTCACTTGCGTGGGTAGGCCTAGCGCTGGCGACAGGAAACACCCCAAAGCGCAACGTGGACACATCCTAAATTTTGGAAAAAAACAGAGGTGTTTTTTGCGAAGTGCCTACCTGTAGATTTTGGCCTCTAGCTCAGCCGGCACCTAGGGAAACCTACCAAACCTGTGCATTTCTGAAAACTAGAGACCTAGCGGAATCCAAGGAGGGGTGACTTGCGGGGCTCGGACCAGGTTCTGTTACCCAGAATCCTTGGCAAACCTCAAAACTTGGCTAAAAAAACACATGTTCCTCAGATTTCTGTGGCAGAAAGTTCTGGAATCTGAGAGGAGCTACAAATTTCCTTCCACCCAGCGTTCCCCCAAGTCTCCCGATAAAAATGATACCTCACTTGCGTGGGTAGGCCTAGCGCCGGCGACAGGAAACACCCCAAAGCGCAACGTGGATACATCCTAAATTTTGGAAAAAAACAGAGGTGTTTTTTGCGAAGTGTCTACCTGTAGATTTTGGCCTCTAGCTCAGCCGGCACCTAGGGAAACCTACCAAACATGTGCATTTCTGAAAACTAGAGACCTAGGGGAATCCAAGGAGGGGTGACTTGCGGGGCTCGGACCAGGTTCTGTTACCCAGAATCCTTTGCAAACCTCAAAATTTGGCTAAAAAAACACATGTTCCTCACATTTCTGTGGCAGAAAGTTCTGGAATCTGAGAGGAGCTACAAATTTCCTTCCACCCAGCGTTCCCCCAAGTCTCCCGATAAAAATGATACCTCACCTGCGTGGGTAGGCCTAGCGCTGGCGACAGGAAACACCCCAAAGCGCAACGTGGACACATCCTAAATTTTGGAAAAAAACAGAGGTGTTTTTTGCGAAGGGCCTACCTGTAGATTTTGGCCTCTAGCTCAGCCGGCACCTAGGGAAACCTACCAAACCTGTGCATTTCTGAAAACTAGAGACCTAGGGGAATCCAAGGAGGGGTGACTTGCGGGGCTCGGTCCAGGTTCTGTTTCCCAGAATCCTTGGCAAACCTCAAAACTTGGCTAAAAAAACACATGTTCCTCACATTTCTGTGGCAGAAAGTTCTGGAATCTGAGAGGAGCTACAAATTTCCTTCCACCCAGCGTTCCCCCAAGTCTCCCGATAAAAATGATACCTCACCTGCGTGGGTAGGCCTAGCGCTGGCGACAGGAAACACCCCAAAGCGCAACGTGGACACATCCTAAATTTTGGGAAAAAACAGAGGTGTTTTTTGCGAAGTGCCTACCTGTAGATTTTGGCCTCTAGCTCAGCCGGCACCTAGGGAAACCTACCAAACCTGTGCATTTCTGAAAACTAGAGACCTAGGGGAATCCAAAGAGGGGTGACTTGCGGGGCTCGGACCAGGTTCTGTTACCCAGAATCCTTTGCAAACCTCAAAATTTGGCAAAAAAAACACATGCTCCTCACATTTTTGTGGCAGAAAGTTCTGGAATCTGAGAGGAGCTACAAATTTCCTTCCACCCAGCGTTCCCCCAAGTCTCCCGATAAAAATGATACCTCACTTGCGTGGGTAGGCCTAGCGCCGGCGACAGGAAACACCCCAAAGCGCAACGTGTACACATCCTAAATTTTGGAAAAAAACAGAGGTGTTTTTTGCGAAGTGCCTACCTGTAGATTTTGGCCTCTAGCTCAGCCGGCACCTAGGGAAACCTACCAAGCCTGTGCATTTCTGAAAACTAGAGACCTAGGGGAATCCAAGGAGGGGTGACTTGCGGGGCTCGGCCAGGTTCGGTTACCCAGAATCCTTTGCAAACCTCAAAATTTGGCTAAAAAAACACATGTCCCTCACATTTTTGTGGCAGAAAGTTCTGGAATCTGAGAGGAGCTACAAATTTCCTTCCACCCAGCGTTCCCATAAGTCTCCCGATAAAAATGATACCTCACTTGCGTGGGTAGGCCTAGCGCTGGCGACAGGAAACACCCCAAAGCGCAACGTGGACACATCCTAAATTTTGGAAAAAAACAGAGGTGTTTTTTGCGAAGTGCCTACCTGTAGATTTTGGCCTCTAGCTCAGCCGGCACCTAGGGAAACCTACCAAACCTGTGCATTTCTGAAAACTAGAGACCTAGGGGAATCCAAGGAGGGGTGACTTGCGGGGCTCGGACCAGGTTCTGTTACCCAGAATCCTTGGCAAACCTCAAAACTTGGCTAAAAAAACACATGTTCCTCACATTTCTGTGGCAGAAAGTTCTGGAATCTGAGAGGAGCTACAAATTTCCTTCCACCCAGCGTTCCCCCAAGTCTCCCGATAAAAATGATACCTCACTTGCGTGGGTAGGCCTAGCGCCGGCGACAGGAAACACCCCAAAGCGCAACGTGGACACATCCTAAATTTTGGAAAAAAACAGAGGTGTTTTTTGCGAAGTGTCTACCTGTAGATTTTGGCCTCTAGCTCAGCCGGCACCTAGGGAAACCTACCAAACATGTGCATTTCTGAAAACTAGAGACCTAGGGGAATCCAAGGAGGGGTGACTTGCGGGGCTCGGACCAGGTTCTGTTACCCAGAATCCTTTGCAAACCTCAAAATTTGGCTAAAAAAACACATGTTCCTCATATTTCTGTGGCAGAAAGTTCTGGAATCTGAGAGGAGCTACAAATTTTCTTCCACCCAGCGTTCCCCCAAGTCTCCCGATAAAAATGATACCTCACTTGCGTGGGTAGGCCTAGCGCCGGCGACAGGAAACACCCCAAAGCGCAACGTGGACACATCCTAAATTTTGGAAAAAACCAGAGGTGTTTTTTGCGAAGTGTCTACCTGTAGATTTTGGCCTCTAGCTCAGCCGGCACCTAGGGAAACCTACCAAACCTGTGCATTTCTGAAAACTAGAGACCTAGGGGAATCCAAGGAGGGGTGACTTGCGGGGCTCGGACCAGGTTCTGTTACCCAGAATCCTTTGCAAACCTCAAAATTTGGCTAAAAAAACACATGTTCCTCACATTTCTGTGGCAGAAAGTTCTGGAATCTGAGAGGAGCTACAAATTATCTTCCACCCAGCGTTCCCCGAAGTCTCCCGATAAAAATGATACCTCACTTGCGTGGGTAGGCCTAGCGCCGGCGACAGGAAACACCCCAAAGCGCAACGTGGACACATCCTAAATTTTTGAAAAAAACAGAGGTGTTTTTTGCGAAGTGCCTACCTGTAGATTTTGGCCTCTAGCTCAGCCGGCACCTAGGGAAACCTACCAAACCTGTGCATTTCTGAAAACTAGAGACCTTGGGGAATCCAAGGAGGGGTGACTTGCGGGGCTCGGACCAGGTTCTGTTACCCAGAATCCTTTGCAAACCTCAAAATCTGGCTAAAAAAACACATGTTCCTCATATTTCTGTGGCAGAAAGTTCTGGAATCTGAGAGGAGCTACAAATTTCCTTCCACCCAGCGTTCCCCCAAGTCTCCCGATAAAAATGATACCTCACTTGCGTGGGTAGGCCTAGCGCCGGCGACAGGAAACACCCCAAAGCGCAACGTGGACACATCCTAAATTTTGAGAGAAAACGGAGGTGTTTTTTGCGAAGTGCCTACCTGTAGATTTTGGCCTCTAGCTCAGCCGGCACCTAGGGAAACCTACCAAACCTGTGCATTTCTGAAAACTAGAGACCTAGGGGAATCCAAGGAGGGGTGACTTGCGGGGCTCGGACCAGGTTCTGTTACCCAGAATCCTTTGCAAACCTCAAAATTTGGCTAAAAAAACACATGTTCCTCACATTTCTGTGGCAGAAAGTTCTGGAATCTGAGAGGAGCTACAAATTTCCTTCCACCCAGCGTTCCCGCAAGTCTCCCGATAAAAATGATACCTCACCTGCGTGGGTAGGCCTAGCGCTGGCGACAGGAAACACCCCAAAGCGCAACGTGGACACTTCCTAAATTTTGGGAAAAAACTGAGGTGTTTTTTGCGAAGTGCCTACCTGTAGATTTTGGCCTCTAGCTCAGCCGGCACCTAGGGAAACCTACCAAACCTGTGCATTTCTGAAAACTAGAGACCTAGGGGAATCCAAGGAGGGGTGACTTGTGGGGCTCGGACCAGGTTCTGTTACCCAGAATCCTTTGCAAACCTCAAAATTTGGCTAAAAAAACACATGTTCCTCACATTTCTGTGGCAGAAAGTTCTGGAATCTGAGAGGAGTTACAAATTTCCTTCCACCCAGCGTTCCCCCAAGTCTCCCGATAAAAATTATACCTCACTTGCGTGGGTAGGCCTAGCGCCGGCGACAGGAAACACCCCAAAGCGCAACGTGGACACATCCTAAATTTTGGGAGAAAACAGAGGTGTTTTTTGCGAAGTGCCTACCTGTAGATTTTGGCCTCTAGCTCAGCCGGCACCTAGGGAAACCTACCAAACCTGTGTATTTCTGAAAACTAGAAACCTAGGGGAATCCAAGGAGGGGTGACTTGCGGGGCTCGCACCAGGTTCTGTTACCCAGGCTCCTCACATTTTTGTGGCAGAAAGTTCTGGAATCTGAGAGGAGCTACAAATTTCCTTCCACCCAGCGTTCCCCCAAGTCTCCCGATAAAATGATACCTCACTTGCGTGGGTAGGCCTAGCGCCCGCAACAGGAAACGCCCCAAAACCCAACGTGGACACATCCCATTTTTTGAAAGAAAACAGTGCCTACCTGTGGATTTTGGCCTGTAGCTCACCCGGCACCTAGGGAAACCTACCAAACCTGTGCATTTCTGAAATCTAGAGACCTAGGGGAATCCAAGATGGGGTGACTTGCGGGGCTCGGACCAGGTTCTGTTACCCAGAATCCTTTGCAAACCTCAAAATGTGGCTAAAAAAACACATGTTCCTCACATTTCTGTGGCAGAAATTTCTGGAATCTGAGAGGAGCCACAAATTTCCTTCCACCCAGCGTTCCCCTAAGTCTCTCAATAAAAATGGTACCTCACTTCTGTGGGTAGGCCTAGCGCCCACGAAAGGAAATGGCCCAAAACACAACGCGGACACAACATATTTTTTCACATAAAACAGAGGTGTTTTTTGCAAAGTGCCTACCTGTGGAGTTTGGCCTCTAGCTCAGCCGGCCCCGGGAGGGGGGGGGGCAGAAATGCCCTAAAATAAATTTGCTCCCCCCCAGCCCCCACCCCCCCCGGGAGCCACCCTTGCCTAAGGGGTCGCTCCCCCTGCGTGACATTGGCGCCAAAAAACAAATCCCAGGTGCCTAGTGGTTTCTGCCCCCTTGGGGGCAGATTGACCTAAAATCTGCCAATCTGCTCCCAAGGGGGGCAGAAATGGCCTAAATACAATTTGCCCCCCAGGGGAGCGACCCTTGCCTGATGGGTCGCTCCCCATCTCGAAAAAACCAAACAAACAAAAAAAAAAACACAACAAAAAAATTTGCCCTGGTGCCCTGAGGGTTCTGCCCCCCCCTGGGGGCAGTTCGGCCTAATAATAGGCCGATCTGCCCCCAGGGGGCGCAGAAATGGCCTAAAATAAATTTGCCCCCCCCAGCCCCCCCCCCCCGGGAGCGACCCTTGCCTACGGGGTCGCTCCCCCTGCGTGACATTGGCGCCAAAAATCAAATCCCAGGTGCCTAGTGGTTTCTGCCCCCTTGGGGGCAGATTGACCTAAAATCGGCCAATCTGCCCCCAGGGGGTCAGAAATGGCCTAAATACAATTTGCCCCCCAAGGGGAGCGACCCTTGCCTGATGGGTCGCTCCCCATCTCTAAAAAAAAAAAAAAAAAAAAAAAAAAAAAAATTGCCCTGGCGCCTAGAGGTTTCTGCCCCCCCCCCCCCCCCTGGGGGCAGATCAGCCTAATATTAGGCCGATCTGCCCCCGGGGGGGCAGAAATGGCCTAAAATAAATTTGCCCCCCCAACCCCCACCCCACCCGGGAGCGACCCTTGCCTACGGGGTCGCTCCCCCTGCGTGACATTGGCGCCACAAAACAAATCCCCGGTGCCTAGTGGTTTCTGCCCCCTTGGGGGCAGATTGACCTAAAATCGGCCAATCTGCCCCCAGGGGGGCAGAAATGGTCTAACTACAATTTGCCCCCCAGGGGAGCGACTCTTGCCTGATGGGTCGCTCCCCATCTCTAAAAAAAGAAACACAAAAAAAAAAAAAAAACACAAAAAAAAAATTTGCCCTAGCGCCTAGAGGTTTCTGCCCCCCCTGGGGGCAGATCGGCCTAATAATAGGCCGATCTGCCCCCAGGGGGGGAAGAAATGCCCTAAAATAAATTGCCCTCCCCCAGGGAGCGACCCTTGCCTAAGGGGTCGCTCCCTTTGCGTGAAATTCACGCAAAGAAAAAATTCCCTGGTGTCTAGTGGTTTCTACCCCCCTTGGGGGCAGATTGGCCTCATCAAAATAGGCCAATCTGCCCCCAAGGGGGGCAGAAATGGCCAAAATATAATTTTCCCCCAAGGGGAGCGACCCTTGCCTAAGGGGTCGCTCCCCAACAAAAAAAAAAGAAATGAAACATAAAAAAAATAAAAAAATAAAAATGGTCCCTGGTGCCTAGAGGTTTCTGCCCCCACTGGGGGCAGATCGGCCTAATAAGGCCGATCTGCCCCCAGGGGGGGCAGAAAAGGCCTTCTCAAAAAAATGCCCCACCTGGGAGCGACCCTTGCCCAAGGGGTCGCTCCCTTTTGTCAGTTTCAATAAAAAAAAAAAAAACCCTGGTGTCTAGTGTGGTTTCAAAAGCCGGATTGCAAGCAATCCGGCTTTTGAAACCCTTGGAGGGACTTCAAAGGGAAGGAAATACTTTTCCTTCCCTTTGAAGCCCCTCCGGGCCTCCCAAGTGATTGAAAAAGAAATGCTTTTGCATTTCTTTTTCAATCGCGCTGGAAGCAGAGCTTCCAGCGCGACTAGGGAGGCCCCTGTGACAAATCAGCACGCTCTGACGTCACAGGGGGGGGTGGGGGGGGTCAGGGGTGGAAGGGGAAGGTCTTCCCCTTACATCCCGACTTGGGGGGGGAAGGGGGGTGCACGGGGGGCGCGCTAGCGCGCCCCCAAGTTCCCCTGTGCCATGGACGAGATGATCTCATCCAAGGCACAGGGGAACTGTAGCCTTGGACGAGATCATCTCATCCAAGGCACAGAACCGGTTAATGAAAACACTACAAAATGACACAACACCAGTTTAGAAAAATAGGAAATGTTTATCTAAACAAAACAAGACCAAAACGACAAAAATCCGACATACACAAGTCAAGTTATGAATTTTTAAAGATTAAACTCGAAAATAGCGCTTAGAAACAAAAATGCTTCGATGAGATATTAACAGGGCGTCGTGACCGAGTTGTTCCCAAAAGCCGACACCAGCGGCGCCAGACAAGGAGTCGTGTAGACCCCCAAGTACAGTACCTTTGGTGAAGAGAGAAAACAAGCCGATGCGCGAAGTCGGGGATCGCGGCGTCTGTGCGAAACGTTGAATCCGTGCACTTCGAGCGGCGTCGGTCACGACGTGGTGCGGCGACTTCCACGGAGTCACGGACTTCAGCGGGGCTGCTGCGGCGTCGGGCCTGTGAAGAGCGGCGCTTTCCAGCGAAGGTCACGGCGTCAGGTGCAGGCGGCGTTACCGGATTCAGCAGCGGCGTCGGTCCGAAGTCGTCCGAAGTCGTCCGAAGTCGATTTCCTTGGATTTCCACCAGCTTTCCTTTCAAGGGCCCAGGAACTGGATAGGGCACCACTTGTCGGGGTAGGAGTCTCTCCAGAGACTCCAGGGGCTGGCAGAGAGAAGTCTTTGCTGTCCCTGAGACTTCAAACAACAGGAGGCAAGCTCTAACTCAAGCCCTTGGAGATTTCTTCACAAGATGGAAGGCACACAAAGTCCAGTCTTTGCCCTCTTACTCTGGCAGAAGCAGCACTGCAGGAAAGCTCCACAAAGCACAGTCACAGGCAGGGCAGCACTTCTTCCTCAGCTATCAGCTCTTCTCCAGGCAGAGGTTCCTCTTGGTTCCAGTAGTGTTTCTAAAGTCTGTAGATTTGGGTGCCCTTCTTATACCCATTTTAGTCTTTGAAGTCACCTTTCTTCAAAGGGGACTCACACCTACTTGTGAAATCCTGCCTTGCCCAGGCAAGGCCTCAGACACACACCAGGGGGTCGGAGCCGGGATTGTCAGAGGCAGGCACAGTCCTTTCAGATGAGAGTGACCACTCCACCCCTCCCTCCTAGCAGAGATGGCTAATCAGGAAATGCAGGTTACACCCCAGCCCCCTTTGTGTCACTGTCTAGTGCGAGGTGAAAAACAACCCAACTGTCAAACTGACCCAGACAGGGAATCCACAAACAAGGCAGAGTCACAGAATGGTTTAAGCAAGAAAATGCTCACTTTCTAAAAGTGGCATTTTCAAACGCACAATCTTAAAATCAACTTTACTAAAAGATGTATTTTTTAATTGTGAGTTCAGGGACCCCAAACTCCACATTTCCATCTACTCTCTAGGGGAATCTACACTTTAATCATATTTAAAGGTAGCCCCCATATTATCCTATGAGAGAGACAGGCCTTGCAACAGTGAAAAACGAAATTGGCAGTATTTCACTGTCAGGACATATAAACCACATTACTATGGGGGTCATTCTGACCTCGGCGGTAAAAGGCGCTTACCGCCGGTCAGAAGACCGCCATAACACCGCTGCGGTAAACCGCCACGGTCATTCTGACCCGCAACTGGCAAACCGCCAAAAACCCGACAACAGCAAAAGTCCGCCACACCAAAGGTCAGCGGGAAACTGGCGATGACCAAACCTCCACCGTCACGCCAACAGAAATATGCCCATACCATTCCGACCCACAAATCCACGCAGCGGTCTTTCAACTGCGGTATTCCATTGGCGGTACACATCACCGCGCTCAAAATACACACACCTTTACAAAACAATACCACATTGGACAAATCAAAATACACACACCTGAGACACATACACACACCACTCCCACACACCCAATTAAATATAAAACACACACCCACATCACCCACAAACCCTTACGACCACAATTGCGACTGAAGGACAGAGAGAGAGAGCACAGCATAGAGTAGACCATCACACAGAGGCAAATCACAACATCACCCACACAATTTCCACGCACAAAACACCATACACCACCACACTCACCACACTCTACAACACATACACCACCCCTCACCTCATCCACACCACACCATGGCACCCCAAAGACACCCCAGGTTCACTGAAGCAGAACTCAGGGTCATGGTGGAGGAAATAGTTCGTGTAGAGCCCCAGCTCTTCGGGGCACAGGTACAGCACACCACCATTGCCAGGAAGATGGAGCTATGGCAAAGAATAGTGTACAGGGTCAACGATGTGGGACAGCATTCACGCAATCGGGACGACATCAGGAAGCGGTGGAACGACCTACAGGGGAAGGTGCGTTCCATGGTATCAAGGCACAACATCGCGGTGCAGAAGACTGGCGGCGGACCCCCACCTACTCCCCCAGAATTCACAGCATGGGTGGAGGAAGTCTTGCACATCCTGCATCCTGAGGGCCTCACAGGAGTAGGCGGAGGAATGGACTCTGGTAAGTCAAATCTCCACTACTTCATTCCCCCCACCCCACCTGCATGCCAAATCATACCCCCACCCTCACCCCCACCCCCATCACACCAACTCCTTGCAAATGGCTCACCATCACATCCCACCCATCCCAAAACCTAGCCCTGCATGCGTCCCCAAAGCATGGACACCCATCCCCAAAGCATGCCCACTGCACACACCCATCACCCCCACAAGCCACTGTCACAAAAGCCCCACAAGGGAATGCCAGCACTGGGGTACACGGCCACCCAGCCATTACACGAAATGCCACACACAGAAGCAATAACCATACTCTTATACCCCTGCAGGACCCGAACGCCACCACACCGCCACGGAGGGTCCAGAGATGTCCATCCCACCCCCAGAAGAGGCCCCCAGTGATGACAGCAGCTCTGTCTCCCTGGACCCAGATGACCAGCCCGGCCCATCGGGGACCTCGGGACAGTCGGTTCCCCACAGACAGCCACAGGCTACACAAGACCCAACCCCCTCTGGGAACACCAGCACAGCTCCCACCCAGCGGGCCCATGCCTCTGTCTCCAGGACACGTCAATCAGCGGTGTGTCCACCACTACAGGGCACCCAGGTTGACCCACCACCCCAACAACAACAGGGACCTGGGGGCAGTGGTAGTGGGCACACCGTCCAGGGGACAGAGGCCCAGGGAAACAGGGGAACTGGGAGGGCTGCTGTGCGACAGGGGGGGGACAGGCCCAGGGAACCGACTCTCCAAGAGGCCCTCTCCTCCATCATGGGAGCATACCACCACTCCCAGGAGACGATGGCTACGGTACTGGCCAGGTTCCAGGAGATCCAGGTACTGCAGGAGGAACAGTACATGGGGTTCAGAGAGGAACTGAGGAACATTAGTTCTGCAATGGGGACCATCGTCGTGGCCCTTAACCAGATAGTCACCACATTGCGGGACCATGTGGCACCACAAAGGGCCCCTGTCACTAGCCTGGTCCAGGAACAGCCTACCACCTCCGCCGGCGCTAGTGGACAGGAGGCCCCCACACAACGACAGGCCACCAGAATCCCACCTTCTGCAGAAGAAGAACCACCCCGCAAGCGGAACCTGAGATCTCACAAGAAGACAGAGTAGGATGCCAAGACCCCCGCCAGCAAACGATACCCCCTGATGTCATCCCACTGTCCCACATTGTCACCCTGTCCAACCTTGAACTGCCCCTGCTCCATCCTTCCACAGGCATATGGACAATGCACCTGTGAGACTGAGAACTGGACTCTGCCATGGACATTACTCCACCATCACTCATCACCGTTTTACAATCATGTTCCTAAATATAGCACTTTAATTAAATCACTTATTGCACTTAAAAAATCTGGAGTCTGCTTGTATTTTGAACAAATGTATTAGACATAACGGTGCAGAAATGTTCAGTTACATTGTGATGACAACATACCACTGTCACACAGCTGTAGTCCATGGGCAAACAAAGCAGAGGTCACGCAGTGGGGCCCACAGCTCTGAAAACGGAAGGGAAAGTCACAACTCAGTTAACAGGAACTGGGGGGGGACTCAGACAGTAGAGAGGCAGGAGACTTTAAGTAAATGCAAAATGGCGTGGTTGATTCGTACCTGTGTGCTACTGAAAATACTGTTGTATCACTGTGTCCTTGTTGTCTGTGTCGTCCCCGTCGTCTTCCTCCTCTTCACTCTCCACAGGCTCCACAGCTGCTACAACACCACCATCTGGACCATCCTCCTGCAGGAAAGGCACCTGGCGTCGCAAAGCCAGGTTGTGAAGCATACAGCAGGCCACGATGATATGGCACACCTCCTTTGGTGAGTACATTAGGGATCCACCTGTCATATGCAGGCACCTAAACCTGGCCTTCAGGAGGCCGAAGGTTCTTTCTATAATCCTCCTAGTTCGCCCATGGGCCTCATTGTACCGTTCCTCTGCCCTTGTCCTGGGATTCCTCACTGGGGTAAGTAGCCACGACAGGTTGGGGTAACCAGAGTCACCTATTAGCCACACACGGTGTCTCTGTAGCTGTTCCATCACATAAGGGATGCTGCTATTTCGCATGATGTACGCGTCATGCACTGACCCAGGGAACTTGGCATTTACATGGGAGATGTACTGGTCAGCCAAACAGACCACCTGGACATTCATCGAATGATAACTTTTTCTGTTCCTGTACACCTGCTCACTTCCACTGGGGGGAACCAAAGCCACATGGGTCCCATCAATGGCACCAATGATGTTGGGGATATGGCCAAGGGCATAGAAATCACCCTTCACTGTAGCCAAATCGCCCACCTCAGGGAAAACAATGTAGCTCCGCATGTATTTCATCAGGGCAGACAACACTCTGGACAAAACCTTAGAAAACTTAGGCTGAGACATCCCTGATGATATGGCCACTGTTGTTTGGAATGATCCACTTGCCAAAAAATTGAGTACTGACAGAACCTGCACGAGAGGGGGAATCCCTGTGGGTTGGCGAATGGGGGACATCAGGTCTGGCTCCAGCTGGGCACAAAGTTCCTGTATAGTGGCTCGGTCAAGTCTGTATGTCAGTATGACATATCTTTCTTCCATTGTCGACAGGTCCACCAACGGTCTGTACACGGGAGGATTCCTCCATCTCCTCGCAAGTCCCAGCGGACGGTGCCTAGGATGGACAACATGGAGCACAGAGTCAAGCAACCCACAGGAACGTAACCACAGCTTGCACAGTACACGATTCGCTATGCATTGAATGGCTTGCATGAGTGGCAATGCAAGGCCTAGGCCTGTGTGACGCAGTAGAAATTAAGCCATGTGGGCCCTTGAAATGGCAGCTGCCTGACCTGTGAAGTGTGACAATGGGATGTGAGGTCAATGCGCTGGCGTGGCACACTGTGGCGGTAGGCGGTCGAAGACCGCGGTGCAAAGCAGCATTGGTTAACATTGAACCCTATGGGTCTCAGGAGCCAATGACGATGTGCGCCGGCGGTCGTGGTACGCACCGCCGCGGTACGCACCGCTGCGGGCGTGACCGCCATTTTCTAACTGCTTAATCACTCGAGACCTGATCATCCACAGGAGAGGACCTATACTGCAAGTGCTGCTGTGACCTCGGTCTGGAAGATACAATGGCTGCTGCGACTGGGGAAAGGGCCCCTGCCTTCACAACTGAGGAATTGGAGAAACTTGTTGATGGGGTCCTCCCCCAGTATGCGCTACTCTACGGTCCTCCAGACCAACAGGTAAGTACACAGGGAGCACGTAGTATGGGCTATGCCTGTGTTGAGTGGGGTGGATGTAAGATGGTGGGGAGGGGAGCGAATGAGGAGTGCAACGCACGACAGATGAGAGCATGTACCACATGGCAAGGTTGGGGAGGGGGGGCCACTCACATCGACCATGCAGAAAAGTGATGATATTTATTTTTCCACCCTGTACATTCCACATAGGTCAGCGCCCATTAGAAGATCGACATTTGACGTGCCATCGCCAAGGACGTCCGGGCCCTGGGGGTCCACAACAGACGGGGCACCCACTGCCGCAAGAGGTGGGAGGGCATCCGCCGCGGGAGCAGAAAGACCGCCAAGGCTCTGCTGGGGATGGCCTCCCAACGTAGGAGGGGTGCCAGTCGTCAATTGACCCCCCTGATGTCCCGGATCCTGGCGGTGGCCTACCCCGATTTGGATGGGCGCGTGAGGACATCACAGCAGACACATGGGGGTGAGTATCAGCACATTCTGCTATATTAGCGCACAGTGGAGGTGTCTGGGTGGGGGAGGAGGGCTGTGGCTATCTCTAGGCCAGGGCGTTTTCTGTAGGCTAGGCCCCTCCGTAAGGCAAGGCCCTGTGCCCCCGCCCCCCACCTCTGTAGGGTGCTAAGTACAGCTATCCATGGTCCGGGCTCACCTATGTGTGCCTTTGTCGTCCATAGACTTGTAGGCCAAGTCACAATAATGGAGTAGTGTACCCCGAGAGCCCGGCGTAGTGCAGGGGGCTTCTGTGTCTGTCCTCTCCGCCAACGGTGCCGCCAATGCATGCACTCAACATGTCTTTCTTTCTTCTCCCCCCCCTTTTTTTTGGTTTTCCTGTTCATGTGTGCATTAGCATCATCAGGCGGAGGAGAAGTGGCATCGGCGCATGAGGGAGCTGCATCTCACATGGCCCCAGAGGGCCCTGCAACCGACTCGGACTTAACCTGTGAGACGGAGGACGAGGGGAGCTCCACAACGGGGACCCGTGGAGACGTCAGCGACACCGACACGTCCTCGGAAGGGAGCTCCCTTGTGGTGGCGGCAACATCCGTGCCCACCGCAACAACAGGTACAGCCGCCACCCAGCGCACCAGCTCCGCCCTCCCAGCAGCCCCTCAGCTGTCGTCCCGTGCCCGCTCGGCCAGGAAGCCGGCCATCTCCTTCGCCCCTGGCACCTCAGGTCCTGCCCCAGTTACCCCTGCTGCCCTCAGTGCGGAGATCATTGACCTCCTCCAGACGCTCATTGTTGGGCAGTCTACCCTTTTGAATGCCATCCAGGGGGTAGAAAGGGAGGTGCATCGGAGCAATGCATACCTGGAGGGCATTCATTCAGGTCAGGCTGCCCATCAGTGATTGTTCAACGCTCTGGCCTCAGCACTGACGGCAGCAATTGTCCCTGTGTCTAGCCTCCCCCCTCCAACTTCCTCAACCCAGTCCCACTCCCCTGTTCCTCTGCCTATCCCAGTCACACCTACAGACCAGCCTGCACACACCTCAACACCCAAGGGCAGCTCATCCAGACATAAGCACCACAGATCACACAAGCATTCACACAAGCAACATCCACATGCAGACATGCCAACAGCCACTGCCTCCTCTGTGTCCCCCTCCTCCTCGTCTCCCTCCTCCCTCCCTGTGACATCTCCACTCACACCTGCATGCACACCACCATCAGCCAGTACGTCCATCACCACCACTCCCACCAGAACAGTCCGCACACGTGCAGTCACCACCCCCACTGCCATTTACACGTCCCCTGTGTCCTCTCCCAGTGTGTCTGTCACCCCCTCTTCCAAACCACATAAACGCAGGCAGCCACCCACCCAACAGCCATCCACCTCACGACAGCCTCCAGCACAAGCACCTGCACCCAAAGACACCAGACTTCACTCTCCTACAACCACATCCTCTTCCTCCACTCCCATACCCACTACAACTACCCGTCCCTGTCTTTCTAAATTGATTTTCCTTTCCAACCTTGACCTCTTTCCAACAACTGACCCACCCCCTCCATCTCATAAGACTCCAATCAACACCTCAGCCACCACAAGCCCTGCACCTACTAGGACCATCGTTCAGGGCTATTGGAGTCCACCATCTCCCAGGGCAGGAACATCGGCCAGCAGCAAGGGGACAGCCAGCCCACCCCCTGGGAAAACAACCAAAAAAGGGAAGGGCCGGCGCGACAGGCCTGAGACGGCTGCCCCCAAGGACACCTGCCTTGCACCGTCACCTGGCCCATCCACAAAGGGAGGCAAGGGCCCCAGAGATTCTGCCAAGGAGGGCAAGGGCAGCAGGGCGAAGAAGTCCGGCAGCAGGCGAGCTGCCCAGGAGGGCCCCACCAGCCCCATTTGGGGTGTGACGGAGGACACCCACGGGCCCAGGACTCCAGCACAGGAGGGCCCCACAAGCGAAAGGTCGGATGGCGACTGAGCGGGAATTATTGGCCAGATCTCCGCTGGGCCCTTCATCTCAAGCACCGCTCCGCTGGGCCCTTCATCTCAAGCACCGCTCCGCTGGGCCCTTCCTGTCAAGCACCGCTCCGCTGGGCCCTTCCTGTCAAGCACCGCTCCGCTGGGCCCTTCATCTCAAGCACCGCTCCGCTGGGCCCTTCATCTCAAGCACCGCTCCGCTGGGCCCTTCAACTCAAGCACCGCTCCGCTGGGCACCGCCGTCTCTGAACTGCTCCGCTGGGCCCTTCATCTCAAGCACCGCTGGCCCATTGGCAGGGCCGGATCTGTGTCGGGCAGGGCTTCATGAAGCACTCTGGCCAACATGCCTCCTCCATAACCAGTGGAGTCTGTAATCCACCTGATGGACTGTGGCTTTGCACTCCCCAGGATGGTACAGTGGGCAATCCACCCACTGTAGAGACTTGAGAGACTGTGGCTTTGCACTCCCCAGGATGGTACAGTGGGCATGGAGGCCCATCGTGGATCTGGCGTCGTGGACTCATGTGGCTGAGGTGTCCCCCCTTCCCTTCCCCCTGAGGTGCCTGTCGTTTTATTATCTGATGCCCCAGCACTGTTCTCTCCAATGGAATCGGGTCTCGTGTATGGGCTTTGCCCATGTGTTTATGCACATTGGCCCACGAACAATGGAATGTTGCCAATATGTGCCGGACTTTTGGACTATGTATATATTGTTCATGTTGTAATATATTTATTTTATAGTTTTCATATTTCACTTAACTTCAAATATGCTATAATATACTTCAATTTTAATGATCTTTTTATTTTGTCTTTGCATTATTCCGGGGGGTTTGAGGGGTGTCACTCAGACTTGTTGCTCTGCATTGGTGTGTGGGGATTTGGGGGGGGGGTGTCGCGTATGTGTGTGCCCGTAACCTTTTCTCCTCCCCCCTCCCCTGTGTCGTAGGTGCAGTACTCACCGTTGTCTCCTGCGGCGGCGTTCGTGCTCCTGGTAGAGGAGCAGGTAGACAATAGCTGGTAGGATGTTTAATTCGGGTTCCATGCTGTCCAGATTCCTCGTGGAGTGTATAGAGGTGAGCGTTTTCCCGTTTGTGCTCTGTTTCCGCCGTGTTTTTATCGGCGGGGCTCCCGCCCCGGAAAAGGTGGCGGATTGGTGGGTCGTGATAGGGTGGGCGGTACATTGTCTGCCGCCTGTCTGTTGGCGGTGACCGCCGCGCTGTTTGTTTGTCCCGCCGTGGCGGTCGGAATGTTAAAGTGGCGGGCTGTGTTGGCGGTTCCCGCCAAGGTCAGAATTCCATTTTTTTTACCGCCTGTCTGTTGGCGGGTTGGCCACCGCTTTAACACCGACCGCCAGGGTTGGAATGACCCCCTATATGTCCTACCTTATCCATACACTGCACCCTGCCCTTGGGGCTACCTAGGGCCTACCTTAGGGGTGCCTTACATGTAAGAAAAGGAAAGGTTTAGGCCTTGCAAGTGGGTACACTTGCCAAGTCGAATTTACAGTGTAAAAATACACTTACAGACACTGCAGTGGCAGGTCTGAGACATGATTACAGGGTTACTTGTGTGGGTGGCACAACCAGTGCTGCAGGCCCACTAGTAACATTTGATTTACAGGCCCTGGGCACCTCTAGTGCACCTTACTAGGGACTTACTAGTAAATCAAATATGCCAATCATGGATAAAACAATTACATACAATTTACACGGAGAGCATATGCACTTTAGCACTGGTTAGCAGTGGTAAAGTGCTCAGAGTTGAAAAGCCAACAGCAACAGGTCAGAAAAAAATAGGAGGCAGGAGGCAAAAAGACTGGGGATGAACCTGCATAAGCATAAGTCCAACACACATATATATATATATATATATATATATATATATATATATATATATATATATATAACTTTTAGGCCGTTTGATGAATCTTCACAAGAGTTTCCAAAACAGTGCCCTTCTTTGTCTAGTTGTGCAGGGAAAGTTTTGGGTGATCTGTCAAGCGGGGGCCGAGTAAATGAAAAAAGAGGGGTCCCAAAATGCTTTTTCCCCATTCTATGTCTGCAGGGACTTTACATTCTTTAGACACAGCTACAGCCCTAACCGCTGAACGGAATTACACCATCTTGGACCACAGATCGTGCTTTTTGTGATTTGGTGCTAATCTGTTCAATAGTTTTGGAGTTATTAAAGGAAAGAAAAATAGATATCTAGGGACACAGATCCTTTGTCGATCCATGGGTACCTGCAGGTACCTGTGGATCTGAAACTCAATGGGAAAAAAAGCCTCACCCACTGACACAAAATACTCCCACGCTCACCACCAAAGGCTGAGTGCAGCTTGGATATGCCTGCATCTGGTGGGGGTGGGGGGTTGCTCAGGGCCTGGCAACAGGCCACGCCATCCTGCAATCCCCCTCCTCGCATGGCCAAAGAACTTGTGCAGCGGTGATTGTGCCAGCGTACGTTATTTGTATATTACTTTATGTTAAACAAATATAGATATGCACTGAAAACTCAATGGTTATAGGTACATTATAGTTAGGTTCAAGTTGTACCCACACAAAACCAGAGAAATTCAGCAGTTATAATGATGCTTATATCATTACTTATCTGAAGAAACTATAACTCATGCCAGAAAGTAACTTTAGGCTATGCATTTTATTTTCTTAACTTAGTATAACTATAAGCATAACTATAACTGCTGCATTTTTTCTGTAAATGAATATATATTAATTCATTGAAAAAACAAAAGGTTACAGAGACATGTAAGGTTCACATTTTACCTACACAAAACCATTGAAATTCAACAGTTCTAGTTAGCTTATAGTCATACAGATGTTACTTATATTTATTTATTTCACATTTTGCGTTCAGCCACTACAGCTTGAGTCAGCCTATTTTAGCCATAAGCTAACTTAATTTTGAGTGTTGTGAGTGATGGCTTTCTGCTTTTTCTCAAAGAGCACATCCACACAAAAAGTACATCTCTTCAGTGCTCTTTTGCAAGGAGTACATTCACACAAAAAGTAATCTCTTCAGTGTTCTTTTGCTAGGAGTACATCCGCACACAAATAGTAGAGATTACTATGGCTGTGTGTATTTTTTAAGAAAACAAAAATAATTTTTCTTTACCCACTTTGTAGGAAGCTGGCCTGGTGTGTGGTGGGTACCTAGGATACCTATACCTTATACCTGGCCCAGGTATCTCCTATTGGCGTAGTGTAGACAAACTGTATACTAAAAACTATTTAAATGCAGGACCCCCACCTACGTAAGTGGAATGTGTAGAGGGGAGCTGTGAGAACTTTGAAACCCCACAGGTAAGCACCACAGTGCCCCCCAGCGACCAGGAAGAAAGGAGTAAGTTACTGGTTTCCCCCCCAAAACACCCAAAAGGACTAAAAAGAAGATAATGCAACACACAGAATAGACTGCAAGAAAACAGTGGTGGATTCCTGAAGAGGAAAACCTGTGAAAGAAGGGGACCAAGTCCAGAAATCAGAGGAGTGTCCGGTGGTGCCAGAAGCCACTACCCACCCGTCTGTGGTTGCAGGAGTTGGTCAATAGTAGGACAAAGATGGTCAGTAATGCAGCCCTAGAGCCGGAGAAGAGTTTCTGGAAAATGCAGTCGACATCCAATGCTGGATGGAAGATTGCAGTTGGTTAGTGGTGTGGAAAAGCCACCAACAAGCCTTGGCAAAGGCAAAAGTTGCGATGAAGCAAAAGTGGAGCTGCCGGGGACAAGCTAGGTGCAGGAGGACTCAACCCACGGGGGAGTCCTGGGTGGACCCTCAGCAAGGCAGAGATTCCACAGAAAAAAAGCCAGCCCCCCCACAGGAGACCCATTGGAAAAGGAACCAGGAGTCGCAGAGGAGCCCATGCAGCAAAACTGGAGATGGGTCCCACGCTGCAGCGGAAGCATGCAGAGGGTTGTGCATCACAGGGAAGAGTGCTGTGGGCTGGGGCTACAAGGAGCCTTAAGATCCCTTGGAGGAGATGCCAATAAGCTTCGGTAGCTGCAAGAGAGATGGCCCACAGTGGTACAGTCCAGTGTGGGAAGGCAAGGCTTATCTCCACCAAAGTTGGACAGCTGGTAGAGAAGACCAAGGGGACCACTCCAGACCACCACCCTAGAAGCAGGATTCAAGCAGCGCAGAAGGAGAGGAGATCCACGCCGGTCCTCATAGCAGTTGGTGCCTGCGGATGCAGGGGAGGGACTCCTTTACTCCAAGGGAGATTCCTTCCTCCTTCTCATGCAGACTGTAGACTTGCCACCCTCAGAGGATGCACAGGCAGCGATATATTGCAGAAGCTGGAAGGAGCTGTGGAAACAATGTTGCAAGCAGAGTCTTTGTTGTGGATGCAGATTGTTGGTTCCTGGTGGGTTCAGTCACAGTTCCAGTGGCCAGAAATCGAAGTAGAGGTTGCAGAGTGCAGTCCTGCTGGAATCTTGCAAGCCGAATCTGAGGACCCACCCCAGAGGAAGCCTCTAAATGCCCTGAAGAGGGGATTGGTCACCTAGTCAGATGTCCACCTATCAAGAGGGGCCACAGACGTCACCTGCCTGACCTGGCCACTCGTATGCTCCCAGGGGCCTCTGCTTATCTTGGATTCAAGATGGCAGAATCAAAGGACCCTCTGGAGGAGCTCTGGGCACCACCCCTGGGTTGATGATGTGTAGGGAAGTGGTCACTCCCCTTTCCATTGTCCAGTTTCATGCCAGAGCAGGGTCTGGGGTCCCTGAACTGGTGTAGACTGGTTTTTGCATGGAGGGCACAAATGTGCCCTTCAAACCATACCAGTGGCTTGGGGAGGCTACCCCTCCCAAGCCGTGTAACACCTACTTCCACAGGGAGAGAGTATTACCCCCTCTCCCAGAGGAAATCCTTTGTTCTGCCTTCCTGGTCTTGAGCTGATCAAGCAACAGGAGGGCAGAAATCTGTCTGAGGGGTGGCAGCAGCGTGGGCTGCCTGGAAAACCACAGAAGGCTGGCAGGAGCAATGCTGTGGGTCCTCTAAGGAGCCCCCAGAGTGCATGGAATCATACTTCCAATACTGGTAACAGTATTGGGGTATGATTCTGACATGTTTGATACCAAACATGCCCAAGTTTGGAGTTACCATTATGTTCAGTACATGCATAAAATGGCATCCCCGCACTCACGAAGTCCAGGAAAATGGAAGTGGAGTTTGTGGTTTATGGGGGCACCGTTGCTAATGTGGGGTCCCCTCACACACAGGTACTTGCACCTTGTCTTCTGGGCTAAGAGTGCCTTACAGTGACCTGGTGCAGTGACCTGTAGTAAAAAGGTGCATGCACCTTTTCATGCATGCTACAATGGCAGGCCTGCAGTCACATTTTACATGGACTCCCTGTTGGTGGCATAATACATGCTGCAGCCCCTAGGGATCCTCTGGTACCCCAATGCCCTGTGTACCAGGGTACCATATACTAGGGACTTACAAAGGGGTACTAGTATGCACAATGTGGGGTGTTTTTATTTTTAAGCAACCAAATTTACAGGGAAAGAGCATGATCACTGGGGTCATGATTAGCAGGATCCCAGTGAACACAGTCAAACACATTGACAACAGGCAGAAAACGGGGGTAACCATGCCAAGAATTAGGGTAATTTCCTACACAATTCTTTCTTTATTATCCTTCTGAATGCCTCTCAGTTTTGCAAAAAGCATGAAAACACAAAACACGCACTGGGAAAGCCAAAAGGCTAGCAGTCAATGCTTGTTTTCCCTTGTCCCAGCGTCCCTTTGTACTTTGCTGTTACCACATCATGTTGCTTGCTGGTTAGGAACCACCATACAAATGCAAGGGTTGCGTTATATTGGTGGCTCTCTGGCAGTTACTGGATGTCTAGTTGGTCAATTCTAAAGCACAAACATATAAGTACATGTGAAGCTGTATCAGCTTTCCATTAGGCCACTGATTCTAATCAAAGCAGTAAGTGGACCTTAAAATGCCCAATTGAGGGCTCCAAAGTGGCCCATGAACCTTCTATGTTTCTTCATCCCTTCAGGTACCTTTCTGTTACGAAGTTACTGCCCAATTCAAGAATTTCCTTTCTATGGCAGCATTCAAATATGTTTTATTCTTTGCTAGCTTTCAGGCGGATTGATCCCAGTCCTTAGTCAGAAATCAAAGACTGTGTGCTGCCCTTTTTTGTTTGCTAAAGAAACTTTAACTTTGATTTGGGATGGGGCTTCTTGGATTAATCATGCTCAACTGCCTTCATAATTTCAATTTTTTTCTTTTCAATTGTGAATGCATTACTATATCAGATAAGTTCAACGTCAGGTCAGTGTGGTGTTTACTTTTTGACTTCACAGCGGGGAGGGGGGACTTTGAAACACCTTACAGATGCTTTGACAACTCCATGGAAGAATCATAAGTAATGCCCCAAAGTAACTACATTTCGTCTGGGTACTTCTACTAATCATGTAGGGTGACCAGACTTTGAACACCAATAAACAGAGGCATTCCATAAACATAGAAGATGGAATACGATTTTCCTAAAAGTAATTAAATGCAACTTGTACGCATAGCAATTTAAAAAAAAAATTATATTGCTTTTTGATGAAAGCTGCTAAATAATCTTGTACTGGAATATATGACCCCCTCATCCCCCTATCTTTGTTCAGTCGACCGTCCCTGAAAAATGGAACCACAGAATGTACTAAAATGTACAGGAAAAATGGTGAAAAACTAGGATTGTCCCTGCAGATTCTGGATGCTTGGTCACCCTATCCTCATGTTCCTTCACAACTCAAAACACACCCATATTTATACTTCTTTAGCGCCACATTTGCGCCGCTTTTTGACGCAGAAACAGCGCAGACTTACAAAATACAATTGTACTTTGTAAGTTTGCGCCGTTTTTGCGTCAAAAAGCGGCGCAAACGCGGCGCTAAAAAAGTATAAATAAGGGCCACAGTTCGACATTAGAAACCTCAACGTCACGTCATTATGTCACTTCTTTTTTTTCTTAACAAGGACAGGACGATGCGTAGTTTAAGACGTGCCACACGTTTTAAATTGGGACCAGTGCAAAATAGTAATGTACATTTGGGAGAGTAGAGGGATTTAATGGGCCACTGGTGGCAGCCCAACCCACCTGATAGATCTATTCTATAGCCAGCCACTCTTAAAGATTAAAATGGCAAATCAAAGTAAATTAATTTGAAAAATAGGAGCATCCTTCCCGAATAGCATTTATTGGCTTAAATATTCTAGCATCCAAAAGTTAAATCCACACTCAGTTTTGCTGAACGTGTTAAATCAGTCATAAATAAATGTGCAATCCAAACGCTTCAGTTTTTATATTTATGCAGTCTGGGACTGTGAGTTGCGGTGCTTTGGTAGAGGTTTGAAAGCGGGAGGTGAAAATAAAAGGTAAATACATAAATAAAAAAGTGCAGACATTATTGTCCTCATTCCAGGTTGGCTACAATAGTTGAGGTGTTTACTACATGGTACAAATTCCATTACTCCAGAGTGATGTATTCACCACATGTGGTAAATACCTCTCACTTCGACTTTTTAACATCCAAATGCGGCATAATATGTGAGATCTAAATTTAATACAACAAATTCCCCATGTTTTGTCTTTTTTACGAGCCCCCCACTCCACCTTCGATATATTTTGGCAGGTCCAACCTACCAAAATTTATCAGGCGAACAATGATAAGGTGTGATACTTTAACACACAGCTCGAAATTCCGATCACACTGGGATTGCCATTTAGTCCTGCATTTATAATCAGGGCCTTAGAGAAATTGAAGGCTGACAAATTATAGAGTTAGTCATTCCTGCTCATAGGGGATGGTTTTAATGGACAGTTGACAATTTATCAGAGAAAAGATGGAAAGGAAACGGGTGAAATTGTGTGAAATTCTGCTCTCTGGAAAATGAGGTTGCATTAGCCTCTGAAGAGAACACCTTACATACCAGTGGCAAAAGAGCGTCGCCCCACTGGCTGTGCCAGAAGCAGAAAAATAAAACAATAGTTTTTTATTGTTTTATTTTTCTGCTTCTGACACAGCAGTTCAGGGGAGGGGTGGGGTTGGTCCACGGGAGGTGGGAGGGGGGGAGAGTTCACTAAGTGCACTTGTGTGTTTGGCCGGCCGTCTGGGGCCGGTCAAATACACATGTGCACTTAGGTTTCTCCAACCCGACTGCATACACAGCCGGCTGGAGAAACTGCACAGTCCCCAAGCTTGTGTCTGAGCAGCAGTGACTTACAGGGTTAGTTAGGCTTTGTCTGGTGGAAAAACTCTACTGTAAATTGAAAGGACTTCTTTGCTATATGGTTTCTCTGCCTAAGTTATAAGGGCTTCCTTTTCATTTTCCCAGCCTCAGTTGTCTTGGCCAATAAAAGCCTATCACCATATTACTGTGCCTCACTGCATTAGAAGACCCACTGCATTTAAAGTGGGCATTCTGATGCATAACTTTCCTGCCCAAGGATACCATGTGAGGATTCCTGTGCAGAAAATATCTATGGACACCATGGACTTCGAGAAAAGTCCCCTTGAGCCCAGGCTATTGATTTTTTGGACTGAAAAAATAATCCCCCACTTTTGGGGTTTGTTTATCAAATAAAACAAAAAAGGCAACTGAACCACAGCATATCATGATATGGTGATTGACCTGCATTCAGGTTGTGTCAAAGGTGCTCCCACTATATTTGTGAAAGCCCTTTTACTAATGCGGTCCCTGCCAATCCTTTGATGATCTTTAGACTGGATGGACAGTTCACCTCTGCGTGGGCCTATGTGAGGGGCTCTGCTGCACCAGTTGGCAGGCTACCTGCAGACCAAGTCCGTCACTGTCCAAACAATGTATTTGGATGCCCTCTCCTTTTCCATACTGCAAGCTTATCATCACCATTCCCATACTGCACTCCACCTAAATCAATTAGGGAAGAAGAAACCCTGCACCCGCGCAGGGAATTCGGTTATCCCAAAGAACTCCTACAGAGTATAGGATGCTTCACTTCCTGTTCAGCCCTTCTTCGACGGAACAAGGTGACAGAATGATTGAATTTATCAATGAAATAATGAATTAATGCAAAATAACGAACTGGGTAGAACGCCATTGCACACTGAATACCCTCTTGGGGCTACATGACAAGGAAATTGTGTTAATTATTTACTTGTATAAAAAAAAAAAAATAGATATGCAGTGTGTCACAAGATAAACGGCATAATACATAATGTGCTTTTTTTTAACTTAGGTGCCTGATCACGCCTTACACGCCTGATCACGGATGTTAAAAGATTCTACAGATTGGGGTTTTCCTTGTAAGCATCTATTCTATTGTTTGAAGCTCCTCTCAGAGGCTATGTCAGATGAGCATGTATAATGTACCAAGTGCACTAACAGCGAACATTGACAATCAGGAACATCCATTAAGGGTACATGATTAATAGAATGCGCTGTACACAGCCTAAACGTGAGTGAATTAATGGCTCTTGCGCAGTGACCAGGTAAATCTGCTGTATTTAGCATTTTTTTCCTGTTCCAGAAGAGAATTGGTATTTCGCTTTTTGGATCTCTGTTCGAGGAGAGAGATAGTGTATATATCACTCTGAAATGTAATTATACTCTATGCTATACTCAGCTCAGTTTTTGATGGGGAAAACAGTTTCTGTAGCACCGAGTCGCAGAAATGTGCATTATTTTTCCTCGCTATTCAGTTTAAATTCGTGGTCCACTAAAAGGCAAAGCTCATTAAAGTGGATAGGGCACAGATAGCGGCGTTAGAAATAAAGAGGCAGATTTTTGAAAAGTGGTGCTGCACCTAGTGCAGTGCCACTTTTTTTGCGCCCTCCTGACGCCACCTTGTGTGCGCCATATTTAAAACACGGCACACCGTGGCTGTAGGCAGAGGTACTACCGTCATAATTTCTGATGCTAGTACAGCATTTGCAGGATTAGCGTCAAACATTTTGACCCTAATCCTGCAAAGCACCCAGAAGCCCATTGAAAACAATGGGACCCCCCTTTTAACGCCTGCACTCACACAGCACCCTGCTCTAGGGGTTACCTAGGGCACACATTAGGGGTGACTTATGTATAGAAAAAGGGGAGTTCTAGGCTTGGCAAGTACCTTTAAATGCCAAGTCGAAGTGGCAGTGAAACTGCACACACAGGCCTTGCAATGGCAGGCCTGAGACAAGGTTAAGGGGCTACTGAGGTGGGTGGCACAACCAGTGCTGCAGGCCCACTAGTAGCATTTAATCTACCTGCCCTAGGCACATGTAGTGCACTCTACCAGGGACTTACAAGTAAATTACATAGTCAATCATGGATAAACCAATCAGTAGTACAATTTACACAGAGAGCATATGCACTTTAGCACTGGTTAGCAGTGGTAAAGTGCCCAGAGGTCAAAAGCCAACAACAACAGGTCAGAAAAAAAATAGGAGGAAAGAGGCAAAAAGTTTGGGGATGTCCCTGTCAAAAAGCCAGGTCCAACATGACCCCCTACCAGCCTAAAGCCAGGGGAGAACAATCACTATCCTGATGTACTTCCCTGTTTGAGGCGACAGAACAAGGACCCAGGCCCACAACAGCAGGGGCATGCTCCAGTTCTTCACCTTCCTGACTCCAATTGGATCCCTCTGTCCATACTCTCAGGGCCCACTAAGCCAACCCATGGGGAACCTTTCTCCTTACCTGCGGATCCCATCTGTGCAGCACCTAACCTTACTTGGCTCACAGAGGTATCCCAGGAGCAGGATAGTACCACCATGACCAACACAGTGGTGTTGCCCACTCTACCCCCGGGGTGTGACACTTGTCCCCTCCCCAGGGATAACTCTGTCCACCCGGACGGCAAGACACAGTGATTATTGACAGCTGCCAGGGATGAGAGCCAGGCCCCAGGCCTCTCAAAGCTCTCCAACCACTGTGGCTGTGGAGAGTGGGGGGCGGTAGCCCCAGGTGCTGGGCACCCTTTAACCACTCTCCCTTCCACCAGGTAAGGGATGACAGCCTGAACCTGGTCCTCCCCTCTGGGGCTCTGTACCCTCCCTCCTGGAGCGGTACCCCCAGAGTCCAACATGGTCAGGGTGCTTACAGAAGTCGCCCTGTACCATTCCTCCACCAGTGCAGGGCTGTTAACCTGCAACTGGCCCTCCAACCTGGGGTCTGTACCTTCAGGTTGGACTAGGGCCCGGGGTGAGGCTTCCCTCCCCCTGCCCTCCCTTCTGGGGTCCAGCACCCTCCAACTAGGAGTGGCCTCCTCAGAAGACAACATGGTAGGGGCACTGTTATCAGTAGCCCCTCCCTCCAGGTCCGGGGGGACACCCTGAACCTGGTCTTCCAGCCTAGGGTCTGTACCCTCAGACTGGATCACTGCCTGGCAAACCAGGACTTTCTGGGAGGCACACCTACCCCCCACCAGGTCAGAGTTTAACCTCTGCACCTGACCATTCAACTCAGAGTCACCACCCTGAAGTTGAACAATTGCCTGGCATGCCAGGACTTCCTGGAGGGCACACTGACCCTCCACCAGGTCAGAGGTTAACCTCTGAACTTGGCCATTCAACTCAGAGTCACCACCCTGCGGTTGAACAATTGCCTGGCACGCCAGGACTTTCTGGGGGGCACACCTACCCCCCACCAGGTCAGAGTTTAACCTCTGAGCCTGGTTCCCCAACCCAGGGTCACCACCCTGAGGTGGGGCAATTGCCTGGCACGCCAGGACTTTCTGGGGGGCACACCTACCCCCCACCAGGTCAGAGTTTAACCTCTGAACCTGGTCATCCAACCCAGAGTCAACACCCCGAGGTTGGACAATTGCCTGGCACAGCAGGACTTCTTGGGAGGCACACCTACCTCCCACCAGGTCAGAGTTTAACCTCTGAACCTGGGTATCCAACCCAGAGTCACCACCCTGAGGTTGGGCAACTGCCTGGCACACCAGGACTTTCTGGGAGGCATGCCTACCTCCCACCAGGTCAGAGGTTAACCTCTGAACCTGGTTCTCCAACCTAGGGTCACCACCCTGAGGTTGAACAATTGCCTGGCACGCCAGGACTTTCTGGGGGGCACACCTACCCCCCACCAGGTCAGAGTTTAACCTCTGAACCCGATTATCCAACCCAGAGTCAGCACTCTGAGGTTGGACCACTGCCTGGTACACCAGGACTTTCTGGGGGGCACACCTACCCCCCAACAGGTCAGAGTTTATCCCCTGAACCTGGTTAGCCAACCCAGAGTCACCACCCTGAGGTTGAACCATTGCCTGGCAGGCCAGGACTTCCAGGGAGGCACACCTACCTCCCACCAGGTCAGAGTTTAACCTCTGAGCCTGGTTCCCCAACCCAGGGTCACCACCCTGAGGTTGGGCAATTGCCTGGCACGCCAGGACTTTCTGGGGGCACACCTACCCCCCACCAGGTCAGAGTTTAACCTCTGAACCTGGTCATCCAACCCAGAGTCAACACCCTGAGGGTGGACAATTGCCTGGCACAGCAGGACTTCTTGGGAGGCACATCTACCTCCCACCAGGTCAGAGTTTAACCTCTGAACCTGGGTATCCAACCCAGAGTCACCACCCTGAGGTTGAATCTTTGCCTGGCATGCCAGGGCTTCCTGGGGGGCACTCTCACCCCCCACAAGGGACACACCGTCCCCAAGGGCCACACAAGAGTCTGGTTGACGCAGGTCTCCCGACCTCTGCCCATCCGGCAGAGTCTGGGTTTCCCCCAAACCAGAAACGGTTTCACCTGGGTCATTCCTGGGGGGCTCTGCTCTCAGAGCTGTCCCCTGACTCTCAAGGTCCTCTACTGGGGTCTGCAACACCCTCTCAACCCTATGTCTGGACTTCTGCACCCCCTCACTAGGAGGGGTACTGCCAGACACCAGAACTGTTGGGATGCTGGCTACAGTCACCCCCCCAAGTTCTTCTGACACTGCGGGCTTCCCTCAAAAGGTGGCCCTACGGTACAGGCTAGGCTTCCCTCCTGGTGTTCCCTCATGGAACCCTCTAGGACCTGGGACCTACCTGGAACACTACAATCCTTTCCCACCTCACTCGGTTGGGAACCACCTAGACCACTCCCTTCAGGAGCACCCCCAAATGCCTCTTCAGACTCTCTGGTACTCACCCAGAAGTCTACCTCTATTGTAAGTTCCCTGGGGTCAGAGAACTCACACTCCACCTGGTGTTGGCGTAGCTCTGGAAAATAAGGACCAGACATATGCTCTCCAGCAATTACATCATTCTGCCCTTCACATGTATTAACCACAGTACCCTTCACCCAACCACCCAGTAACTCAACCTTGGAAAAGCACTCTACCTCACCCTCCTGAGACTGGTGAGACAGTATCTGTCTGTCCCTGACACTCAACCCATACTCTTCTGGGATGTCTCTACACTGTATATCCAGGACGTCCACCAGGGGGGAACCCTTTTCTCTGTCACTCTCTGCTAGAGTCAGTAAAGTGTCCCTCCCCCCAGTAGGAATATGACTCCCTGTGCCAGTTCCCCAATCCTTCTCAGGGACCCTGTGCATAACGGGAACTACCTCATACCCTTGAACCGCCTGGGATGTGTCAACTCCCTTCTTCAAGTTGGGCACCACATCTCTGGGCTTGTGCCCTTCTTCAGCAGTACTAGATGCAAGATTTTTGCTGCCACCATCTGAACTGGACTCCAGTTTCAGCTCTTTACAGCTCAGCTCTTGAGCTGCAATCTTTTCTTCTTCCAGGGCTAAGAGTCTTTTTGCCTCAACCTCTGCAAGATACTCCTCTAATTGTTGCTCCTGTCGCCTTTGACCTCGGAGCCATTCATCTATTTCTGGGTCACTGTCCTCATCTGAGTAGTCTTCCTCCTCAAGTGAGCAGTCTTCCTCCTCATGTGCGTAGTCCTCCTCCTCATCTGAGGGGTACTTAGTCATTTGGTTTCTTGCTGCCTCTCTCTCTGCCCATCTTTCCTCCCCCCAGACTATGTAGTTATGTAGCATCTCCGCCTTAGTAGATCTCCTTGCTACAGGAAGGCCCCATTTTCTGCAAAGCTTCCTTAGGTCAGCCTTAGTGAGGTGGTCAGTACGAACAAATAATGAGTAGGTACACAATCCCATTCTGATAAGATCTATCAGCAAAAACCAAAATCCAAAGTCCAAAATATCAATAGTATATCCAGGAGGACATCAGAGAACCAAAAGCCAAAAAAGATGAAAAATCAAGTTGACCTTCAACTGTGGGTAGGTAGTGAAATACTTAGCTACTGTATGTCACTGCACAAACACAAGTCCTATCCTCACCGCTGATCACCAATGTTAGAAATGGGGTTTTTGGTTGGCAGTCAGGTTGCCCTCTGTCCAAGCAAGAACCCTCACTCTAGTCAGGGTAAGTCACACACAATCCAAAATCAGCCTGTGCTCACCCTCCGGTAGCTTGGCACGAGCAGTCAGGCTTAACTTAGAAGGCAATGTGTAAAGCATTTGTGCAATAAATCATACAACACCATAGCATAACACCACAAAAATACACCACACAGTGTTTAGAAAAATATATAATATTTATCTGGGTATCTTCAGGTCAAAACGATCAAAGTTGCAATATGAATTTGTAAAGATATCACTGAAAAGTGATAGAAAGTGTCTTATGTCTTTAGAAAGTAAACAAAGTCTCTTTCAAACACAAAGTACCTGGTTTCTGGTGGAAAATCTCCTCAGAGGGCCACAAAGGAAGAGGTGCGTGGAAAAAGGGTGTGTGCGTCAATTCCTCTCCAGCACACACGGACTTGCGTCGTTATTTTCCGCGCGGGGAAGTCGTGCGTCGTTTTCCGGCGCGCGGACAGTCTCTTTCTGTGGGTCGCGGGGATTACCAGATGTCCCGGGTCTGTGCGTGGATTTTCCTGCTTGTTTTCCGGCTGCGCGTCGTTCTGCGGGGCTGCGCGTCGAAGTTTCGATCTCACGGCACGCGTCGCGTCGATTTCTCCTGCGGAGTCGGGCGGCGTTGTCCTTGCGATGCCGTGCGTCAAAGTTTTGATCTCACGGCAGGCATTGCGTCGATTTCTCCTGGGAAGTCGGGCGGCGTTGTCCTTGCGAGGCCGTGCGTCAAAGTTTCGATCTCACGGCAGGCGTCGCGTCGATTTCTCCCGGGAAGTCGGGCGGCGTGGCCGTGCGTCAAAGTTTCGGTCGTCCCGAAGGCGTCGCGTTGATCAGCGTCGGTGTGCAGCGTTTTTCTTGCTGCGGAACAAGCTGTGCGTCGAAAAGTTCGGCGCACGGAGCGTCCAAGAGGAAGAGAGAAGTCTTTTTGGTCCTGAGACTTCAGGGAACAGGATGCAAACTCTATCCAAGCCCTTGGAGAGCACTTTTACAGCCAGGCAAGAGTTCAGCAAGGCAGCAGGCCAAAAGCAAGGCAGCAGTCCTTTGTAGAAAAGCAGACAGGTGAGTCCTTTGAGCAGCCAGGCAGTTCTTCTTGGCAGGATGTAGTTTCTGGTTCAGGTTTCTTCTCCAGCAAGTGTCTGATGAGGTAGGGCAGAGGCCCTGTTTTATACTAAGTTGTGCCTTTGAAGTGGGGGTGACTTCAAAGAGTGTCTAAGAAATGCACCAAGCCCCCTTTCAGTTCAATCCTGTCTGCCAGAGTCCCAGTAGGGGGTGTGGCAGTCCTTTGTGTGAGGGCAGGCCCTCCACCCTCCCAGCCCAGGAAGACCATTCAAAATGCAGATGTATGCAAGTGAGGCTGAGTACCCTGTGTTTGGGGTGTGTCTGAGTGAATGCACAAGGAGCTGTCAACTAAACCTAGCCAGACGTGTATTGAAGGGCACAACAAGGTTTTAGTGCAAAGAAATGCTCACTTTCTAAAAGTGGCATTTCTAGAATAGTAATATTAAATCCGACTTCACCAGTCAGCAGGATTTTGTATTACCATTCTGGCCATACTAAATATGACCTTCCTGCTCCTTTCAGATCAGCAGCTGCCACTTCAACAATGTATGAGAGCAGCCCCAATGTTAGCCTATGAAGGGAGCAGGCCTCACAGTAGTGTAAAAACGAATTTAGGAGTTTTACACTACCAGGACATATAACCACACAAGTACATGTCCTGCCTTTTACCCACACAGCACCCTGCTCTAGGGGTTACCTAGGGCACACATTAGGTGTGACTTATGTATAGAAAAAGGGGAGTTCTAGGCTTGGCAAGTACCTTTAAATGCCAAGTCGAAGTGGCAGTGAAACTGCACACACAGGCCTTGCAATGGCAGGCCTGAGACAAGGTTAAGGGGCTACTGAGGTGGGTGGCACAACCAGTGCTGCAGGCCCACTAGTAGCATTTAATCTACCTGCCCTAGGCACATGTAGTGCACTCTACCAGGGACTTACAAGTAAATTAAATTGTCAATCATGGATAAACCAATCAGTAGTACAATTTACACAGAGAGCATATGCACTTTAGCACTGGTTAGCAGTGGTAAAGTGCCCAGAGGTCAAAAGCCAACAACAACAGGTCAGGAAAAAAATAGGAGGAAGGAGGCAAAAAGTTTGGGGATGTCCCTGTCAAAAAGCCAGGTCCAACAAGTACATTAATAGCGTCAAAAATGTTGACAATAGTGCCCCCTACCCTGTGCCATGGTGCACCATATTTTAAATATGGCACACAAATGGTGGCGGTAGGGGGGGCGCTAAGGTTTGCAAGAAAAGTGGTGCTGCACTGGGTGCAGCACCATTTTTCTTAAATCTGTCCCTTGGCACCTATGGAGGAAGGGACTACAATTGGACTCGGCATAGAGACCTGGAGTTCAAACATTATTATTCCTTTCAGCAGTGATGCTAACCTACTTACTCATTCTGGGACAGCGAGTGCACAACGTAGACTTTTCTTAATCCCTTTACATTCATCTAGGGAAGGTATGCAGAGAACTTCCTGCATCTTTAATCATCTTCTGCACTGCTGCTCAACAAGGTTCTCCTGTGATGCCCACTTAGTGTTGCTTCCCCCCTGGCATGTTGAGGAGCTGCCCTATCTCAGAGCTCCTGGCTATGTGGCTGTTCTGCCAACCCCTGGGCTGTAATTCATTCGTTGTGGCACAGTTTTCTTCCTGTAAGCCCAGCACAGCCAATCCCAATGCTGATCTTAAAATACAGAATAGCAGACTTTACTGAAAATCTGCTCTTCTGTATTTTAAGGGCAGCACTGGGATTGACCTGAGCAGGACAATCCAGTGCTCCATCCGAGACCTGAAACCTGCCGTCTTTCTCCCCCAGACTCCCTATTATGGCGTGGTTTCGGGGGCCGTTAAGTGCGCATGTCAAATTGGCCTCATCCCAGGACTTGTCCAGCCTGACACGCACTCTTCAATTCACAGCAGCCCTGTCACCTAAATAGTCTTTATGGGAGAGTGACTATACTTCCTGCTCTACGTGACGGTAAGTACAAAACTCCGTGATGTTCCACATAACATTTTGTGAATGTTTTTTAAATGACTGGGGGGAACTGAAATTTAAAACAATACAGTGCATCAATCAAACATTGTACGCAGCACCCGGATGGGGGGCAACTCTCAAAAACGTCAAAGGATGAGCCGACGCTGCTTAAAACTTGTCTTTTAAAGCATAAACATTGGCATTTTGCTCCTCCTTTGCCAGGTTTAACATGGGTGGGTCCATTGAAAGGCTTTAACTTGTGGATGGGTTTTTGTTTTACATTTAATTACACTAATACGTGTTTTTGCCATAGTCCTCTTGCTGCAAAGCTTTTGCAGTTTCGTGGTACTGTAATAAACAGGCATCACTGCTCTGGAAAGATGTGTTGTCAACCACTTAGATGACTGCACCAGCAAAAATTATCCTCCAAGCGACTTCCAATTTGGATTCCATCCCGAACTCAGCACTGGATCCACAATCCTTCAAACTGTCAATGACTTCTTGTGCCTCTTTGAGGAAGGAAATGCATGCCTTCGGGCCTTCGCTTATCAGTAGTACTTGATACTGTATGCTCAAATGAATATTCTATGGGGTACAGTGGGCGTTGGATAAACTGTGCTTAACTGGTTCAAGTCATATGCGACGAAAAGTTCATAGTGCATTAAAACTAGCACCTCCCTGCCCAACCCTACTAATGCTCTCATCTGCATCCCACACAGTACATATATGATGAGTTTAATAGAATAGCCGCACATGCTTATCGTTCAATAGTTTGGTCCTCAACACTTGTACACAATATTAAGGTCCCATGATATTTCCTGTTTGATGTTGCAGATCCAAGCTGGTTATGAGCAGTGGCCCTGTAGCCGTCTGCTGTTTCTGCATATGCGTCGGGGGACAAGGTGAATATCTATAAAGTGACCCTTACCCTGATCCCAGTAGCATGAGGATGAGGGCCTTGCACCCTACTAGTAACTATCACAGACGTCCGAGCACGTGCAGACAGATGGCCGATCACGATCATCTTTAGTGAGCTTGTCGACTAATCCATAGATGATCATAAAACTCCTTTCAGTATAAAACGGTGAGTATAATGTGGACGATTGCTGCTGATCTGGAGAACCAATGATACTCCCATGCCCATCTTCTTCGTCCTCGTTCAGTTCCCTTTGTCTTTTGACACCAGGTCCTTCTTAGAGGAGAAACGTTTTCCTGCCAGAGCAGACACCTGCAGGTTGTACCTCCCTAGAAACAAAGAGGCGCAATACCCCACAGCCCATTATGTGAGCAGACAGGACCTGCTCTTCTTGGAAATCCAGCTGAGGAGGCTCGCTGTGCTGAAAATTAGTTGGCTGGGGTCTCGGAGGTACTGACACTGAAAGGCATCTTTGTAAATACAATCAGATCAGTAGCCTTATGGCGTGAAAACTTGCAATCTGAAGTCACCAGGGCTATTCTTGGAGAGTCAGACGCGCTTCTGTTTAAGTAAAACATAGCTCAATGTATTAAAGAAGGCATGGAAAAAGAAAAGTGCTATAAGACATTAGAGCAGCTGCCTAAATTACCCTTTTATTTGCCGGATTAGTCCAATCTATAAAAGTCTGTTTTTTAATGGGCTGGGTTAAAGAGAAGCTGCTACAGAAAAAAGGCCTCCTTAGACGTGTCTCTCCGGATTATGATGGCTAATAACAACATCCGGACGTGCGTCTGCACTCTCCAATTAAAGAATGTGGAATTACTCTGAGTTTTCAAGTCTCAGAAGCCAGCAATAAGGAAGCTTTGTTCTCTTGTCAAAGCCATTTAGCAGTAACAAGCTGGCACTGGAGGCAGAGATTCTGATTTTGATTAAAAATACAGAGGGACTCGTAAAAATTGAATTGACTGGAAGGTTAAAAATGCCACAAATGTAAAAAATGAAATGTTAAAAAATAATCCTGTATCTGATTCAAATCTCTGTCTTTCACATCGTCCTTAGACGCTCATCAGGGACCCAATTCTATTAATGCAGCTCATAATTTATTCAAAGAGTAATGAGAAAACTTTCTGAAAACTGAAATTGGGAAAATAAGAATTGCTTCTGCTACAGCTGTCTGTTGATTAGCTGAGTATGTGTGGGCCATATGCAAATGGAAGGCTGGATATATTCAAATCATCATCATCTAATCACGTCGTCTTTCTGAATTAGGACGTACTTTTTGTGTTTCAGAAAGTTAGATGTTAACGTTTGAACGCCAGTGAGAAAATGTAATCAACACGTGCAGAACTGCCTGTTTTTTTTTAACAGACTGCTTAGCTTCTCTCTACTCAAGTAGATGATCCTCAAAGGATGTTGGCAGCACCTTTGTTTTACACTTTTGTTAGTTTGTTATTTGAACATCACATGAGGTTTGTCCCTGCCAAGGATCTAGGACCCACAACATGCATGTTAGATACTGACTATGGAGCAGGTTCAGAGCAGAATTATGTATGCATTGCTCATGAGTAGGTACAAACAATGCTACGAAAACCAAATTTTGAGTCATACTAATTCTTTGTACCCTGGGCTTAAATTATAATAAAATAAGTGCCAGGGCCCAAAAGTTTTGCTCAGAAGCCCTCGGCCAGTGCTATCGAAGTTGGGGATGCTGAATACCAACACTTCATAGTCTTGAGTCCACCATATACATCTTTAATCGAACACCAGATAATCCGTGCACCTTTATCTTCTCTTGCAGGCTCCCTTTTCATCCATGCTTTCTCCCTTTTGTCACTTTTTTGTCTTTCTCTTCCTCTTTCTTTAATCCTTTTGTGTTTCTCTTTATCTTGCTCTTAACTGAAGAAAAAATAAGTCCTGGTCCACAAACATCAGTGCTGGAAGGAACAACTGCAACCAAGAGCTCAAATTAAGCAATGTTTGTATCACTTCCTAGTAGCAGTAAAGGTTAATCAATGAATGTGTAGCAGCATCTGGAATTGGTCATGGGGAAATCTGATCTCTGTCAGACATGCTTTAAATCATTGTTGCTGAAACCAGGGTAGAGAGCAGCACTGATTTGTCTGATTATTGGGGCAGTAAGACCAAGTAAAATGGTCTGTATGTGTAACTGAAAAGCTTAGATTGTCCTTGTCAAGTTCTGTCATATAAGTACATGGATTTTGTCCTTCAGTGCTTTATTAACTTAGGGCCTGATTACATGTTTGGTGGCTGGACTGCCAGACCGCCAAGGTGGCAGTCCAATAAAGACCACTGCGCTGGCTGTCCCCAGACCGCTGTATGATAATGTAGACAGGCCGAACCTCCGCCCAGAAAGCCAAAGTGGTGACTGCAAGTGGTGTGGAGGTCTGCTACCTTGGCAGTCCGTACTCCAGTGCTGTCAGCGCCATGGCCAACCACCAAGCCTATCACAAGCACACAGTCAATGTGACGGTCCCCATGCGGCGGTTAGCCAGCCTCAGACGACCGCTTCGGTACACGTTCAGCAAAGCAACAGACAAATGCCCAGTTGATGAATTCAAAAGAAACACAGCTGACAATTGTGGGCCCAGTGAACGCACCTGCAAAGCACATTATATAACACACTCCTTCACAGACCATGATCCTTTTTATCTCCTGTGCAACCAAGATTTAATTACTGACCAGATAAGGCACCCCTTTTTTTCACTATCCCAAAAAAACCTTTGAAACACTTTTCTTCATTTACTCCCCATATCACTTTCCTTTCCTAGATAACTCAAACTCCCCTATTTTGGTTCCCCACCTTGTCACGTCTCAAAAATCCCCGTTTTCCTGAGGATGAGTTGAGAATCATAATGGATTAAATCATAAGAGTAGAGCCACAATTGTTTGGAGCACAAATTCAGCACACTCCTCTCAGTAGGAAAATTGAACTGTGGCAAAGTATTGCTGACAGAGTGAATGCTGTAGGCACCACCTTGCATACAAAGGAGGACATCAGAAAGAGGTAGAACGCACTGAGGGGCAAGGTGTGATCCCTGGCCGCCAGTCAACAGATGGAGGCCAACAAGACTGGCCGTGGCCCTCCCAGTGCCCTATCACAACTCTACCTCTGGGAGGATAAGATTGTGGTCATCCTACATCCTGAGAGCTTGACAGGAATACCTGGAGGGGTGAAGTCTGGTAAGGTACAACACAAAAACTGTGCCCAAAGTGCAATGTCCTGCATGCTCACAGCTTTTGCCACTGTGTCATTCTTTGACTTTAACAACATTCAATACCCAGAGTATCTGGGATGTAAGACTGTCAGTGTGTATTGTTGTATCAACAAAGAGAGGGATCGGGAGAATTGAAGGTCCAGTGTACGTATTCCCAATGCGATTAACCGACACAAAAAAGTACACTGTTCCTAACTCTAGGGGAACAATTTAAGTTTCAGGAGCTAGAGCCCTCACACACCCAGGCGGGTGTCATGCTTCATCATCGGGAAGCTCCTCGTCAGACCGGCGGTGCAATATCTGACGGGCTTCCCTTTCGGGGGCTCTTTACCGGAGATCTTTTTATGAGTAAGGGTGGCTGCCGTTAAGTTCATAGAGGTCAGACACTCATTATGGCAGGAGAGTGAAAGGAAATTAAGATTGATTAGGAACCCCTAAACTAATCTGTTTACTGGTTATCCACAAGGGGTTACGATCAAGATTAAAAACATACGAAAGTGGAAAATGAGAATAATGCTCAACCACTTTGGAAAAGCCTGGAGTTCTGGGAAATTGTCACCTGACCCCTAAGGTCTGGTCAACATGTTTCGCATAATTTGGTCATGAAAGATCCTCTAACGCTTCATCAGGACCTACATTAAACTAGATTTCTGGCTATATATAAAAGAAAAAAAGACACTATCTAATTATGTGTGTGAAAAATAGGTAACAGTCACTTACATTTGTGTAAACTGTCTCGTTAAGAATCTGAATCAAAAAAGGTCGCCCATCCCTCTTCATGTGGGGGGCCCCTTGGGGAGTAGCACGATCCAGCCGGATTCCGGGGCCAGCACGCCGCGGGAAGGTGACTCAAATTGAGGACGCCTATTCTCAAAAGCAATAGGCTGGATCGTGCTACTCCCCAAGTGGCCCCCCACATGAAGAGGGATGGGCGACCTTTTTTGATTTAGATTCTTGACGAGAGAGTTTACACAAATGTAAGTGACTGTTACCTATTTTTCACACACATAATTAGATAGTGTCTTTTTTTCTTTTATATATAGCCAGGAGAAGTCTAGTTTAATGTAGGTCCTGATGAAGCGTTAGAGGATCTTTCATGACCAAATTATGCGAAACATGTTGACCAGACCTTAGGGGTCAGGTGACAATTTCCCAGAACTCCAGGCTTTTCCAAAGTGATTGAGCATTATTCTCATTTTCCACTTTCGTATGTTTTTAATCTTGATCGTAACCCCTTGTGGATAACCAGTAAACAGATTAGTTTAGGGGTTCCTAATCAATCTTAATTTCCTTTCACTCTCCTGCCATAATGAGTGTCTGACCTCTATGAACTTAACGGCAGCCACCCTTACTCATAAAAAGATCTCCGGTAAAGAGCCCCCGAAAGGGGAGCCCGTCAGATATTGCACCGCCGGTCTGACGAGGAGCTTGCCGATGATGAAGCATGACACCCGCCTGGGTGTGTGAGGGCTCTAGCTCCTGAAACTTAAATTGTTCCCCTAGAGTTAGGAACAGTGTACTTTTTTGTGTCAGTGTGTATTGTTGGGCCATACATCCCAGCTACCAAGGCCTTCAGATGCCATAGGTTGGAATGGTGCCTGTAAATGTTTCAATATAAAAAAATCATCCCATGACTGATAGTATGTCTCAACATATAGGGCCAGATGTAGCAATTTCCGATTTTGCGAATCGGAAATTGCGAGTCAGTGCTACTCGCAATTTGCGATTCGCAAAATCGGATGCAGTACGATGTCTCAGACCCCGACTGCGAGTCGCTAAGGGGTCGCAAAGACCCACCTCATTAATATTAATGAGGTGGGTCGCGTTTTGCGAACCCATAGCGAGTCCCTGCACTCACAGGGATGGTGGCCTGCTGAATTCAGCAGACCTCCATGTCTGTGACTGCTTTTTAAATAAATCATTTTTTTTAATTTATTTTGCAGCCCGTTTTCCTTAAAGAAAAACGATTTGCAAAATAAAAAAAATAACAAAACCTTTTGGTTTCGTTTTTTCAGAGTAAGCAGTGGTCCATTGGACCACTGCCTGCTCTGAAAAACCCTTATTGGCAACATTCACAAAGGGGAAGGGGTCCCAATGGGACCCCTTCCCTTTTGGGAATGGGTTACCACCAGTGTAACACTGGTGGTAACTGCGAATTGCTTTGCGACCGCATTCGCGGTCACAAAGCAATTTAGCATAGCGATGCGAGTCACAAATAGGAAGGGAACACCCCCTTCCTATTTGCCAGTCGCATTCACAATTTGCGAGTCGGTACTGACTCGCAAATTGCGAATGTGCATTGCAAAAGGCATTTTGCATGGCGCAAACTGCGATTTTCGTAGTTTGCACCATGCAAAATGCTTTCTACATCTGGCCCATAAATATATACTCCAACCTAAATGTAGTATGGCAACATATTTGTAATGCACAACATTTGTCAAGTGTTGGAGAGTAGAGCGAGTGACTGGACTGCTAATCCCAGGAGACCCTGTTTCTGTAACTCCAGCCACCAACCCAGTGTTCACCTTCTCAAATACACCTTTTTGTTAACTTTGAAATGAAGTTTACTCACGTGTGAGTATACCATTTGTCAAGAGTTGGGAAATAGAAGGAGTGACCAGACTACAACCCCCAGGAGGCCCTGTTTCTATGATTCCAACTATCAGCCCAGCGCTCACTTGCCAAAAAAACCTGTTTGGGTACTCTTAAATGAAGTTCACTCACCTGGGGGAATAACACTTGTGAACTGTTGGGAAGCAGGGGGAGTTACCGGAATGCAAAGCTCAATAGGCCTTGTTTCTCTAACTCCAACCACCAGTCCAGTGTTCACTTGCCCAAATACACCACTTTGCTAACTTTCAAATTTAGGCCCATATTTATACTTTTCATTTTTTGTTGCAAAAGTGGCACAAACTTACAAAATACATTTGTATTTTGTAAGTTTGCGCCGCTTTTGTGTCAGAAAGGAGTGCAAATGCAGCGCTAAAAAAGTGTAAATATGGGCCTAAGTTTACTCACCTGGGGATACCATTTGTCAAGTGTTGAGAAGTAGAGGGAGTGACCAGACTGCAACTCCCAGGAGGTCCTGTTTCTGTAACTCCAATACCAGCCCAGTGTCCACTTGCCCAAATACATTGTTAGTGAACTCTCAAATGAAGGTTACTCACCTGGAGTGTGCAATTTATTGATCATGCTCAACTCAAAGACATGTCTGTTGACCTAGTTCCATTTTGACCTGGCACTCCAAGATTAAACCATTCAGGACAGGAATGACACCTGACTCAGTGTGTGCGCCAAGTATTCCTAATGCCATATGCTGCATCAGCAGATTGGCAGCAGCAGCAAACACTTTGACACAGCACTGCACACATGATGACTGCAGATACTGATACAACAGAGTTGTGTGTTTGCCTGTATCACACTCAACTAGGTTTCTGAATTGGTAAATGCACATGTTACCGCTCCACTGTGTTCACTTCACTGATGGTAAGATGTTATTTTCATTCCCTTATCCAATGTGCAACTAATAAGCACATCTAATGAGCTGCTTGAGTCTAATAGTTTAGGCAAGCTTAAAACCTCATGTTAAATACTCCTAAACCATGTTAACGTGGCACAAAAGGCTAACCTACCACTTAAGAATGTGCAATATCCCTAATTTCTGTAACACAAAACCTATGGAGGTAGCTGTCACCCTATAACAAATAACAATGTTCGGATGAAGCCCTCAGTGATGATGACACTCCTAGACTTGTGGACGTGGTTGACGGTACTGGCACACCTGGACAATCTGGTCAGATGGCAACTGTGAGTCTCACTATGCCCACATTGACACCTCCCAGCCCTGTTGCATCAACATCACAGGCAACAATGCGCCCCTGTGAGCCTAGCACCATTCCAGCCATCTTGTGCCTCCCAGTCCTGGATCATGAGGTGCAACCCAAACTCTTGACCCTGAGGGTCCAGGACCAAGTTGGAGAGGGCACTGTGTGCCAAGGCACAGACTCATGGGGGTAGGGTATGTGGGAGGGATGCCGTGGGCTAGGGGAGTGAGGCCCACTGTTTCTGCTTTCGACCAGGATACCATCAGCCACGTCTTGGGGATCTATCAGGAGTCCCAAGGCGTGATAGGCCAGGTATTGACTGAACTCTGGGAAATGAAGCAGTTGCAGTGGGACATATTCCAAAAACATAGATGACCACAATTCAAACAAAGGCACTATAGAAAGCTGGGTCTCTATATAGTGCACTAATATGAGGTGCACTGTGCAGAGATGCCAGAGAATCCCCAAAGGATTTACAGAGGCACAAATAGATAGGTCTGGTGCTTTTAGAATTGTGGGCAAGCAGCCACGCTTATCAAGGAGTCATGTTAGCATTTGTTGTACTCACTGAGGAAATAAATGAAACACACACTTGAAGAATAAATCAAAGGCCAGTTTAGAAAAATAACAGTTGTTTTTATATATGCTTTGAAACAAAGAACTTCGCTGTAAGGTAAGCAGTTTTTAAATAAAAAATACTTTGCTGTTTCAAAAATCGCCACATGGCAATTTTCAGAGTCTCCAATGTTAGCCTATTGAAGGAAAACAAGAATGCAGTTTCTCATGCAAGTACACAACCTATAACCCTAGCCTTCAGAGTTTCAGGCTAGCACTGGGCAAGGTTCAGGTTGGTGCCAAGTGTGGGCCAACAGTGGCAAAGGGGAGGCTGGGTTTCAAGGTTGAAGTCAGAGTCAGTGACCAATGTTAGTCAATGGAGACTGGGGGCATCTAAAGACGTCCTGCTCCTAGGTAAGTACAGGCGGTGTCAGAGGTTAGTCTCCGTGTGTTTAATCAAGTACCAGGGATCACAAGTTAGCTCCAAAATTACACCCCCAGCTGCACAGGGACAGGCGTATGCAGTGTACCAACACAGCTTTGGGCGCCCAATGCTATCCAATGGAGACGGGGTATTCACTGGAGAGCTGCTTACTGGCGAATAGAGCAGGGTCAGGGGTGGATCTCCTGGGGTTGAAGCACAGAAAAGAGGGGCCTCCAGGAAGCACCAAACTTATTCCCTCAGCGGCACAGGGGAGGCCGGGTGCAGAGTGCCAATACATCCTCAGGCTCCCAATGTTAGTCAATGCAGTAGATAACTTTCTCAAACAGGCTGCAGGCTCAGTCCAGGGGGCTGGGAGAGGGCACCCCCCAGCTACCCAGATAGGTTAAGATGCCAGGAGTCATAGGGACACCAACGGTCTAGCTCCCAAAGGCCTGGGGGATCCAGGTGCAGGGGATCTTTTGGCATCAGAAACAGCTTACCGGGTAGGTTGGATCAGGGGAAGCCCTCGGATTTAGGCTGCAGATGTTGCTGTGGAGTTTGGCAGGGGTCAGCCCACATAGGACTCTGGGTCAGAAGTGCTGGGGAACCTTCACTGGACTGGTGGGCCACTAGGACTCAGGCCGTGGGCGTCGGGTGCAGATGTGGTTCCAGGCGGCGGTTTCGCTGTTCCTCAAGCAGACTTCTTTCTTCTTTGGAGATGTTTCTTTTGGACAGGTAAACTGTCCACTGGAGTTCTTGTTCTTTATTGAGGGCAAACAGTCCTCCCAAGGCTTTGGAGGTCACTGGGCTGCAGGACAGTCATCTTCTGAGGTGCAGGTTCTTTAAAGGCTGCAGACAGGCCGGTAGGGCTGGGGCCAAGTCAGTTGGTGTCTTCAGTCTTCTCTGCTGTGTAACTTCTGTGGTGTCCGGCTCTTCTTAGGTCAACAGGTATCTTATTCTAGGGTTCAGGGGTGCCACCTCAATACTGAATTTAGGGGCATTACAGGGAGTGGCAGGTGGTAGCCAATGGGCTAATCACCTTTAGGGTGTCTATACCCTTCCTTTGACCACTTCCTTGGGAAGCTGCATAGACCTAACCCTATTGGCCTAATTCCTTCCAAACAAGATGGAGGAATTTGAACATAGTGTCCACTTCAGCTCATCCACCCTGGGGGTTGGGCTGGCATGAATTGGGCAGTCCTCCTAATTTACCTAATTTTCCAACTAGTCTCTCTGCCAAAAGTGGGGTCAGGAACTGGGGGTCGGGCCCGTCCATCATTTGGGAGGCCTAGGTGACATTTCAAAGGTGACAAGGCCTTTGAAGCTCTGCGCCCTAGAATGCCCATCCTGCCTGGGAGAGGAGGTCATACCTTTGCCCAGAGCAGGCCTTTGTTCTGAACCCTCAAGAGCATTGGCTTTCACCTCAGGGAGCCAGAAGTCTGTCTAAAGTGGCTGCACAGTCAGTGACCACTCAAGGAGTGGGTAGGTTTCAAGGGGCACCTCTAAGGTGCCCTCTGAGTGCATGTATTAATAAATCCATCACTGGATTCAGTGAGGGTTTGTTCATACGAGATGTTTGATACCCCACATCCCTACTGTCAGTGAAGCCATCATGTAGCTGAGGAACTCTTAATGACCAGTGTCCAGCACATACACTGAAAATTGCTGCACTGTTCACTTACTATGTCTGAGAATCAACAAAGACATAGCAGGGGCAGATGTGCTCAAGCGGATATGCCCTCACATGTAATATAATGCACAGTACCTTCAGGGCTGGAAGGCCTGCCAGAGGGGTGACTTACATATATTGCATGCAGTGTGCAGGGGACAGAGCACACAGGCTGTGTGTCATCTCATTTTTAGGTCTGCACCAAGAAACGCAGCCTGCGAATGCAGCACTTTGTGCACTTCGGTGAGAGAGTCCCTGGGGGTTGCACAATCTATGCTGCAGCCCTCAAGGAGCTTCCTTTAGTATCCCATGCCCTAGGTTCTAGAGGTACCATTTACTATGGACTTACAGCGGCAACTAAAGGTTTGCCAATTTAGAAAAACGACTGTGCAGCTTTAGGGAAAGAGATCTGGCACTGTTTAGCAAGGACCCAGTGCACTTTCAGTCGAAAGTGCACCAGAAACCAGGCAAAAAGTGGGAGGGTGACCATGTCAAAAGACACACTTTTCTACAGGCACCCTAACAGGGGTTCTAAGGGACATCCACACAATCCACACAACTCTAAGCAGTGCTTTTCAACCACCATCCACCCCTTCCTGTGGGCCAAATAACTCAGGGCCAAGCACATCTGCAGTAGACACAGGAAGGGAGGACCTGCAAGAGGGATAACTACATGTGGACACCACTGCCTCTGCAGCAGCTGACCCCCCCACCCAATCGCAAGGGGGGACGTCTGTGCAACAATCCAGGAGGTGCAGATGGCAAGACACCCACCACTGCCAGTAAGAAACATCAAACTTAACGTCCTCCTTGTGGACTAATCCTGAACCACATTCCAGTTCCAATGGGAGGAGCACTCTGGACGTTGGATTTCCGAAGGTTTGGCATCTACTCCAATGATTTCATTCACCATGACTGACCCTTTCTGTTTCCTTCTGTCCCAAATTATTTTTCTGTCTTAGCATTGTAATAAATTCACCAGGCACAACCTCATTGCCAGCTGTCTTAAAATTCACATTTAACTATGTAGATATGTAGGACCATGTGAACAATACAATGAAGATGCATGCTACTTTTGCCAGCAAGGATATGTTGCATGTATAATGTGTCCACCAGCTCAGGATTACAACTATTACACACTAACGCATACATACAATTTTTTTGTTTCAAAAGAGATTTTATTACATTGTTTAGCACATAGGCTGTGAAGATGTCAGAAACATAGAAATTCAAAATTGACTATATCAGACTGTGTAAGGCACAAAATATACTGGTACATTCCCCCAGAGCATTGTAGGAATGAAAATATCTGACATTGACCTGTTAAATAGGCAAAAATGAAGATGGTTGATGTCATTAGCTAAAGTCATATCCCCTAGCTCTCAAAAGGAAGCCCACCTCAACGTCAAGACAGATAGCAGAACAACTGTCTCTGATCACAGGGTCATTACAATCCAGTGCTACTGCATCTGGTAGTATGACACAAACAAATGTCAGTGATGTGCCACGTGCACTTTGGCCTACAATGATGAAACACACTTACAGCTACAAACAGTTCAGACAAAAATAGTGTTTAGTCAATGTGAAGGGGAACTGGCATGATTTTGGCCAACAACAACATTTTTACTAACCACATGATAATACACATGAAGCATCATGACCACCACACAACAACAAACAAGACCTACCGATTCTTCTGTATTACAATCCTATCACTGTGTATGCTGTCTTGACACAGGTGTTCTACACCCAAAGTCTCTGAAATACATTACCATGAAACAATCCATGTCCACTCTGTATGTCCCAACAGCACAATCTCATGGTGAAAGTGCCTGAACAAAGAACAAAACAAGGACTATAGTATGGAGAACAAAGTCCATTTGATAAATCTGCAACAACCAAAGCAATATCAACATAATGTGAATATGTCAAAAGCTTGAGCATCAAACACCCTTTGGCAGATTTCGCCTGAGCATAAGCTTTCTATTTCAAAAAATTTACTTCACACATTATCACAACTACAGTTCATTATACAGTCAAAGTAATGACATCTCATTACATACTTACACTCATGAGAAGAAGCTGTCAGTAAGATATTGTTGCAAGTCAGCTCCTTCCACTTCACCACTATCATCTTCATTTGAATTTCAGGATTCTCACCTGGTGGCACTGCAGGCTCCCGCTCCTCTGGGATGTAAAGGATATTCCATCGCTGGGCGATGTTATGGAGCATTCAGCAGGCCAGGCCACAGTGATTTGATACACCTTCTTGGGTGAGGAGAGGAGGGCTTCCCCAGTCTTGTCCAGACATTGAAATCTGGCCTTCAGGAGCTCAAAAGCCCACTTCACTGCCTGCTGTGTTCTTCCATGGGCCACATTGAAACGGACTTCCCCTGGTGTAGTTGGATTCCTCAGTGATGTCAACAACCAAGGATGGTTGGGATATGCTGTGTCTTCCGTTTTGGAAGGAGACATAAGTGCCACAATGAATCACTCACTTCATGATTGTAGCACCTGACATTGCACATATAAAATCAGGTCAGATGTGACAAACCAACCAGCAAGACCCTCTCTGGTTGCAGTTGTGACACCAACTAGTGTATGGTGCAGTTCTGCATTACAAACGAATCAGGGGCTGAACCTGGAAACCAGGACAAACGTTTGAGATGTAGAGATGTAGAGATCTGACAAACAACCTGCACGTTAATAGAATGGAAGTGCTTCCTATTGTGATAGACTTCTTCACTGGCCTGCAGTGGCACAAGTGCAATATGGGTGGCATCAGTGGCTCTCTCTACATGTGGGAGTTGACCAAGACCATAGAAGCCAGTCTTCACATTGGCTAAATCCCCATGTTCTGGGGAACATGATATGGCCTCAATGTATTTCATCACTGCTGATAACACATCTCAACACACCACTGAACATGGGTTGGGACATACCAACATATATAGCCACTGTATATTGGAAGGACTCTGTGGTCATAAAGTGTAATACTGCCATGGCTATACTAATGGGTGGTATGCATATGGAATGGTGTTTTCAGGCATCAGATCTAGCTCCAACAGATTACATAAATCCACATGAGTTTTCCTATTAAGACAGGACTGTTTGATGATGTGAAATTATATCATTGTTTGAATGTCTGGCAATGACAGTGCTTGTCACCTCCTCCCTCTCCCAGGGTACCTATCTGTGGATTTAAATAAATTGGAGTGTTAGTCACTGTGTCCACAGCAACATACATGATGAATAGGGCCAAAATCACTTGAGAAAGCTGACTGACTGAAAATACATTACACCCATTACTCTTCAAAGCTATCTACTACTCAAGGGCCAAATGTGAATCCCATGGGTGTGTATACACATGTTTCAACAACATGGATTTGAGCATCATCCAACTACCTGCTCCTCATGTGTCCCTTGAAATGTAACAGTCTGTTCTGACTGCCAAAAATACAGCCACTGCCAGTGGAGAGTTCACCATCACAATATATGCCATCTGTGACCAGCAACACACTACACAGTTGATTGTGCAGGAGAACCCACACAACAAGGCTGCTTTCAATTGCTTGTGATGACCAGACACATATATTGATGTTGTGTCACATTTAACAGGACCTGATACTGTATTTACAACAGTCAAAATGGTGGATGCCTGACCTTCTTCACTGGACATTAGGAGCCACCCGCTATGGCCGGCAGAAGTTGACCGCACAGTGGGTGGTCTCAAACATGGTGGACATAGGCATAGACTAACTTTGGTGACTTTGAGGGTCACGGACCAATGGTTGTGGCCATCGGTGGCGATGACCACGTATGTGGCGTACATGTATGCCTTATTTTGTTAAATCACTCACTTGACTCCTGACACTGCTGCCATCAAAATCTAAACCACTATAGCTGATGTATGCCACCTCTGGGAGCAATCATGCCATGCCAGGCAGGTGAAAGGCCCCCTGCCTTTTCCCCTGAGGAGTTGGAGAGACTTGTTGAGGAGGTCTTTCCTTGTATGGCCAGCTCTATGGCACACCAGAGGAGCAGGTAATAACCACATAGGAATATTTGACTCTGTTTAACGCAATCCTTTCCTTCCTCATAGGCTACAATGTGACTCTGAGTGTCAGTTAGACTTTTCGTCATATTTTGTATTCCATACATGGGATGTACATGGTGCTATAGTGGAGACAAGTACTCTGTATTTCACATAACCATTGTGTAGTGTGATAAGTCCTATATCCTCCTTCTATTGCATTCATATACCTAGAGAAGGAGACTTTACCGCCATAAAATGACATATCTTTGGATATGATGTCTGTAAATGTAATACAACACGTATGTGCAATACAGAATCAGCTGTGTATGTATACTGTTTTAGTCATTTCAGGATCTTGTTAGCAATGTATATAGGCCCACAGATCGCTTAGCCCACACCTGGCCTTGCCAAACTGTTGTATCAGAACCATGTAAAAATCACTGTGCCATTCAGAGTGCCACATAACCCTGAACCCACATGGAGGATGGGCACAGTATGTCCTGTTATGCATGGAAGTGATGAAAATGTGAGTTTCATGTAGATTCTGTATGCTCAGTCTGCAGAGACCTGGGCCTGTCAAATGTTTCTCACAGTATGGGAAATGGACCAGGCAGGGGTAGAGTTACTGTGGCTATGCAACTGTGGTGCCAGGCGCAATCCCTGTAGACCTGCAGATCTTAGGATGTGGCCAAAATGAGTCTTCAGTGGCAATACCTGTCCTGAAGGACTTTGTACATTGACTACTTTAGGAATGGGTCCTGACATAACTCTCTGACCTAGAACGTATTTGCGTTGAGCCTCATTGTCAATGTGTGTCATTGACTTATGACAGGTTCCTTAATCCCACAGCTCTGTCATATTTGTACAGTACAGGCATATTGCACAAGTGACAAACCTTCAGTTCAGAAAGTTGGGTGATTCAGGGGAGGGCATGACATGTGCTGCTGCAGGTAGGTCGCTCCATGCTTTTGCCCTCCGTGCCACCTCCTCTCTCTCCGTTTTTGAACTTGTCTTTCCAGTTCCACTTTCCCTCTCCCACTGCTGCGGCCCCTCCCACCTCCCCCTCCTTCTCACTGCTTAGTTCTTTGCCTTTTTTCCCGCCGCTGCGGCCCCTGCGGACCCTCCCACCTCCCCTCCTTCTCACCGCTTAGTTCTTTGCCTTTTCTCCTGCCGCTGTATCCACTGTGGCCCCTCCCACCTCCCACCTCCATCTCACCGTTTAGTTCTTTGCCTTTTTTCCCGCCGCTGCGTCCCCTGCGGCCCCTCCCCCCAGCCCCCCATTGGACAGTCCCTCCCGCCTCCCAGCTGCTACTCCCACCCTCCCCTCCTCTTATGCCAGACGTGGCGCGGTAGCTGGGAGCAACCTTTGACCCTGCTGCTGCAGGTAGGTCGCTCCCCGCTTTTGACCTCCGCGCCACCTCCTCTCTCTCCGTTTTTGCACTTCTCTTTCCAGTTCCGCTTTCCCTCACCCGCCGCTGCGTCCCCTGCAGCCCCCTCCACCTCCCCCCTCCTTCTCACCGCTTAGTTCTTTGCCTTTTTTCCCGCTGCTGCATCCCCTGCGGCCCCTCCCACCTCCCCCTCCTTCTCACCGCTTAGTTCTTTGCCTTTTTTCCCGCCGCTGCGTCCCCTGCTGCCCCTCCTTCTCACCGCTTAGTTCTTTGCCTTTTTTCCCGCTGCTGCGTCCCCTGCAGCCCCTCCCCCCATCCCCCCCATTGGACAGCCCCTCCTGCCTTCCAGCTGTCACTCCCACCCTCCCCTCCTCTTATGCCAGACGCGGCGCGGTAGCTTGGAGTAACCTTTGACCCTGCTGCTGCAGGTAGGTCGCTCCCTGCTTTTGCCCTCCGTGCCACCTCCTCTCTCTCCGTTTTTGCACTTGTCTTTCCAGTTCCACTTTAACTCTCCCGCCGCTGCATGCTTTTGCCCTCCGTGCCACCTCCTCTCTCTCCGTTTTTGAACTTGTCTTTCCAGTTCCACTTCCCCTCCTTCTCACCGCTTAGTTCTTTGCCTTTTTTCCCGCTGCTGCATCTCCTGCGGCCCCTCCCACCTCCCCCCCTACTTCTCACTGCTTAGTTCTTTGCCTTTTTTCCTGCCGCTGCGTCCCCTGCGGCCCCTCCCCTCAGCCCCCCCATTGGACAGCCCCTTCCACCTCCCAGCTGCCACTCCCTCCCTCCCCTCCTCTTATGCCAGACGCGGTGCGGGCACGCCGCTGGCGTGGACCGCGCCCAGCGCCAACCCCCCTGGTCCATAAGACCCCTGCACCTCCAGACATCGCTACATGGCCGACCAACTCAACGCCCTCAACCCCGGCCGCATCACAGCATGCTCCCAGCCCTCACCAAGGAACACCCACGGACCCTTCGCATGCCGCACCTGCAGATTCACCTGCGACAGAACAAAGAAACCTACAAAGACCGAAACCAACCACCTCCACTGCATACTCCTCAACACCCGCTCCGCAAGCATGCCATCGAGCTCTGGGACCTGCTCGACTCCACCGCCCCAGACATAGCCTTCCTGTCCGAAACCTGGTGGAACGACTCCTCGGCACCCAACATCGCAATAGCCATCCCGGACGGCTACAAGATCATTCGTAGGGACCGCAACAATGGAATCGGAGGAGGCATAGCCATCGCCCACAAATCCTCCCTCAAAGTCGACACCCACACCGACGACTCCCTCAAGACAGCCGAACACCTACACTTCTGCATCCACACCGACTCCAACACCACTCTCAGAGGAACGCTCATCTACAGACCCCCCGGACCACGAGCAGCATTCAGCGAATCCCTCGCCGACCTCACCAGCACCCACGCACTCACCTCAATGGATTACATCCTCCTCGGGGACCTACATTTCCACCTGGAAAACAACAACAACACCAACTCCACTAGTCTGATCGACAACCTCGCCAACCACGGCCTCAGACAACTCGTCAACACACCAACCCACATCGCCGGCCACACGCTTGATCCCATCTTCTCCTCAAGCGCCCACATCACCTTCAACCATACCACCGTACTCCACTGGACCGACCACCACTGCATCCACTTCACCTACAAAAAACATTCCGAGCACCATCGCACCAAACAACCACCCCGCCGATGCTGGAACAAAGTTACGGAAGTCCAGCTTACCAACACCCTCGTCCAGAACCCATCCCACGACTCCACCGACCCAGACACTGCCGCCAACAACCTCACCCTGTGGATCAACGACTGAGCCAACACCCTCGCGCCACTCAAAAAACCCACTGACAACCAAGCCAGAAGAAAAGCCACCTGGTTCACCGACGAGCTGCTAAATTCCAAACGCGACTGCCGGAAGCTAAAAAAGGAATGGCTCCTCAAACGCACACCTACCAGCCTCACAGCCCACAAAGATGCCACCCGCAAGCACCACCAACTCATCAGACAAGCCAAACGATCCCACTTCAAAGACCGCCTGGACAACAACGCACACGACAGCAAAGAGCTCTTCAGCATCGTGAAAGAACTCTCCAACCCCAGGGCCAACGTCAACAACATCCCTCCATCCCAAGAACTCTGCAACGCACTGTCCACCTTCTTCCACCGGAAGATCATCGACATCCACAACAGTTTTGACGCCACTCCCACGCCAGACCCCACCCCCGAACTCTCCACCTGACCTCCTGGACCAACGTGAACGACACAGAGACACGCAAGATCATGAACTCCATCCACTCAGGATCTCCGTCAGACCCCTGCCCCCACCACGTATACAACAAAGCCGACGCCACCATCGCCCCCCAACTATGAAACGTCATCAACACTTCCTTCGAAACAGCGACATTCCCCGAAAAATGGAAACACGCCGAAATCCGTGCCCTCCTCAAGAAACCCAAAGCAGACTCCAATGACCTCAAGAACTTCCGACCCATCTCCCTTCTCCCCTTTCCAGCAAAGGTGATTGAAAAAATCGTCAACACACAACTAACCAGCCACCTCAAAGACAACGGCATCCTAGACCCCTCCCAGTCCGGCTTCAGACGAAACCACAGCACCGAAACCGTCCTTCTCGCCACCACAGACGACATGAGACGCCAAATGGACAACAGCGAAACATCAGCCCTCATCCTCCTGGACCTATCTGCCGCCTTCGACACAGTCTGCCACTGCACCCTGGAATCATGCCTCCACGAAACCGGAATTCAAGGAAAAGCCCTCGACTGGATCGTCTCGTTCCTCACCGGCAGAACCCAGAGAGTCCGCCTACCCCCCTTCCGCTCCGAAGCCACCAACATCACCTGTGGCGTCCCCCAAGGCTCATCCCTCAGCCCGACACTGTTCAACATCTACATGGCCCCCCTCGCACAAGTGGCCCGACAACACAACCTCAACATTCTCACCTACGCTGACGACACCCAGCTCATGCTCTCACTCACCAAAGACCCACGCATCGGCAAAACCAACCTTCATGAGGGGATGAAATCCATCGCCGAATGGATGAGAATCAGCCGTCTGAAATTGAACTCGGACAAGACAGATGTCCTCATCCTCGGATCCACCCCCTCCGCCTGGGCCGACTCCTGGTGGCCCACCGCACTAGGAACCCCACCGACACCGACCGACCACGCTCGCAACCTGGGCTTCATCCTCGACTCCTCCCTCACCTTGTCTAAACAGGTCAACGCAGTTTCCTTCTCCTGCTACAACACACTCTGTATGCTCCGCAGAATCTACAAGTGGATCCTGACAGAAACAAGAGTAACAGTGACACAGGCCCTCGTCAGCAGCAGGCTGGACTATGGCAACGCACTCTACACAGACATCCCAGCGAAAGACCTACTACGCCTCCAACGCATCCAAAACGCCTCCGCCCGACTGATCCTCAACATACCCCGCCACAGCCACATCTCCCACCACCTGTAAAACCTTCACTGGTTCCCCGTGAACAAAAGGATCACTTTCAAGCTTCCTACCCATGCTCACAAAGCGCTCCATGACACCGGACCAGCCTACCTAAACAACAGACTCAGCTTCTACACTCCCACCCGTCAGCTCCGCTCCTCTAACCTCACCCTCGCCGTCGTCCCCCGCATCCGAAGAAAGATCCTTCTCATACCTTGCCGCCAAAACCTGGACCACCCTCCCCACCATCCTGCGACAGGGGGAAAAGCTCATCTACTGCCCCTTCATAAATGGGCTCGTATCAAAGGTGGCAAGCAATGCTTCCTGTCCAAAATACAGGCATCTGGTAGTAACATGATAATAATCTGCAGATGAAGCAAAACAAATCAATTTCACTAACTACTGCCGCAACATTCACCTTCATTGTAGGACAGACGTGCTTCTATAGCCCAAAATAAACTATAATCTAAAATGATGTCACCTTGTTCCTCACCTAAGTACCTGAATCATTTTAAATTCAAATGGACACTAAGCATACAGTAGTCAAAATTAGGAAATGTGGCGCAAAACCATAATGACGCGATAACCCTCCAAAGAGCAAAATATAATGGGGAGAATGCTATTAAACCATTATCTCAACAAGGTAACAAATGTCTATTACCATATTTAAACTCACAAATTATTCCCAATCACCTTTACTTACTTGTCGAATAGCCCCATCATAGTTGTATATAGAGGGCTCCTTCTTCAAAGTAGCGTCTAACTAGCACACTTCCAATGGCTTAACTAGGAAATAATAAAAATAAAAAACCCTAATAGGGCATTTTGAGGTGCTCATTGCCTGGAGCACTAAATATTAGCTCCTTCTTCTCATTTATTATTCCTTTTTAGTTGTTTTTGTGGGTTTTTTGGGGTGTCCTGATTCCACCCTGAGCACCCACATTTCATTCATACTTTGGGGCTGTGAGAGGACTCTGAAGGTCCCCACAGCCCGTGCCAACTCCACAGTCAGCACCTATCCTAGGTGCTCGTCTGAGCCATCTAGATACTTTGGTCCTGCCAGGGGCTCCAAGCAGCTTTTTCTCTGCTCCCTCACGGTAAAAGCAAAGCTGTGTTTCCTTCCTGGGAGAGAGTGGGCTGGGAATTAGATTTGCCTTCTCTGTCTCCACTGTCCAGGACAGGGAACAAGTCTGTGTCCCGGGGGAATGGGTCCTATGGACAATGTATTTTCATGCCATGGTGGATGAGGTCCCAGAGCCGAACTGTGGCTGGAACAGAAAGTCAGCACACCCCTCCTCATAAATTAAAGATATCACTCCCTAGATATGAGTTCTCCAGGACCTTCTAAAGGATCGGGGAGGAGAGCCTCATGCTCCTCTCCATAAATATATTGGCCCCATGAGATGGAGCTCCTGGAGGCTTTTTAAAGGATTGAGAAGGAGGCCTGCACTCAGACTCCCCATAAATAAAGGTATCACCCTGAGGGTTGGGATCCCTGGGACCTTAATGCTTGCACCATTCCCCTAGCCTTGACCCACACCAAAGGCACTTACATTTCATAATGGTGGGCCATGCCCTTTTTTGAGAAACATGAATGCAGGCACTCTGTGGATAAGTGGTACTATAAAAAGAAAATTGGGCCTGAGGTGCCTTTGGAACACCACCCTCTCCAGGCTCGGGGGTCATGGTATCCCTACCTTGTCCTTCTTTATGTTATTTGTATTATTTTTTTTTAAACAGGGGACGGAGGGCCATATTTGGAAGCCCCATAGCGTACCGGAACGTCACTTTTTTTGACGCTCTGGTGGCACTGTGCATTACTCATATTTACAAGGTGGCACTAAGCCACTTTTTGGGGCTTAACGCTGCTTTGTAAATATGCCCCCTACCCAGTTTTCTGCAGCAGAGGGGCATGCAATGGATGTTACTGTTGGCGTTTCACCACAACACCCATTGATTTTGACGCTGCCCCAGATTTACAAGAATATGTAAATCTGTGGCAGTGCCAAAAACTAACACCCTCCTCCCCCCCAGGGGTGGCATTAGCATGGCTCAATGAGGAGAAATGTTATAATTTCTCCCGTTTTTGCCTCTTTGATGTGTGCTGCATTCTGCAGCACACATAGAAAGAGCAAAACTGCCATGAATGATTGTTTATGTGCAGGAAGATGTCCCTTCCTGCACATAAAAAATCATTCAAAAGTGATGTTTAGTACTTCTATGTGTGCTGTATTATACAACACACAGGGGATTGCCAAATTGCCATTGTAGATTGTTTATGTGCTGGAAGGGACAGCTTCCTGCACATAAACAATCACTCCCCTCAACATAGACACTCTTGCACTATGGTGCAAGGATGCCTGCATTGGCACTAGGCATCTAAATTTAGTGCCAGCGCAGGGGGAAACGCATCAGTGCACAGTATTCTTGTAAATACAGCACATCTCTGCATTTCTAAACTGGTGCAGCATGGCACTGCTGTGTCAGTTTGTTGTAAATCTGGCCCTGAGTCTCTTAGCCCTAAAATGGCTGTGCAATATCTTTGTTGATGTCGTGGCAGCCACTCAGATATTGTCTTTAGAGCTGTGTGTCCATGGACCATACACACATACACACATGCATATCTATACACAAACACACACACACATACCCATAGCAAAGTATCTTTTGGTTTGCTTATAACGGTCGAGCCATTTGATGACTATTCAAAAAACTTCCCAAAATAATGTTTTTCTACCTCATCTTCTTACTACAAAGTTTTGGTGTGATCATCAAGGGGGCTGAGAAAAAGGGGTGTCCCAAACGCGTTTTCCCCATTAATATTTCCATAGGAAAACTAGGCACAGCCCAAACTCCAACCCAAATGGCTTAACAGATTTATACCAAAATTGGAAGAAAGCAAGATCTTGGTCCAGAAAACATGCTTTTTGTGATTTGGTATACTTCAGTTTCAGAGAAAATAAGGCACAAAAAATATAGATATTTCATGCCGACAGATCTCAAGATGAGTTGTGATGGCAGCCATTTGAGAACTCGGGGACTGAGTCCCCTGTCCTGCAACAAAGTAAAAAAAAATATATATATAGGGGACAGGGTCAACAATGTGTTTTGTTAAATTGGCCCATGCAAAACCTCAGAGGACCGGCGGAAGCTGGGGCTAATTAAAAAAAAAAACCACAGTGTTCTCCACCCTTTTTTTATGAATGCTCCAGGGTGATTCAGGACCCTAGGGAGAATAGCAGATTGTTTTTCATGTGCGAGGTGGGGCATGCAACATCACTTCCCAAGCCCTCTTTAGGCCCTGAGGGCCATATTACCAGTGGTCAGTACTTTACAAATGGGTAGGGGGCATTTATTCACCTCGCCAAGCCTCAATAATTATACACCTAGCTGGTGGGAGCTGCAGAAATGTCCCCACCAGGTAGGAGCACAGATTGTTTTACCTGCCCACACTCCGGTGGATAGGGAAGCAGAAATTGCTGCTGCCCAGTGGGAGAAAACAAAAAGACCTTCTTCAACTGGGCGGGAACAAAGCCAGATTCTGCTGTACCCAGGCTGGATGCATACTTGGGAGCTGGTGGAACTGCAGAGGCCACAGGCCTCCCTTGTAGCCCACAATGTAGGAAGTGTTGTGGGTCCCCAAGGTGGGACCAGGGCATCCATCATTAGCCCCAGGTGTGTAGTCTCCAGGACAAGAATTGGATTTGGGGGGACTGCACTTCTCCTCCCCTTTTAATGAATATGAGCCCTGGCCTTTCAAAGCCTGGGGATTGAGCTGCATGGTCGACTCTGCAAAAAAAAGTGAATAATATACCCCTTGGGATGAGTTCCCCGGGGCCAGCAATAGCTCGGAGAGTGGGGGGTTGCAAGCACCCATCTCTAATATTTAAAAAAAAGAATTGCCCTATCCCGCCAACACCCAGAATGGGTCCTGGAAGATGAGCCAGCAGGGCCTCTGCAGCCCTGGCACTCCCCCAACAACCCCCAATGAAAACAAAAAGTCGTGGGTATTCCAAGACGACCTGGGACAACCACAATAATAACATTTAAAAATGAAATACGTGGAAAAATTAATAATAATTGAGCAGCAAGTGGTGTTCATTTATTATTCACTGTGTCTGCTAAGGATTGGACCCATAATGCCCTTGATGGGCTGATTTACATATCTTTTGCTACATGATAGTGACCCCAGTTTGGGCTGGGGCACCAACAGCATGTTTTTTTCTTCTAAGTATTGTAGGGGCCTGCAGGGAATACAGCAGAACCCCATAAATACTTAAAGAAAATTAACCGTAGGTTTCTTGCACATAGAATATGGGCCCAGGGACATGTATTGATATTTTTAAGCATTCCCAAAGCTGGAGCTTTTTCTCATCATTTTGGACATGCAGGTACTTATTGTGCTTGGTTTTGTGGGTTCATTATGTAGGCTGCAGAGTGTGAGAAAAAGACCGACAGGTTTAATTTTTTTGTACTATAAATGCCTTGTATTGAGTAAGCCTATAGACTTGTCTTTTGTATGTTGATAGTACTATATATAAAAAAAGTAGAAATCCACTAAAAATAGCAAAGGTTAAAGTGATAGTTAGGTAAACTCAAACACCTTTGAAATTCATTAAAAAAACAAATGTTGAACAGAAGCTATAGTTAGGTGAAATGTAAACAAATAAAGCCACTGAAGTTCATTCACCAGTAATAGTTATCGCAAGTATCTATAACTTGCAACCAAAACTAACCATAGCTTGTGCTTCTCTCCATAAGCCTTCTTTTCTTCTCCAGAGGGATGCCCTCAGGGGGAACACTGACAATGTGCCACCTTTTTGCTGCACACTTTCAGATGAGACGATGCTGATGCATTTCGGATTCTGATTGCAATATGATGATGGGTTCCTGACTCTTAAGACCTAAACTTTGCCACCCTGGCCAAGCCAATTAGTTCTAGACCTGTGGATTAGTGACTTGTAGTCTGGAGACCCTTCTACTCATGTATGCTTTGTCAGGGTTATATGCGTCTAATACATAATAATTCAGCCATCAGCTGCCTCGAGGCTACTACAGACGAGCCTTGTGACCTGGACCAACAGTGTAACTAAAGAAAGCCAAGTCTGAATTGCCAGCTGCCTAGGCGAATACATGTCTGACCAAAGCTCTCTGTGTCAGAGCAGCCCCTAAAGATGGGGGCCAGTGCTGGTGCAGAGGCCCTGATCTCAGCAGTGTTACTTTACAAAATATGACTTTAGTAGAAGGTAGAAGTAAAATATTTATGTGATCCATCTAACCTTTGCATTTCAACAAGCACCCTTTCTGAAGATCTCGGGCAGTGCTCAATTTGCTAAAAAAAAAAACAGTGCTGGGGACCAAAAGTTTTTCTGAAAAGTCCAACAGCCAGCAGTCAAAGGTTGGGATGCGAATACTAAGGCTACATTTTTTTGATTCCACCTCGTGCCTCTTAAATCCACTACAAGTTACTCCCTGCCTCTTTATCTCATTCTTGGTGGTTATTTTTCATCCATGCTTTCTCCATTTGTCACTGTTTTTCCATGTTTTAATTTCTCCTTCATTCCCTGTTTGTGTTTTTCTCTTACTTGGTCTTGATTGAATTGAACTTGAGGATAAATAAATGCTGTGGTGCCCAATGGGTTCCACCTACACCCACCTACTCAAATTAACTACTGACAACCAACATACACATTTGCTTCTTTCTTTCAGGAAGGCTCTAAAGACCCTCTTGCTTGGGTGTTTGGACAGAGGTAATGCAGCAAAGTTATTCTTGTTGCTTTTGGTACTTTCCAAATCTGTTGAAAGCTTGACTGGCAGCAATATACTGACATTCAAAACAGTAAAAAGTGCGGCAAACAAATGTATTTTTTAATTTTCTCATTTTACTTCACTAACTCTGTAATTTAAGCTTGTATTTGTAGATAAAGCAGTGGTATGAATTATATGACAGAAATCTTACCATAAGATAAACACACTTTTTTGTACTATGTTGATTTTGTCTTCTTCATGGCTCCGGTTTGCTCGTGTCTTCCCTGCTTTCAGTCTAATTAATGTGCTGTAAAGGATAATCATCTCTCAGCGCAGCTCCTCAATATGATTAAGGTCTTCCCGATTTCCGCTTCAGAAATCTGAAAGTGAATGATCAACTAATGTTTTGAGTACTTTAAATGGGTCTGCTGGATAAAGATTTGATTTCTAATTGAAAGAGGCACCAGTATGCGTCTCCTTGCGATGAACTGTGAAAGACAATCATCGGTCTTAACATTCATTGCAGCGAGAGATGCTAATCTGCTATCTTTCTCCATCTCGTCTGAATTTAATAAATGCATTATTCTAGCTTTCGTTTAAAGTGTTGTTTGCATATTTACACTGCACACAATTTGAGGTTTATGCTTGGTGTAATGGTAAATGATTTTCTCTATGATTCTTCTATAGGAGACTTATACCATACATGATGTACACGCTTCCAAATTCCGTATTGGTAGCCCTGCATCTGAAAATATTCTGTTTATTAAATAATTTCATGCCTGTTGGACTGTCGGTAATTTTTTCTTACAGCTTGCAGTGTTTGAAGAATGAAAGAGCAGCTCATTAAGATATCTTGATAATTGTGTAATAAAACCTGTCCTAGTCTGTTTTGGACAAACTGCTCCAAACTTACATCGGATGGGGGTTGGGTGGTGGGAAGGAAGTCTGAGTCTGCCAAAATTGGCCAGGAAGCCTGGGTTGAAATCCTCACTTGACAAAATTGTGTTACCCTGCACAGCCCATTTCAGTGTGTCTCTTATTACACTGAGGCCCATATTTATACTCGGTTTACGCGGAATTAGCGTCATTTTTAAATGCTAATTCAGCGCAATCCTAACTCTATATATATACTTTGGCGCTAAATACGTCTAGCGCCAAAGTTATGGATTTAACGTTGTTTCCTGACTGAAAACCTACCTTGCATCAATGAGATGCAAGGTAGGCGTTCCCGTCCAGAAAAGGGCGATATGGCCTTTGAGCTATATTTATCCCCCGGTGCTGAAATCCAGCATGGGGAATGGGGGCCTTAACCTCTTAGGTGCGGGCGTCGGCCACTGGCCGACGCCCACACACCCTCCCTGGTGCGGGTCACGACCAGTGGCCGACACCAGGAAGGGCATTAATAAATCCTCGGGTGCGTCGCACCCGAGGATTTTATTTTATTTTTTTACTCCCCCCGGGAGACACGGAAGCTACTGTGTCTCCCCCCGCCCCCCACCCGCCCCCCACCCGCCCCTTTGTGACGTCAGCGCGCCGTGAGGCGCGCTGACGTTGCAAATGTGTTTTCCCCATGAAAGCAGGAAGCAGCCTTGCGGCCGCTTCCTGCTTTCATGGGGAAAACGGCCTTTTACACGTTCGGGAAGGCCTCGTAAGAAAGGGGAGAGTCTCCCCTTTCTTACGAGGCCTTCCTGAAAGTGTTTCCTGGCCCCCGATCGCACTTTCTTACGAGGCCTTCCTGAAAGTGTTTCCTGGCCCCCGGTCGCAGCTGTGCTGCGATCGGGGGCCAGGAAACACTTTCAGGTTTCCTGGCTCCCCCGATCGCAGCACAGCTGCGATCGGGGGGGCCAGGAAACATTTTGAAAAGGCCTCGTAAGAAAGGGGAGACTCTCCCCTTTCTTACGAGGCCTTCTGAAACGGTTTCCTGGCCCCCGATCGCAGCACAGCTGCGATCGGGGGCCAGGAAACCCCACTAGACACCAGGGATTTCACTTTTGGGGGGCCGCCCCACCCGGAAAACGGGCAGCCCCCCCCCCGGCATAATTTTTTTTTATAAAAAAAAAGGTAGGTGCCCCCAGGGGATTTTTTTTCTTCAAAAAAATAAAATAAAATAAAAAAATGAAATGACAGGGGGCCGCCCGTGGGCAGGGTGACCCCCTGTGGGGCAATTTTTTTTTTAGATGTTGTAGGGTTTCCCTGGGGGCCATTTTGGCCCCCAAGGAAACCATACAACAACTAAAAAAAAATATATGTATATATCTATATATATATATCTATGTAGATAGATATATCTAGGTACATGGATATATCTATAGATATATCTATGTATATATATATATATATATATATTTATATATATATATATATAGGTAGATCTGTAGCAAAGAGATTTATAAAGCGCGCTACTCACCTGTGAGGGTCTCAAGGCGCTGGGGGGGGGGGGGACGGGGTGAGGGAAAGGGGCTAGGAGGTTCACTGTTCAAAAAGCCAGGTTTTGAGGCCCTTCCTGAAAAGAAGTAGGTTTTGGGTCTTGCGAATGTGGGTTGTGAGTGCGTTCCAGGTTTTGGGTGCAATGTAGGAGAAGGATCTGCCCCCGGTGGTGGTGTGTTTGATGCGGGGGACAGAGGCGAGAGAGAGGTCAGCTTAGCGGACGTTTCGTGTGGGGGTGTGGAAGGTGACTCTCGTTGAGGTAGGCAGGGCCTGTGTTGTGGAGTGATTTGTGTGCGAGGATGAGGATCTTGAAGGTGATCCTTTTGTCAATGGGGAGCCAGTGGAGGGATTTGAGGTGTGGAGAGATGTGTTCGTGTCGGCGGAGGTCGAGGATGAGTCGTGCTGCTGAGTTCTGGATGCGTGTAGTTTGCACTTGAGTTTTAGAGTGGTGCCGGCGTAGAGGGCTTTTCGGTAATCAAGCCTGCTGCTGATGAGTGCGTGAGTGACAGTTTTTCTGATCTCTGTGGGGATCCATTTGAATGTTTTTCAGTATACAGAGTTTGTTGAAGCATGAGGAGGTAAGAGCGTTGATTTGTTGGGTCATAAAGAGGGAGGAGTCTAGGATGATGCTGAGGTTGCGTGAGTAGTTGGCGGGGGTGGGTGCAGGGCCTAGCGTGGTGGGCCACCATGGGGGGTCCCAGGTGTTTTTGTGTGGGCCAAAGAGGATTATTTCGGTTTTGCTTGAGTTGAGTTTCAGGTGGTTGGCTGTCATATATACATCACTTTTGTCAATATGTGTGTGGTTTCCCTGGGGGGAAAAGGGTCCGACTTGTCTAGTGGCAGTTTTAGTGCCATAAAGAAGCGCAGAAGGTTTATATGCCTACTGCAAAGAGCACATCTGTATTTTATGTAAATAGCTGAGTACATTAGTAAAGTCTATGGAGAGATGAAGGGCACTTTTGCTGGGTGGTAATGAGGGAATCCGAGGAGGAGGGAGTGGGAGCACCAATAATGATTGTTGGACTGGGCGCAGGAGGTGCTAAAGACTGTGACGAATGGTATGTGACAAGGTGTTTTTTGAGTGTCTTGAAAGTACGTGCTGATTGAGGGAAGAAGCGCAGGTAAGGTGGCCTCTACTGTTGCACGTATCTCACACACACCATCGATTTTGTGACTGTCTACGTTGGCTAGTGTTTTAGAGCAACAGTTTAGCCAATAGCAGAGATGGCATCTTGATGGATGACTGCTGCCTGCACTCGGGTTATAGAGGACCGCTCTGACATAGGATCAGAGACTGAGACATCAGATACTGAGACAGCATCTGAGGGATAGGACAATGGCGCAGACTCTGGGAGTGATTTTTCAGTCAGAGGAGTCCCATTCGAAAACTCCTCTTCCAGTACATTATGAGGGAGGTGATGAGGACAGTCCTGCTGTCCCTTCGGAAGCTGTTTGTGCAACTGGGTAATAGTGGGTTAGGCCAACCCAGAGAGCAGGTGAATGCGGCGGCAAGCAGAGAGAGAGTGCTCTCTTGGGAGCTCACCAATTTAGTTCAGCCCCAAATTCCACCACCCAAATCATATTGTGGAGACATCAAAATTGTCTATGGCAAAACAAACTGGTTTTGTAAGGCAGGCACCTGTGTTTTTGGTCCTGGATTCGGCGGCCATATAGAGAAACACACTAAACCCAAACATTTCTGGAAACTAGACATTCGGGGGAGTCCACAGAGGTGTGACTTGTGTGGATTCCCCAAAGTTTTCTTACCCAGAATACCCTGCAAAGCTGAAATGTTGAAAAAAACTCTATTTTTCTCGCATTTCTGTCACACAAACTACAGGAATATGCTGGGATCCACAACATTCCTACCACCCAGTGACTCCTCACCTGTCCTGATAAAAACACTACCCCACTTGAGTGCCTACACCTAGTGCCTGTGTCAGGAATGGATCACCCCAGGGTCAACAGCTGCCTCACGTAAGGACCAACATTGACCATTGTGTGATCTATTCCTGTCGCAGGCACCAGGCCTAACCACACAAGTGAGGTATCATATTTATCGGGAGACTTGGGGGAACGCTGGGTGGAAGGAAATTTGTGGCTCCTATCAGATTCCAGAACTTTCTGTCACCGAAATGTGAGGAAAACGTGGTATTTTAGCCACAATTTGAGGTTTGCAAAGGATTCTGGGTAACAGAACCTGGTCCGAGCCCCACAAGTCACCTCATCTTGGATTCCCCTGGGTTTCTAGTTTTCAAAAATGTGCTGGTTTGCTAGGTTTCCCCAGGTGCCGGCTGAGCTAGAGGCCAAAATCCACAGGTAGGCACTGTTTTCTATGAAAAAATGTGATGTGTCCACGTTCTGTTTTGGGGCATTTCCTGTCGCGGGCGCTAGGCCTACCCACACAAGTGAGGTATCATTTTTATCGGGAGACTTGGGGGAACGCTGGGTGGAAGAAAATTTGTGGCTCCTCTCAGATTCCAGAACTTTCTGTCACCGAAATGTGAGGAAAACTTGTTTTTTTAGCCACTTTTTGAGGTTTGCAAAGGATTCTGGGTAACAGAACCTGGTCCGAGCCCCGCAAGTCACCCCTCCTTGGATTCCCCTAGGTCTCTAGTTTTCAGAAATGCACAGGTTTGGTAGGTTTCCCTATGTGCCGGCTGAGCTAGAGGCCAAAATCTACAGGTAGGCACTTCTCAAAAAACACCTCTGTTTTCTTCCAAAAATTTGGATGTGTCCACGTTGCGCTTTGGGGCATTTCCTGTCTCGGGCGCTAGGCCTACCCACACAAGTAAGGTATCATTTTTATCGGGAGACTTGGGGGAACGCTGGGTGGAAGAAAATTTGTGGCTCCTCTCAGATTCCAGAACTTTCTGTCACCGAAATGTGAGGAAGACTTGTTTTTTGAGCCACTTTTTGAGGTTTGCAAAGGATTCTGGGTAACAGAACCTGGTCCGAGCCCCGCAAGTCACCCCTCCTTGGATTCCCCTAGGTCTCTAGTTTTCAGAAATGCACAGGTTTGGTAGGTTTCCCTATGTGCCGGCTGAGCTAGAGGCCAAAATCTACAGGTAGGCACTTCTCAAAAAACACCTCTGTTTTCTCCCAAAAATTTGGATGTGTCCACGTTGCGCTTTGGGGCGTTTCCTGTCGCGGGCGCTAGGCCTACCCACACAAGTGAGGTATCATTTTTATCGGGAGACTTGGGGGAACGTCGGGTGGAAGAACATTTGTGGCTCCTCTCAGATTCCAGAACTTTCTGTCACCGAAATGTGAGGAAAACTTGTTTTTTTAGCCACTTTTTGAGGTTTGCAAAGGATTCTGGGTAACAGAACCTGGTCCGAGCCCCGCGAGTCACCCCTCCTTGGATTCCCCTAGGTCTCTAGTTTTCAGAAATGCACAGGTTTGGTAGGTTTCACTAGGTGCTGGCTGAGCTAGAGGCCAAAATCTACAGGTAGGCACTTCTCAAAAAACACCTCTGTTTTCTTCCAAAAATTTGGATGTGTCCACGTTGCGCTTTGGGGCGTTTCCTGTTGCGGGCGCTAGGCCTACCCACACAAGTGAGGTATCATTTTTATCGGGAGACTTGGGGGAACGCCGGGTGGAAGAAAATTTGTGGCTCCTCTCAGATTCCAGAACTTTCTGTCACCGAAATGTGAGGAAAACTTGTTTTTTTAGCCACTTTTTGAGGTTTGCAAAGGATTCTGGGTAACAGAACCTGGTCCGAGCCCCGCGAGTCACCCCTCCTTGGATTCCCCTAGGTCTCTAGTTTTCAGAAATGCACAGGTTTGGTAGGTTTCCCTAGGTGCCGGCTGAGCTAGAGGCCAAAATCTACAGGTAGGCACTTCTCAAAAAACACCTCTGTTTTCTTCCAAAAATTTGGATGTGTCCACGTTGCGCTTTGGGGCGTTTCCTGTCGCGGGCGCTAGGCCTACCCACACAAGTGAGGTATCATTTTTTTCGGGAGACTTGGGGGAACGCCGGGTGGAAGGAAATTTGTGGCTCCTCTCAGATTCCAGAACTTTCTGTCACCGAAATGTGAGGTAAAACTTGTTTTTTTAGCCACTTTTTGAGGTTTGCAAAGGATTCTGGGTAACAGAACCTGGTCCGAGCCCCGCAAGTCACCCCTCCTTGGATTCCCCTAGGTCTCTAGTTTTCAGAAATGCACAGGTTTGGTAGGTTTCCCTATGTGCCGGCTGAGCTAGAGGCCAAAATCTACAGGTAGGCACTTCTCAAAAAACACCTCTGTTTTCTTCCAAAAATTTGGATGTGTCCATGTTGCGCTTTGGGGCGTTTCCTGTCGCGGGCGCTAGGCCTACCCACACAAGTGAGGTATCATTTTTATCGGGAGACTTGGGGGAACGCTGGGTGGAAGAAAATTTGTGGCTCCTCTCAGATTCCAGAACTTTCTGTCACCGAAATGTGAGGAAAACTTGTTTTTTTAGCCACTTTTTGAGGTTTGCAAAGGATTCTGGGTAACAGAACCTGGTCCGAGCCCCGCAAGTCACCCCTCCTTGGATTCCCCTAGGTCTCTAGTATGCAGAAATGCACAGGTTTGGTAGGTTTCCCTATGTGCCGGATGAGCTAGAGGCCAAAATCTACAGGTAGGCACTTCTCAAAAAACACCTCTGTTTTCTTCCAAAAATTTGGATGTGTCCACGTTGCGCTTTGGGGCATTTCCTGTCGCGGGCGCTAGGCCTACCCACACAAGTGAGGTATCATTTTTATCGGGAGACTTGGGGGAACGCTGGGTGGAAGAAAATTTGTGGCTCCTCTCAGATTCCAGAACTTTCTGTCACCGAAATGTGAGGAAAACTTGTTTTTTTAGCCACTTTTTGAGGTTTGCAAAGGATTCTGGGTAACAGAACCTGGTCCGAGCCCCGCAAGTCACCCCTCCTTGGATTCCCCTAGGTCTCTAGTTTTCAGAAATGCACAGGTTTGGTAGGTTTCCCTATGTGCCGGCTGAGCTAGAGGCCAAAATCTACAGGTAGGCACTTCTCAAAAAACACCTCTGTTTTCTTCCAAAAATTTGGATGTGTCCACGTTGCGCTTTGGGGCATTTCCTGTCGCGGGCGCTAGGCCTACCCACACAAGTGAGGTATCATTTTTATCGGGAGACTTAGGGGAACGCTGGGTGGAAGAAAATTTGTGGCTCCTCTCAGATTCCAGAACTTTCTGTCACCGAAATGTGAGGAAAACTTGTTTTTTTAGCCACTTTTTGAGGTTTGCAAAGGATTCTGGGTAACAGAACCTGGTCCGAGCCCCGCAAGTCACCCCTCCTTGGATTCCCCTAGGTCTCTAGTTTTCAGAAATGCACAGGTTTGGTAGGTTTCCCTATGTGTCGGCTGAGCTAGAGGCCAAAATCTACAGGTAGGCACTTCTCAAAAAACACCTCTGTTTTCTTCCAAAAATTTGGATGTGTCCACGTTGCGCTTTGGGGCATTTCCTGTCGCGGGCGCTAGGCCTACCCACACAAGTGAGGTATCATTTTTATCGGGAGACTTGGGGGAACGTTGGGTGGTAGAAAATTTGTGGCTCCTCTCATATTCCAGAACTTTCTGTCACCGAAATGTGAGGAAAACTTGTTTTTTTAGCCACTTTTTGAGGTTTGCAAAGGATTCTGGGTAACAGAACCTGGTCCGAGCCCCGCAAGTCACCCCTCCTTGGATTCCCCTAGGTCTCTAGTTTTCAGAAATGCACAGGTTTGGTAGGTTTCCCTATGTGCCGGCTGAGCTAGAGGCCAAAATCTACAGGTAGGCACTTCTCAAAAAACACCTCTGTTTTCTTCCAAAAATTTGGATGTGTCCACGTTGCGCTTTAGGGCGTTTCCTGTCGCGGGCGCTAGGCCTACCCACACAAGTGAGGTATCATTTTTATCGGGAGACTTGGGGGAACGCCGGGTGGAAGAACATTTGTGGCTCCTCTCAGATTCCAGAACTTTCTGTCACCGAAATGTGAGGAAAACTTGTTTTTTTAGCCACTTTTTGAGGTTTGCAAAGGATTCTGGGTAACAGAACCTGGTCCGAGCCCCGCGAGTCACCCCTCCTTGGATTCCCCTAGGTCTTTAGTTTTCAGAAATGCACAGGTTTGGTAGGTTTCACTAGGTGCCGGCTGAGCTAGAGGCCAAAATCTACAGGTAGGCACTTCTCAAAAAACACCTCTGTTTTCTTCCAAAAATTTGGATGTGTCCACGTTGCGCTTTGGGGCGTTTCCTGTCGCGGGCGCTAGGCCTACCCACACAAGTGAGGTATCATTTTTATCGGGAGACTTGGGGGAACGCCAGGTGGAAGAAAATTTGTGGCTCCTCTCAGATTCCAGAACTTTCTGTCACCGAAATGTGAGGAAAACTTGTTTTTTTAGCCACTTTTTGAGGTTTGCAAAGGATTCTGGGTAACAGAACCTGGTCCGAGCCCCGCGAGTCACCCCTCCTTGGATTCCCCTAGGTCTCTAGTTTTCAGAAATGCACAGGTTTGGTAGGTTTCCCTAGGTGCCGGCTGAGCTAGAGGCCAAAATCTACAGGTAGGCACTTCTCAAAAAACACCTCTGTTTTCTTCCAAAAATTTGGATGTGTCCACGTTGCGCTTTGGGGCGTTTCCTGTCGCGGGCGCTAGGCCTACCCACACAAGTGAGGTATAATTTTTATCGGGAGACTTGGGGGAATGCCGGGTGGAAGGAAATTTGTGGCTCCTCTCAGATTCCAGAACTTTCTGTCACCGAAATGTGAGGAAAACTTGTTTTTTTAGCCACTTTTTGAAGTTTTCAAATGATTCTGGGTAACAGAACCTGGTCCGAGCCCCGCAAGTCACCCCTCCTTGGATTCCCCTAGGTCTCTAGTTTTCAGAAATGCACAGGTTTGGTAGGTTTCCCTATGTGCTGGCTGAGCTAGAGGCCAAAATCTACAGGTAGGCACTTTGGAAAAAACAGATGTGTTTTCTATAAAAAAAAATAGGATGTGTCCATGTTGTGTTTTGGGGCATTTCCTTTCGCGGGCACTAGGCCTACCCACACAAGTGAGGTATCATTTTTATCGGGAGACTTGGGGGAACACAGAATAGCAAAACAAGTGTTATTGCCCCTTATCTTTCTCTACATTTTTTCCTTCCAAATATAAGAGAGTGTGTAAAAAAGACGTCTATTTGAGAAATGCCCTGCAATTCACATGCTAGTATGGGCACCTCGGATTTCAGCGATGTGCAAATAACCACTGCTCCTCAAAACCTTATCTTGATCCCATTTTGGAAGTGCAAAGGTTTTCTTGATACCTCTTTTTCACTCTTCATATTTCAGCAAATGAATTGCTGTATACCCAGTATAGAATGAAAACCAACTGCAGGGTGCAGCTCATTTATTGGCTCTGGGTACCTAGGGTTCTTGATGAACCTACAAGCCTTTTATATCCCCACAACCAGAAGAGTCCAGCAGACAAAACGGTATATTGCTTTCAGAAATCTGACATCGCAGGAAAAAGTTACAGAGTAAAACATAAAGAAAAATGGCTGTTGTTTTCAGCTCAATTTCAATATTTTTTTATTTCAGCTGTTATTTTCTGTAGGAAAACCTTGTAGGATCTACACAAATGACCCCTTGCTGAATTCAGAATTTTATCTAGTTTTCAGAAATGTTTAGCATTCCGGGATCCAGCATTGGTTTCACACCCATTCCTGTCACTAACTGGAAGGAGGCTGAAAGCACCAAATATAGTAGAAATGGGGTATGTCCCAGTAAAATGCAAAATTTGTGTTGAAAAATTTGGTTTTCTGATTCAAGTCTGCCCGTTCCTGAAAGGTGGGAAGATAGTGATTTCAGCACCAGAAACCCTTTGTTGATGGCATTTTCAGGGAAAAAACCACAAGCCTTCTTTGGCAGCACTTTTTTCCCACTTTTTTGGAAAAAACAAAATTTTCACTGTATTTTGGCTATTTTCTTGGTCTCCTCCAGGGGAAACCACCAACTCTGTGTACCATTAGAATCCCTAGGATGTTGGAAAAAAAGGACGCAAATTTGGCATGGTTAGCTTATGTGGAAAAAAAGTTATGAAGCCCTAAGCGCGAACTACCCCAAATAGCCAAAAAAGGGCTCAGCACTGGGGGGAAAAAGGCCCAGCAGCTAAGGGGTTAAATATTGGCACTAAGCTTGCTTAGCACCATTATTTAATGCCTGGGTATGGGCAGACATAAGGGGACCTGTAGGCATATTTCCATAGTTGGAGACCATGGAAATTGCCCACAGGTGCACTTCCCTGGCCCAGGGACACCCCTACCCACCCCCACCCACACCAGGAGGACAACTAAGGATGGGGGACCCATCCCAGGTAAGTCCTGGTAAGTATATATATTATTTTTCTCCAACACCCTCGGGCCCTGACTTGAGGCCCCCTGCACGGCGCTGGCCCATTGGCCATCCCCAGGGGATATTTGTCCCCTGGGCATGGCCATTGGGGTGGTGGGCATGGCTCCTGTCTTCACTAAGACAGGAGCCATGTCCACGGGGGTTGTGCACAAGAAAATGGCGCTACACTGCTTAGAGGCAATTTTATTGCTTCTGAACAGTGTAGTGCCATAATTCGGTGCACAAGCCCCGGTTTCCCCTACGCCTCCCCAGTCCTGTTAGCGTCCTTTGGACGCTGACAGGGTATTAGCGCCGGCTGGTGCCATTCCATAAATATGGTGCCCGGCCAGCACCCACGCTATATTTTTTCACGCAAAACTGCGCTAACACAGTTTTGCATGAAAAAGTATACATTTGTCCCTGAGAGGCAAATCTGAGACAACAATGAACAGATTCATCACACTGCTTATGCGTTATTGGCGGACCTAGACCCTTCATTGCTGCACCTAGGAGGAAATAATAACTAGAGGGACCACTGCCTCAGTCAGTAGTTCCTCTGAGCAGGTTAGTTCGAGAGCAAGACATTCTTAAGCAGCCACATATAGGGGCATATTTATACTCTGTTTGCACCAAATTAGTGTCATTTTTTTTAACTCTAATTCGGTGCAAAACTAACTCCATATTTATACTTTGGTGCTAGACCCCTCTAGCACCAAATTTATGGAGTTAAAGGCCTTTTTTGAAAGTGGAGTCCTACTTTGCCTTAATGAGATGCAAGGTAGGCGTTCCCGTGCAAAAAATGACTCTATGGCCTTAACACCATATTTAGGGGCATATTTATACTCTGCGGCGTATTTATACTCTGTTTGCACCGAATTAGTGTCATTTTTTTTTACTCTAATTCGGTGCAAAACTAACTCCATATTTATACTTTGGTGCTAGACCCATCTAGCACCAAGGCCCTGATTTAAATTTTTTTTGCACCGCATTAACGTCATTTTATGACACAAAAGTGGCGCAAACTTACAAAATATTGGCCCTTATTTATACTTTTTGCTGCAAAACTGCACTAACTCAGTTTTGCACCAAAAAGTTGAGCACCGGCTTGCACCATTTCTGTGCACCAGCCGGGCACCATATTTATGGAATGGTGCAAGCCGGTGCAAAGGGTAGGCTAGAGTTTAAAAAAATGACTTTAGTCGGGTGGGGCTGGCAGTATAGAAGAAGAGGGTTTAGCACCAAAAAATGGCTTTAGGCAGGTTAGAGTAAAAATAAATGACTCTAACCAGATTGGCGTCATTTTATGGTGCTAAACCTACCATGCCACATGACTCCTGCCTTAGGAAAGGCAGGAGTCATGCCCACCACCCCAGTGGCCAGCACAGAGGACAGGGGTCCCCTGGGCATTGCCATTGCACCCGGTGCCATATATGGGGGCCCATTTCAGGGCCCCCTATGGCACTTTCAAAAATAAAATGCACTTACCTGTACTTACCTGGGATGGGGTCCCCCATCCTCGCAGTCCCTCTAGTGTGGGTGGGGGTGCCCCTAGGGCCTAGGGAGGGCACCTCTGGGCTTATTCCATGGTGTTCCACCATGGAAATAGGGCCACAGGTCCCCTAAGACCTGCCCTGACCCAGGTCTTAAAAAATGGGGCAAAGCAAGCTTTGCCCCATTTTTTGACCCTTCCTCCCTCCCTTGCACCATTTTTACATGGGAGTATAAATATGGTGTTAAGGCCATAGAGTCATTTTTTTGCACGGGAACGCCTACCTTGCATCTCATTAAGGCAAGGTAGGTTTCCACTTCCAAAAAATGACTTTAACTCCATAAATTTGGTGCTAGACGGGTCTAGCACCAAAGTATAAATATGGAGTTAGTTTTGCACTGAATTAGAGTAAAAAAAAAATGACGCTAATTCATTGCAAACAGAGTATAAATACGCCCCTTAGTGTCAAAAAATGATGCTAATCTGGTCAGAATCATTTATTTTGACTCAAAACTGCCTAACGTATTTTTTTTTTTAACCTAGCCTACCCTTTGCACCGGCTTGCACCATTCCATAAATATGGTGCCCAGCTGGTGCTAAAAAATGGTGCAAGCCGGTGCAAAACTTTTTGGGGCAAAACTGCCTTAGTGCAGTTTTGCACCAAAAAGTATAAATAAGGCCCATAATGTGTGCAGCAGATGTTTAGCAGTTTGGCCCTAAAGACAGCATAGGTAGTCCCATTGCAAGGGATGGGGTTGGTAAATCGCCAAATTGCCTCGTTTGGCAAAAATATTAGCACCAATTGTACTTTGAGTGCCACGGACTGGATGTGGATTTGTCAGGCAGATTTATGATGTGTGCCCTTAACTTAATTTGTGTAAATGTATAGGCCTCATCCTTAGAGAAGAGACTGCCTAGCACAGGCTACTCCACCATCTCATGTCCTGCTGCATTAGCGGACACCCAATAAAAGACAAAACTCGTCTGAACACAGGATTTCATAGGGATCTGGTGTATGCTAACTGAGAGGCCCGGTTTTCTCACTTATTTGTGCTGATAAGATCTTCAGTTACTAAGGGTGAGTGTGTGGTCGAATGAGTAAGTTTTTCAATTCAATCTTTTGTTACACTTAACAGAAATAGATCATTCTCAATTCGTGCATTTGAATTCACTGTTCCTCCTGTATCAGCAAGCACTGTGATGTAACCACAAGTCCTGCCTTATAAGCATATTAAATTATTAAATAAACAAACAGATGCGCAAATGATTATTTATTAATTAATTATATGATTTAGCCTTAATTAGGCTGAAATTTGAACTTTGCGAACGTGTTTGTCAAACTCATCTGCAGATATTTAGAGAGAAGCGTGATGTCATTTTGTTTGGACATTGTCTCCATTGAGCCACTGCCAGAGATGGAATTATATCTGCAGATCTGTGTCTCTGTAAGATGACTTATTTTATTGATGCTGGCGTAATGAATGTCCTCAGGAGTTCAAGAAGCACGTACTGCATCCATGGCAACCGATACCACTCTGATCCTGCTTACAGCTAGGCCTTTCAAGCACAGTTCAATGAATTTCTAGCTGCAAAGAGAATCACTATGGTACATGTAACTGCTTCTTAGTGAAATTTCTTTCAAATGTCTTCTTTAAGGTGGTTTCCTTAATGAGTGGAACTTGCGAGTGAAGAGGAGCGGCATCCTTTGTCCCATCTGCCAACTCCGTTGGCTTACACCTGTTAGTGAGTTGACCTTATTAAGTAAACTTACAAGGGGACAGGTATAGGCCGAAGGACCTTGTGACTGCCTAGCAGACAGTGAAAAGCGCGACGGGTGCAACTGCACCCGTCGCACGGCCGCAACACCGCCGGCTCCATTCGGAGCCGGCTTCTGTGTTGCGGCCTCATTTCCGCCGGCCCAGCGGGAATGTTGGAATGCCGGCAGCGGTCTTTTGGCCACATGGCGGCCGATTGGCGGTTCCCACCTGGCGGGCGGCTACTGCCGCCCGCCAAAGTTGGAATGACCACCATGTTCTCTTACATGCCCTTACAGTATCTCAATTGAACCCCACTGTCTCTCATAAACCTGAAAAGCCATTCTGATAGACACGTCTGCTCATTACATAGCCAGCAGGGCCTCTTGCACAGCCACCACAGCCACTCACATTTCCACCTAGTCCTTCTCCCAGCCTCCACAACCACAACAGTCCCCGACGTAGGCCCTTATAGCCTCTCATATAATCCCCACATCCCCTTATATACTTATCATAGCTGCACACTGCCACAGTAGCCTCACTCTGTAAGCCACCAAATCATTCTCACCTCTTCCAAAACAATTGCAGCTCCCACATAGCCCATAGGAAACCCACTCTAAGGACTCCAAGGACTCCAAAGTCACACACAACTTCCCATATATGCCCTTACTCCCTCTCAATTGGCAACCAGCACCTTACTACTTGTTCTTAGGCCCCCTTGCATAGCTACCATAGCCTCACACATGTCACATGGCCACCAGAACCCCCTCTTAACACTTACAACACCTCCCTTCTCTTAACCAGCACCCCTCACGTTGCCACCGTATCCCCTCACATAGTTACACAGCCCTTCCCTAGGATACCACAACCTGAAAGGCCCTAATACAGTTCTTTACATCCCTTCACATACCAATCATAGCCTCACACTTAGCTGCAATGCAAAGACCCTTCAAAGTCACCACACAACTTCTCACAGCTCTCATACCACTTGTACCCAATACATAGCTTGCCGAAATTTCACACAAGATGCCTTCAGTTTCACCCAGCACCTTAAGCTCCTCACATAACAAGTACAGTTTTCACAGCACTTTGACACTAATTTGTATAGCTACCATAACCATTTTGGTGGCCACAAAGCCCACATACTTAGCCAACAAATCCATTCACATGGCCATCAAAGCTCCTCGCCTAGCCCTCAAAGACCCTCACCTACTTATCACATCCCCTCCCGAAGTTGCAAAGGCCACTCTCACAGCTCCCACAACTACTACAGCCCATCATGTGGATCCTTACAGCCCATAGAGCTCCAACATGCTATCATAAAGACCCAACCATCCTTCACATGGCACCAGAATCCTTCTCCTAATAAACATGGCCTCTTGCATAACAACCAATATCTTCTCAGAGCTCTCATAACAACTGCAGCCTTTCAAGTAGGCCATGTAGGATCTTGTATAATGTGTCCTCAGCGCACTCCATCTTTATAGATTATCACCTAAAGGGTAGTGCTGGTGCTCTGGCTGCCAGATTCTAGAAGGTGGATTGGTAGAGAGCAATAGAAGTGAAGCTGTGAAGCCAGTGTGTATTAGGGTTGGAGTGAAATAAACAAACCCTTTTCTTCTGCATTTAGAGCGTGGGGTGTTCTCTTTAGCTTGGGCATCATGTGAGAAACTCTCCCTCTTCCTGTTTCCAATTCACCTACCCATGACACAGCCGCATTAGCTGAATATCCTAAGCAGGAGGCTAGGCCAGAAAAAAACAAGCCTGCCTTCAAATGAAAGTAAACACTGTTTACTTTGCTTTCAAAACTTCAGACAGGGCTTTGCTTCTCAGAGAAGCTTTCTCTTAATCATGGGGCAGCTGTCCTGTTCAATGTAAGCATATCTGGAATAACTTCTGTTCATTCTAGAGGTGCTTGTCTGTCAAACCTTTGAGTGCTGCTGACCTTTATAGATGGAGGAAGGCGGTTAGCAGAAAGCCCGAGAAGAATAAAATCAATCCCACACAGGATGTGGGACAGTGACATTTTCTCCAAAATGGGTCCACTCTGATTCTGACCCCAGAACATTCTGGCATCCTGAGCTTTGCTTTCAAGGTTGTGACCAGCTCCTAGGTAGGGTAATGAGATGAAAATGATGCACTGGCAGAGTCTTGTATCTGGAAGCTCAATCCATAGGCAGAGCATTGAGATGAAGACGAAGCACAGGCAAAGTCTTTCTTATCTTGGAGCTCATTGCAGGGAAAAAACGATTTTGGACTAAAGCAGATTTTAGGTGAGAGGGTTGACAGAAAATAACTGTCAGAACTGTGAAACCAGAGCCCAGATTTCTGAAGAAAATACATGCAACACAACACAGCAACTTTAGTTGCTGCGTTGTTTTGCTTTGCAAGAAAGTGAGAACAGAATAGCACCATGACCACTAAGAAGGGGTGCTGTTGCCCTCCCTGTCTGCGCTGCCGCACTTTACATCGTAATGTACCAACACGTAGACCCTTGTGCCATAGTACAAGGGTGTGTGGGTTCTGTAAGGAATAGTTTTTGTGCTGGAATGTGACCCTTCCAGTAAAAAAAAAACTATCCTTTTAGCATTATCCCTGCTTTGCATCTGTGATGTAGAATGCAGCACGAAGCAAGTCATGGATAGCAATGAGAAACAAACATTTCTTCTTTTTTGCTTCTCTCGAGGCATATGTTTTTGGTCCAAATCCCTGTAAATTAATGTTTGTGGATAGCTATTTGCTTCAAAATCCATTGGTGGTTGCATGTGAATTCATAGTATTGGCTAACTTTGCCTTATTTGGGAAACGAACCAATGCAAAACCTGAATTTGCATTGGAGGGTACATCTTAACATACCATTTTTTTGTCAAGATTGTATTACAAAAGTAAGGCAAACCAGGACCTAAGGGTTAGTAAATCTGGTCTGTAAAGGTGTGCTGCAGCTGCATGCACTATGACAGGAAAGCTCAATTTATGACTTAAGAAATGTTTAAGGCTCATACTTTGTGCCAGTATGTAATACACTTTTTATTATGAGGGTCTTGGAACACTCACACATACCTTAAGAAACTGTATGAATCATTTTGAGCTGCTATGCCACACCATTTAAAAACAACACGAGGGAACCCCTACTCTGCCTAAACTATCTCTCTGTACCCACCAAATAAATCACTCTATGGTGTTAAAAGGACTTTCACTCAATGGAATTCCAAGTGGTATGCTTCATCATGAGTACTCATCCAGATCCCTCCCAGTAACAAAAGAGCTCCATTGACTACCAAGGTTGAACCTGCCCAACTACACTATGTATTTGGGTGAGGAGACAGGCTAGGCACAGTAGGTGCTCCTTCCTGTTGTTTTTGAATGATTAGATGTTAGAGAAGGTGTGAAAACCCTGTAACACTTCTCACGCCATCCTTCTTGGAATATAGACTACTATGCCACACACGTATGAAAGGGCACATCTAGTGTCAAATAACCATGATTCAGATGACTGCCCAATATCATGTTATAGATGCAATTCTGAGGAAAAAAATGCAATTTTATCCACAAGACGTTTGCAAGATAACCGATCATCCATTTTTGCTGCTAAGTAGCATGGTGGAAAATATTAGACATTTGTGGAGAACAGTTATGGAAGTAGGTAAACTAAATAATAAACAAATCTCTTTAAAGAATAGGTATACTAACATTCAGGTTCAATATGAAGATTTTCGTCATGTAATTCAAACTTTGTACATCCTCAGATTTAGGTAGTTTGTCAAATTGCTACTGTAAATACGGTTGTGTCTGTTTGTGGTGCATTTATTTCCAAACCTCCTTTTCGCACAATACCTATTCATTTGGGTGCTTGCTTTTAATACAAATGCAGTCAGACCATTGTAACACCAACTTCCCAGAATTATGTACACGTACGTCTCTCCACTTGAACAATTGTGCAGGCGCTGATCTTGTTAATCTCACATTCAGTCCATGAGAGAGTTTTCTATTGTTATTTGTTTGTTTGCAGAACTGATTAGAATAAAAAGGAAAAAGAAACAAATATTAATATATCTCTGTCGGTGCTTAAGAAACACCCACAAGCTCTCCACCGGTGACAGATAACTACATTAAGGTTGTCAGCGTGTCCCTGCTTCTTACTTAGGGTATAAAAGATATCCAATTGTATTTGTTGGTGCGTCTGACCTTAATAAATAAACTTACAAGAGGACAGGACTAGATCGATGAACCTTTCGACTCGCTTTGTGGTTTTTCCCACCATATAGCCCGTACATGCAGATTGATAATCAATAATAAATCATTGGTATCAATAATCAATAACATTAGTAATCAATAGAAGTCAGTAATTGTCGCACACCATGATCTTGCAGTCATGAATAACCACATCTTTATGTAAAAGTTAGAATGTTTATTTCCCTATGTTAACAATGCTAATGTCACGTAAAATAATCTCAAAATCAAGTGATAAACATACAGAAACTGACTGAAGCGACAAAAGAATTGCAAAATAATCAAATCTTGAGCTACTACACTCTCTAAAGTTACAGTACAAATTAATAACAAGAATAATTGTGGAAATATCACATACATTTATATTTAGCAAAGAAAACGACATTGCAGGTTACTCCATATACAGAATTTCATTATTTAGGATCCTACTAACACCAGATTAGAATAGCATGTTTGGGATTTAGTCAATACCAATTTGGAAAACATCTAACTATGGCTCTGTCAAAATAGCGTGGTTGGTACCTAGAAATAAAAGCAAATAGACATAGCAAAAGTCATCATAGTCAATATATCTATCCTCAGTTTGGATCAGGAAGCTGTGACAGTCTTCGTCATCAGGACATCAGTCTGGTCACCAAGGCATCGGATTCAGCATCAAAGTTCAGAAAAGGCAAAGTCTTTTAGCAAGAAAGTTAAGCAGGTCTCTTCTCAAGATACCCAAGAAAGTAACAGCAGTGGCAAATGGCAAAAGCACAATGGCAAAAGGAAAATGGGCAAATGGCAAATGGCAAAATGGCAAATGGCGTCTTTTTCTCAGTGCAGTCCGGCTAAGTTAGATTCCTTAAAACTACTTCCCAAGTCCCTATTGGTCAAGGGATCGCATCTTCACACTTTGTCTAATAAAACTAGAACTTCAAATCTACATTTCTACTTGTTCACGGTTCACATGCCTATGATTGGCTCCTTCTGTACTGTTCTCATTATCCGGCTCGTCAGGTAGCAATATTGTTGCAGCTTATGCTCTAGTCAGTGTCTCTATTGTATTCTCCTGGGAAAGTCAGTCCTACACACATTACACTTACAATGTTGCAGTTGTGAGAACAGCATCTTCCAGCAAGCAGTTCTCATGAGAAAGACTTTTAGCTACAAGCACATTAGGTCAGCACAGTGGAAAATCATAATTTAATTCTCTAAGCAGACATTTTATTAAAATGCCAAAAAATACAGCTTGACAGGAGGCCGTGAAGCTAGGCCAAGACCTCCGCTAAGGTAAGGCCTACAATTAATAAAGCTAATACATAATGCATAACCCTTAACATGATGTATTACTACATTTATCAAACATAAGCTCAATATTTCATTATAATAAGCCATTATTAAGTACACTTTGTGAACAATGGTGGCCACTCACGTGGTCACACTTTCAAATGCGTGCATTATTTTCTCTAAGTTATTACATTTTCTACGCAAGTTCAACACTCAGGATACATGAATATTCATAAGTAATTTCATTTAAAACTTCTGCGTTAGCATATTCTATGCACTTAAGTTGTGTAAACATCATGAAGTGCGTTTGATGTATAGAGGGTGGTAACTATGTTGATGTTCATGGAATGCTGCTGCATTCTTGAAGACTTATGTGTGTTTCTTCCCACTGCGAAGTGATGCAGCGCTCAGATTAACCCGCCACCAGTGCACTCATACCTCTTCTGTACATTGTGAGAGGCATGCAGGAGCATGGATTTCTCAATATATATTCTCAGTTTTGTGGTAGCATCCTTTGTTGCTTAAAACCTTTCCTTCTGAAGGTTGTATTGATATGATGCATCATTGTTATCACTGGTCTCTGCGTAAAAACAAGAACTATCAGATTTAGTTATTAGAGACAGTCATATTTTCTCTTCTGTTCAATACATAGCTCAGTAACATTAAGTATGATGAGTTACTTCTTAGACATGAATGTTTCCATTTGCTATTAATGTACCCTGCCTCATACGATTGCCCTGGGATGTGCTGCAAGAAAATGTACACTTTTAGCCATTCAGAAGCGCACCATGCACAATAAATTGTGGCAGTGACTAGTGTGATCTCTGCAGCATCAGATAGTGGAGACTTTGCAGGGAACTGAAGAATGGGAATTTTATTAGCGGACACATGGGTCAATTAAAAATAAATGCATCATAGAGGGGCAAGACAAGCTTGAGATGTAAAAATAACCCCAGTAGATGCAGTGGGTCTCTTGGAAAATCCTGCAGCCCCTCTGAAAGCCAGTAGGAAGTTAAAAGGCATCTGCATTTCAATCAAGCCGTGACGTGGAGGTCACTTTAATATCTGCACCCAACTGAACAATATTTTTGTAAACAATATTTAGGACACAATGTTATAGTTTTTAACTACAGTATTCTAACATACAAGCCTTTATCTAAGACAGGTTGCGTCAGTGTTTCTCAGAGCAGCTGCTCCTTTGAGCTTCAGCTTCAGGTCCATCATCAGCCGTTGTTACATAAAATTTTTACAGTGCGGAGACAGGCTGGTGGGTCCATTCTGCTCTCCAGTTGTCTACTTGGTGTGTTGGCAGTCTCAGCCTAAAGATTAAGGCCCATATTTATACTTTTTGACGCAAACCAGCGCCAGCACTGGTTTGCGTCAAAAAATTTACAGCCGGCTAACGCCATTCCAATACTCCAGGCAGGCGCCTTATTTATGGATTGACATTAGCCAGCGCTGCGGGCTGGTCAGAGTAAAAAAAAAAAAGACTCTAACAAGGCAGCACCGGCATAGGGAAAAATGGGGGTTGTGCGTCAAAAAATGGTGCAAGTCAGGTTAGAGTCACAAATCATGGCTCTAACAGGACTTGTGCCATTTTTTGACGCACAACCCCCATTGAAATGACTCCTGTCTTAGCAAAGACAGGAGTCATGCCCCCTGCCAAAGGGCCATAGAGGCATGTAGGGGGGCCCAAGTTAGGCCCCCCATGCCACTTTAAAAAATAAAAAAAATTATACTTACCTCTACTTACCTGGGATGGGTGCCCCCATCCATGGGTGTCCTCCAGGGGTGGGCATGGGTGGCAGGGGGTGTCCCTGGGGGCAGGGAAGGGCACCTGTGGACTGCTTCCATGGTCAGAGACCATGGAAGTGAGCCCACAGGCCCCTTAACGCCTGCCCTCACCTAGGCGTTAAAAAGCAGTGCACATCAGGCTGTGCGCCATTTTTTAAGGCCCGCCCCTCCTGTGTGTCAAAATGACGCAGGAGTACAAATAAGTCGCACAGGCCTTAAAGTCATTTTTTGGACGGGAATGCCTACCTTGCATGTTATTAACGCAAGGCGGTTTCCCGCATCCAGAAAATGATGCACACAGGGGAATTTTGACATTCGCGGGGTCGGGCATCATAGTATAAATATGGTGTTAGGTTTGCGCCAAATTTTTTGACACAAATTCGGCGCAAACAGAGTATAAGTATGCCCCCAAGGGTTTAAAAAGAATGGCATTTGTTCGACCTTTTCTCTCTGCCTGAGAATATTTAAAACTCAGTGCATCCCTGGAGCCGGGTTCACACATAAAAAAATCCAAAATATGCACATATGTGCTGGGATGAGTACACTGGCAGTACTGGGAGGTAAGTTCTCTCATTTGATTGACTCTCGGTTTCTCGTACCTTCTCTGACCTTGATCGTCATGCTTGAGCTACTCCTTAGCACAAGAGGCCTCAGTATGATCTATGAATCCATGTACCTCATGATACTGTGATGGGATGGACTTCTAACCCATTGAAATGCATGACATGGGATATTTGTGGCCTTTATGATGTGCGAAACATGCACCAAGTATCAGCGTACCTTCACCGGCATGGGGCAGACATTTGTATGCTGCAGGCGACTCACCTTACTGATCAGACTGGGTCTCGCCTGCAAGCGAGATGGATAGGTGAAGTTCATGTAGATAACCATTCTTGCTAAGTTCAGGGGGTGGCTGTCCTCATCCATAGGACTTTGCTGGTGGTGGACCAGGGGGTAATTTATGAGTCAGCCGGTAGCTATGTGATATTGGCAGGTGAACTTTATGAGGCCCCTTTAGGCTGATTTGAATATACAGCCACAATGTGGACACTCCTGATTTCTTTACTGGGGTTTGGCCCCTGTCTGAGTGGATTGGACACTTTACTGTGGGGGGAGTGATTTCAATGTTAGGCTTGACCCCAGTTTTGATAGTTGGAGTAACACACATCCACTCCTCATGGCAGTGGTGAGGGTTTGTTGCTCCATTATAGTGGAGCATGCTCTTGCTAACTTGTGGCAAAGCAGCCATCAGGATGTTCGGGAGGGAATGTGCATTAGTACCACCCACAACACCTGGTCCCGGATAGACATGTGGCCGGTCACTAGGGATGCAGAGTTCTGGACCACAGCAGTCTCACATTACCCTCACACCCTGTCTGACCACTACCGGTATTGTTAGAACTGATACCTGGATAGAATTTGCAAGCTTTCACTTGGCGGCATCTGGCTGGTGTCCTGCAAGATCATGTCTTCACGACGGAAACACTGCAGTTGGCAGGAAAGCTCTGGGAGGTGTTTAAAGTGTTTGTTAGGGAAGTCTGCTTAGCAAAGCAACATGGGATCCTCCGCGTGCTGCAACTCGAGTTGGTGGAGTTGGAGCAGAAGCTCAGGGAGCTTGAACATAAATAGTTTGAGGCCAGAGATGTCGCTTATCTTGCAAGGCTGTGGCTGTTCTTAACTTGCATGAGGAAGCTGCGCTCCAAGAGGTCTGCTATTTTGGGAGGGCTGTGATTGCTAGAAGATATGGTGATGGAAACAGGACTGGGAAGACACTAGCCAACTTGCTTCACAAGCCTTTGACCAGTGAATATATTCTAGAATTGCAAGATGAGGATCTGTCATTGCAGGCAGGCACCGCTGCATTCAGCAAATTATGACTGACTTTTATTTGCGCCAGTATTCCTCTTCCCTTGACCCAGGGACTGAGAAATTTACTGACTACTTTGACTCACTTAGTTTTCTCTGCTTGGAGGATGGGTATAGGCAATACCTAGATAATCCTTTTACTGAAGAGGACATAATACAGGCCATAAAGAGCCCGGCTTCTAATAAGGTGCCGGGACTAGATGGGTTAACTGCTGCCTTCTGTAAGGTGTATGCAGACATCCTGCTGCCCTTTCTACTATACAGGTATGAGGAATCGATAGAAAAGGGCCGGCTTCCATCTCCATTAAGAGAAGAGTTAATTGCTACTGTCCTTAAGCTCAGGAAGTGCCCAACCAGTTGTGATTCAGATCGCCCATTGTCACTAATTAATATTGACAATAAAGTCCTGGCTAAATTGATTGCATCTAGACTCCTCCTATTATTGCCGTCCATAGTGCTACCATACCATGGGTTCGTCCCCGTCTGGTTTACCTCGTATAATCTGAGAACTTACTTTGCGGTCATCCAATCACTGGACCAGGTAAGTCAGGCTACAGCAATCTTCCTTGACGCTACTAAAGCATTTGACTCCCTTGAATGGTCCTTATTCTTCCTGCTTGCCAGGCTGGGCTTTGGTTCAAAATACCTACGATTAATTAAACTGCTAAATACTGATCCCTCATCATGGCGACATATCAGAGCCTTTCTCAGTCTGCTGTGTCGCTGATTTTAACTGTGGTGGCAGTGGAGCCTCTGGCGGTATGGCTATGGCAGCATCACAGACATAGAGGACTAATGTATACGCTTCATCCTATACTCATGTCAATGTATGTAGATGATATCACGCTCTATGTACAGGACCCCCACAAAAATTTAATTCCCTGTTTACGTGAGTTCCTCCGCTTTGGGGATCTTTGCAGTATGAAGATCAATTGGACAAAATCTGTGATATTCCCGCTGACGGATTCTACTGCCCCTTTCACCTCTGAGTACCCTTTAAGCTGGGCTACGGAGCTCCTTGTTGATATCCTTAGTCTGGGCAGGTGGGCCGCCCCAAGTCTTTTGGGAGCTGCTCACGCAGCCTTTTGCGCTTGGAGGACTCACTGGGCCCGATCTAGAACCATATTAGTATTGTGCCCAGGTGCATTTTGCGCACTTCTGGATACACCTCATACCGGGTCTCCCTCATACTGCACCAGAGCATGACTAGATCAGCCAACGCCAACTTTCCAGGGTGATTTTGGTGGTCCCTCCTGGGCCCCAGGCACGGACCAACATAGTTGCTTGCACTGTGCTGGCTTGGGAGGGCCTGCTCCACCGGGGCGAGCATCTTATACACACCGTCTATGCAGCTGATGGATCATCCATTGATCCCTGTGACAAGGGAGGCTGAGAGGAAGGCAAGACTACAACAAATGCGGCTTACCACTATGGGATTATCGTATCCTGACAACCAATTTGTAACCCTGGAGTCGGTCCTACAGGAACCCTACAATTCTTTTATATATAGACTCACCTATTTCTAACTCAGGGAAGCTATATGTGAGCTTAACAGCTCACTCCCCGCAGTACCACCAGGTTTGCAGGCTCTGAAAATTCTGTATACATTCCAAACGATGCATCACCTTGTAACACGGCTATACACTACGACACGGGCTGCTGTTCTCCCAGCGGTTGCTAGTTATCACTGCGTGGGAAGGTGACTTAGGTTTGTCATTATCACATAAATGTTGGAGGTACTGCTGCACACCCATGCAAGATTTTTACCCTAACTATCTCCTGTGTCTAATTCATTTAAAATTTGTGCACAGAGCACACTACACCCCCAGTAGATTGTGTAAGATGGGGCTGCGTGTGGACTCACAATACGGGCGATGCTTCGAAGAGGGAGCTGACTTTATGCATGTTGAGTGGAGCTACTGAAGGAATACTGGCAGGAGGTGTTTGGAGTGATTCACAGGGTGGTCAGGTCAGGGGTTTCTTCCTCTCCGCTGATTGCCCTCCTTGGCTATGTGAAAGATGTTCTGAGGGGTGTGCGTAAACTTGTGGATTTGATGTTGCTGTTGGTGAAATGGAGAATAGCAGTTCATTTGGGTCATAGCCCCCCCCTGCTAAATTGGATTGGCCGAGAGATGTTTCTTATTAACAGGAGGAGCTCAGTTGTACTGGGATACAATGCCTGCCTGGCACACACCCCTGATATCTGGACCTCTCACCGGAACTATTGCTTACACTGGCAAATGTCACCAACATTTAATCAGCATGGCTCTTTAGGTACTTTATGTGGAGATGTGATTGTGTGGTCTAGAGCCCATGTGCGCTATATAACACATATGCTCCTCCAGCAAATTCTATTACAAGAGTGCTGATGTTGTTTTCTCAGCCTTTTCTATTTTGTTTGTTAGCCTTCTCTTGTTTATTTCCCTATACTTTTCCGATCCACTTGACTTAGTTAACTAAGTACCCACAAGTGCAATGATGTGCCTCCAAATCATATTACTTGCATGCATCAGTTATTCTTCACCATATTTCATAAAAAAAGTATTGTGTATTGCAGACAGATTTCTCCATGTGTGCTGTGGGACTTTGGGGAGTCATAAAAAAAATTTTTAAAAAAAATTTCTCTCACTTGATTCAGTTTCATTCTCTTGTGAAGCAGATCCATTGACGCATAGCTTACACCACCCCACTTCTTAAACAATATAAGCATTTCAAATCATGGTGGGCTTTTCTTCTGCAGCACACAGCTGAGCACCTGTTTTATATGTCTGCAGGGTGTAAAGCGAATCAATTGAACCCACTATTTTTTGACTTAGTACTTTATTTAGTACAGCTCGGAAACGGCAGTCAAGGTCAGGTCCGGACAACCCTTTTATTCCATCCAGCATTTCCCCAGTGGGAAGGAGTTCTTTGATGCCTGTTTTGAAAACCCAGGGCAGCTCCTTTTATCTCTGTCACATTCTCCAGCTCCCTCAGGTTAATTTCAGCAGACACAGGGAAGTTTCAAGAAGAAGAGCAAGAAAAAAAGAGAGGGAGGGAGAAAGGGCTAGGTACAGAGAAAGGGATCAGAGAGGAAGGAGAGAGAGAGGACAGAAAGAGAGTATGAATGTGTTAGAAATATAATCTCTAGTTGGCAGTGGTTTGCACCCAGTCCACGTAGGGACCCTTACTCTAATGAGGGTAAGGGAGTCACACAGCAAAGAGAACCCCTACTCACTCCCTTGGAAGCTTGGCTCAAGCAGTCAGGCTTATCTCAGAGACAATTTGTAAAGTATTTGTACACACACACACACACAAACACACTAACACAATGAAAACACCACAAATATACGCCACATCATTTTAGAAAAATAGCCACTTTTTATCTGAGTAAAAGAAGACTCAAATGACAAAAGACCTACATACAAAAGTAAAGACACACATTTTCAAAGACTAAGGCCCTCTTTCCAAGCTTGGCGGGCGGCGATTGCCGCCCGCCAAGCTGGAACCGCCAATTGGCCGCTCCGCGGTCAAAAGACCGTGGGGGCCATTCTGACTTTCCCGCTGGGCCGACGGGTGCCCGCCAAGGGAGCGCCCGCCGGCCCAGCGGGAAAGGGCCTGCAACACAGAAGCCGGCTCAGGGGCCCCCAGGTGCCCCAGGACACCCGTTCCCGCCATCCTGTTTCTGGTGGTGAAAACCGCCAGAAACAGGCCGGTGGGAAGGGGGTCGGAATCCCCATGGCGGCGCTGCTTGCAGCGCCGCCATGGAGGATTAGCCCAGCCGGGGCTAATCCGGCGGGGAACCACCGGACCCGGTTTTCCGACCGCGGCTTTACAGCCGCGGTCGGAATGGGCACTGAAGCACCGCCAGCCGGTTGGCAGTGCTTCCGTTGTCCGCAGCCCTGGCGGTCTTTGACCGCCAGGGTCGGAATGAGGGCCTAAATGTAGTATAGTGCTCAGAAACACAATAGCTCCAACTGCTGCCATCAAAATGGCTTGACGGAGTCACTGCCAACAGTAAGACACCACCTGCGAGGGAGCATGGTTGGCCACAAAGTCATGTAGACCCAGGTTACAGTTCCTCAGAAAACTATGAGGAAACAAAGATGTTGCACGTACTCACGGAGGTGAGGCGTCACTGGAGATGGAGGGGTGTTGGTTCCTTACCGCCACCTGGGAGGAGATGGATTGGTTCATTAATGCTAGGCAGGGGAAGTCAAGCATTGGTTTCTTACAATTGCAGGGGAGGTGATGCGGCGTTGGCGGCTTTGGCAGTGTTGGCGGTGATGCAGCGGTTCCTTACAACAAGGCAGGGTTGATGAATCCAGAAGGTGAAGACAAGAGGTGTCGACTTGGCGGTGTTGCAATTGCACTACATGGCCACAAGTGCTTCAGCAGAGTTGGAGTCAGGTGCCACAGGTATTGATGACTCACACTCTGGACTCACACTGCAACAGGGTCAGGTCTGCATTGTAGGCCACGGTAGTTGCACTCAGTGGGGACCGTGGCTCCAGTGCAGGCAGCGGTGCAGCGTCAGAGAGCGGTGCTAGTTGTGAAGTCATTCTGGACATCGATGCACTAGTTTCTTTCTTCCTGCACCAGAACTCACTCCCAAGGATTTGGCACCACTTGGCAAGTCAGGACCCTCTGCAAGAGAGACAAGATGCTGGCAGGTGAATCCTTGACATCCCTGGGACTTCTTAACAGGAGGCAAGCTCAGCCCAAGCCCTTGGAGGACCATTGGAAGCAGGATATAGAAAGCCAACTCCAGTCCTTTCACTCACAGGACAGAAGCGGCAAGCAGCAGGCCAGCACATCAAAGCAACATGCAGATTGTCAGTCCTTTCCAGCATCCAGATCTTCCTGGCAGAATTTCTTCTGTCCAGAAGGATTCTAACTAGGCTCCTCCTCTGACTTCATGGTCAGCGTCTGTTGCCCTACCCTGTGTAGCTCCTCCTGTTGCTGCCTCTGTTTGGACGAACTGAGAGCCTTCCTGTTTCTCAGTTTGAGCCCCACCTCCACCTTGCCGTCCCCAATGTAGCTTCTATTGCTGCTGCTGCCTCTGCTTGGGAGAACTGAGAGCATGTCTGACTCTCAGTCGAGGCCCACCTCCACCCGCAGGCTCCCGCCTGCACCTTATCCCTGGTGGCCTATTGGCCATCTGCATGTAAGTATCTCTGTCTCTCTTTACTCCTGTCATTTACTTCTGCCTTTACTTCTGTTTTTATTGCTGTTCTTATTTTCTGTCTTCATACCATTTTTCTCCCCTTGTCTCTTTCTCTCCCCTCCCTGTACCCCGTTTTCCACCATACCACTGCTGCTTCTGCAGACCCCCTCCACACCTGTAAAGGGTTCTTCCTGCCATCCCGCCTCCCAGCTGACCGGACCCTGCCTCTCTCCCCTTCTTAATGGCAGCCACCCGCAGCAGGCATGCAGTTGGTGTGCCAAAAGCAAGCCCATGTGTGCCCGTCCAAGCCTGGACCACGCCCAGTGCCATAGACCCTGGTTCTTGCCCCATCTGCTGGTTCAACGCCAGCATTCTCATCCTGGGAAGATCATCAGCCTGCCACCAAGCCGACCTCAGGAACACCCATGGTCCTTTTACTTGCCACGCCTGCTTCAACACCCTCCTAGGTCCACCTCATGATCTTGCACCAAGCATGGACAGCCACCTCAAGTGCATAATCCTCAACACACGCTCCCTCGTTAAGCATGCAGTACAAATCTAGGACCTTCTTGACGCTACTGCCACGATGTCACCTTCTTCATAGAGACTTGGATCACCCCCACAGCTTCCCCAGACATCACCATGCCATCAGGGAAAACTACAAAATCATTCGCAAGGACAGAGCCAACCGGCAAGGAGGAGGCATTGCCATAATCTACAAGAACAACCTCTACCTAACTACCACCATTGAGTCGCAGTCTCAGTCATCTCACGAACACCTAAAGGCCACCTTCACCACATTTCTGGAAAAATATCGCTGACCTCATCGCCCCCCAAAGCACTCAGCTCTCCAACTACATCCTACTCGGTGACTTCAAATCTTCCCCCTGATACACGATGAACCCAACACCTCAAACCTCCTGGACAACCTTACAACTCTTGACCTCAAGAATCTTGTTAATGTCCCCACCCACAGAGCCGGACACATTCTCGACCCCGCCTTCTCAGCAGGGGACAACATCACCTTCTCCCACAGCTCCGAACACCATTGGACCGACCACAAGTGCATGAACTTTACCTACACAAAGAACACTGCATGCCACTACACCCCCCTTCCCCTAGCAGCCCTGGGACAAAGTAATGGAAGCACAACTCACTAACCCTTTCAACCACTCCCTCCACTCCATCCCACCGGACGCAGCAAACGCAAATGAAGCTGCAAGCAACCTACACTGCTGGCTATCAAACTGCGCCAACAACATAGCCCACTAAGGAAAACAGCAGGAAATCCGCAGAGCAAAAAACCCAAGTGGTTTACAACAGACCTACAGGAATTCAAACGCTCCTGTAGAAGACTGGAACATAAATGGAGGATCAGCACATCAACTAAAGACCTTACAGCTTACAAAAATACAGTCACCATACACCACCAGAACATCAGAGCCATCAAAAAAGCCACATTTGAAGTATGCCTCAACACCAGTGCTCACAACAGCAAAGAGCTCTTCGCCATCGTCAAAAGAGCACACGAACCCCGGGACAGACACCTCATCCATCCCTCCTTCCCAAGACCTCTGCAACAACCTATGGTGATCTTCTTTCACCATAAGATCCAGGACATCTATGAAGGCTTTAGGAACCAAATCCTGCCAGCACCACTCACCATCACGGACCTAGCACTTCACCAGATACTGAACTCCTGGACCCCCATCACCATGGAGGACACCCAAAGACTGAAGAACTCCATCCACTCGGAAGCATCCTCAGATCCATGCCCTCATCACATCCTTAACTTAGCCAGTGCCACCATAGCAGCAGAGCTCTGCTGAACCATTAATCGATCCTTCAAGACCACCACTTTCCCTTCAGACTGGAAGCACGCTGAAATTAGCCCACTACTCAAGAAACACACAGCCAACCCTAGGCAGCTGAAGAACAACAGACACATCTCTCTGCTCCCTTTCCCAAACAAGGTAATGGAGAAGGCCTTCAACCAGCAACTCACCAAATTCCTCAGGACACACCGTATCCGAGACCCATTCCAGTTTGGATTCAGAAGCAACCACAGCACTGAAACCACATTCTTAGCAGCCATCGATGACATACGCATCATACTTGTCCCTGGAGGCACGGCCACAGTCATCCTCCTCGACCGATCTCTGACCTCTCCGCTGTCTCCCACTCCACTCTCTGCGACAGACTGCACTACACCGGCATCCAAGAGAAAGCCCTGGTTTGGATCAGGTCCTTCCTCACCGGAAGAACACGGAGTGTCAGACTATCATTCATGTCAAAACCTAAAGACACTTGCTGTGGAGTGCCCCAAGGATCTTCACTCAGCCCGACCCTTTTCAACATCTACATGGCGCTGCTTGCCAAGATCATCAATCAACACGGAATAAACATGGTGTCCTATGCAAAAGACAACCAACTGATCCTCTCCCTGTCTGAGAACTCTGCTCAAACCAAGAGGGATTTCCACAACGGGGTGAGAGCAGTCGCCACCTGAATGGAGGCCAGCTGCCTCAAGATCAACTCGGACAGGACAGAGATCCTTGTAATTGGCTCTACTCCTTCTGCCTGGAACAACTCCTGGTGGCCCACCGCTCTGGGTAATGCCCCCGCCCCCACAGACCATGCGTGCAACCTGGGCATCATCCTGGACACCACTCTATCGATGACCCGCCAAGTCAACGCCTCTCTTTGTCATGCTTTCACACCCTCCGACTCCTGTGGAAGATTTTCAGGTGGATTCCCCCGCAAAACGAGGAAGACAGTCACCCACGCACTCATCACTAGCAAACTGGACTACAGCAATGTACTCTATGCCGGCATCACCAAGAAAGAGTCGTCCTCAAGTTCTGGAAAAGTACAGCAGGAGGAAGATCCTTCTCTCTAGCAGCCCGGACATGGAACGCGCTACCTCTCAAGCTCAGGCAGACGTCATCTCTGAAGCACTTCAGAAAGGCCATCAAGACCTGGCTGTTCAACTGTGCACCACACCACATACAGCACCTTCAGACCCTTTGGGTGATTAGCCAAGCTCTACAAATCCTTGATTGATTGATTGATGTGGTGTCAGAGGCCCAGTACTTATACCCATTTCTGCCTTTGAAGTAAGCAAACTTCAAAGAGAAGTCTTTGTAGTGCACAAGACCCTGCCTTTCCCTGCCCTGGCCCCAGACACACCCGGGAGGGTTGGAGACTGCTTTGTGTGAGGACAGGCACAGCCATATTGAGGTGCAAGTGTCAGCTCCTCCCACCACTCTAGCTCAGAAAGACCCATTAGACTGGTGATGGGCCATCAGGATGTGCAGGGCACGCCTCAGCTCCCTTTGTGTGACTGTAGAGTGAATATGCAAACGGCCCAACTGTCATCCTGACTCAGACATGTATTCAGCAGACAGGCACAGAATGGTTAAGCAAGAAAATGCCCACTTTCTAAAAGTGCCATTTTCAAACTCACAATTCAAAAACCAACTTCACCAAAAGATGTATTTTTAAATTGTGAGTTCAGAGACCCCAAACTCTATATCTCTATCTGCACCTAATGGGAAATTATACTTAAAAGAAGGCAACCCCCATGTTACCCTAAGGGAGATATTGTCCTTGCAATAGGGAAAAACTAATTTAGCAGTATTTCACTGTCAGTACATTTAAAACACACCAGTACAAGTCCTACTTTTTAAATACACTGCCCCTGCCTGTAGAGCTGCCTTTAGTGTACTTTAGGGGTGACCTACATGTAGTAAAAGGAAATATTTGGGCATGGCAAGTGGGTGCACTTGCCAGCTCAAAATGGCAATTTAAAACTGCACACAGACACTGCTGCAATGGTAGGCCTGAGGCTTGTTTGCAGGGCTACTCATGTGGGTGGCACAATCAGTGCTGCAGGCCCACAAGTAGCATTTGATTTACAGGCCCTGGGTACCCACCATGCACTGTACTAAGGACTTTCTTGTAAATCAGATATACCAATCATGGAGAAACTAATCACCAATACATTTTATACAGAGAGCATATGAACATTTAGCACTGGTTAGCAGTGGTGAAGTTCCCAGCATCCTAAAGCCAACAAAAATGAAATTCAGCACACAGTCAAAAACAGGAGAGGTCAGGGGCAAATGTTTTGGGATAGCCCTGCTGAAAGAAGGAGCAATGTTTGGAATATTTTTGCCAGGGCTGCTTTTGGTTCCCCAGCCCAACTCTGATCCCTCTTCCAGTTTCTCATTCCCTTATCTAGCCAGATGAGACTTGTTTTCAGTGGAAAGTATCCAGGGACTGTGGTGCCGGATGTGTAGTGCAGCCAGGTATGCTACATACACTGAACTCATAACTTAGGATACTGTGCAGACAACACTTTGAGCCAGTCTGTCATTGACCCTTTGTATGGGGAATAAGGCATATCTGTGCCCTGTGTATGACAGGCACATCAAGGGCTGTATTATAGAAAGTGCCCAGAGGTTGTAACAACCATGAGTGTCAACCTTCTGTGCCCCTAGGGCACTTTGGTATTAGGGATGGGGCCACAGACCCTTGTGCCTCTTCTGTAATGGGAATGTAGCCCCATGCAAATCACAGAATTTCTTTGCCTGCACCGCATATGTACACAGGCACAGAGGCAAACATTCCTTTAAGAGGTGCCCTGATGATGCACCACTGAAATGTGGCACAGTTCCAATGCACCTCCCAAAGACAGCCCTCAGGAGGGGAGAAAGGGAATCCCATGGACCCCTCAGACATCCCCCTTTCAGGTAGTTGTGGTCATGCACTGCTCCCGTCTGCAAGGAGAACTCTTTCCCCTCTTAAAACTGCAGGCAGGTTGCCACCTGCAGAGAGAAACAGGGAGCGGCTTTGAAGCAGCCACTTCATATTTCACTTGAATGTGCTGCGCCCAGGGAAGCACCAGTTCTTGGCTGGCCTTGGCGCAGTGCATTCATTGCATTATGGCGCGCTTTTCCTGTTTCTACATGGTGCACCTATTTAAAGGTGCGCTGTTGCGCAAACTGGGAAAGTGCATCGTATTTGCAATGCAGCCCCAAGTGTGTAATATGTGTGCAGACAGGGTCAGATTGGAACAGAAAATAAGCCTGGGTACCGAAATAGAAGTGGTCCACCATTAGCAAATAGAGGCAGTTTTGAACTTGTAAAGACAAACTTTATATGTTTTTGCAGGATATGGACAAATGCATACATTTGTGCTTGCTGCTAGCAATGTTTGTGGTAATACCTGAAAAAAGTGGCCCACCAGCCTGTTAAACTGGCGCACAAACTGCCAAAAAAACAACTCACACACTGACCTGTAAGACCAGCCCTTTAAGCACTGGTAGATTGCCCTATAGGCCATTCTGATGCGGCATGCAGAGAAATGCCCAATGTAATTAATGTTATATCCGTAAGTCTCATAAAAATACAAGTTTGCCCAAAATACTTTAGCATGATAAAGAAAGCATCCAGTCTCAATGACAAGCAGCACTAGCGGAGATAATGGAAATTTATGGGGTACAATTATGCAAGGGCGCAAAATACGGATAGACTAATAGATCAACATAAGAAGTTGTTCACTTAATGCACAGTTTGTACATCCCCATATACAAGCAGTTTCTCATATGTTCATGTCATTTAGGTAATGTCTATTTGTGATAGGGCATTTTGAGTGATCATTTTCCCCCAAAACCTATTTATTTAGATGTTTGCTTCTAATACAAATGCAGTGAGACCGGTCTCACAAAAACGTCGTTGGATTATGTGAGTTTATTATCTCTTCACACAGAAGCAAGATAACACATTCTTGAAGAATTGTACCGGCGCTGCTCTTGTGAATCTCACATTCCATTCGTGAGAGGGTTTTCTACTATTACTTGTTTGTTTGCTGAATTGATTGGAGTAAAAGGGAAAAAGAATCAAATATAAATATAACTCTGTCAGTGCTTCAGAAACACTCACAAGCTCTCCACCGGTGACAGATAACTACCGAAGGTTGTCAGCGTGTCCCTGCTTCCTACTTAGGATATAAAAATGTACAATTGTATTCTACGCACTTAAGTCGTGTAAACATCATGGAGTGCTCTTGATGTATAGAGGGTGGTAACTGTGTTGATGTTGATAGAATGCTGCTGCATTAATGATGCTGTTTGTGTGTTTCTTCCCACTGCGAAGCGATGCAGCGCTCAGATTAACCCGCCATCACTGCACTCATGCCTCTTCTGTACCTTTCGAGAGGCGTGCAGGAGCATGGATTTCTCAATATATATTCTCAGTTTTATGATAGCATCCGTTGCTGCTGAAAACCTTTCGTACTGAAAGTTGCATTGATATGATGCCTCATAGTTATCACCGGTCTTGGCGTACAAAACCAGGGCTATCAGATATATTTGTTAAAGACATTTTCTCGTATGTTCAATATGTAGCTCAGTAACATACGTACGATGGACTTCTTAGACATGGGTGCATATTTATAAGCCTCTAGCACCCACTTGTGCCACATTTGCGTCATTAATTTTTACGCTAATGTGGCCCAATGAGGCAAAATGCCTCATGCCACATTTACAAAGTGGCGCAATGGATGCATTGCACCACTTTGTAACCCTTTGCACTACATTATGCCTGAGCCAGGATTAATGTATGTAAAGGGGGCATCCCCCCATTAGGGGGGCCGAAAAAAATGGTGCAGGGAAATCTAACAGATTTCCTTGCGTCATTTTTTACGCCACTTTTAACGCCTGCTCAGAGCAGGTGTTAAAAGGGGGCTTTCATTATTTATAATGGGTCCCTATGTAATCTGCAGGAGTAACGCCAATATTTGGCGCTACTCGTGCAGAGTACATCCATAGCGTCTTGAAAAATTACACTATTTCCCCAACCCCATGATGTGCCATATTTTAAATATGGCGCACACATGGTGGCGGTAGGGGGAATTAAAGGGTGCAAGCGTGCAGCACCATTTCTCTTAAATATGTCCCATGGTGTTTTCGTTAACAATTCATGGACCCTACCACATATGATTGCTCCAGAATGGATTGCAAGAGAATGTACACTTTTATCCATTCAGAAACCAGCCATGCCCAATAAATTGTGGCAGTGACTAGTGTGATCTCTGCAGCGTCGGATAGTGGAGACTTTTTGGCAGGTAACTCAGAAATGGGAATTTTATAAGTGGAAACATGGGTCAATGTAGAAATAGATGCATCAGAGAGGGGCAAAACAAGCTTGAGATGTAAAAAAGCCTACTGAATGTAGGGTCTCTTAGAAATTCCCCCATCCCCTCTGAAAGCCATTAGCGTTACCAGGCATTTACATTTCAAATCATGCGGTGACCTGGAGGTGACTCTAGAAATCAGCACCCAACTGAACAATATTTTTGTAAACAATATTTAGGACACAATTTTTTAGTTATACAATACTTCTAACTACAGTATTCTGACATACAGCCTTTATCTCAGACAGGGTGGGGCAGTGTTTCACAGAGCAGCTGCTCCTTTGATTTTCAGCTTCCGATTCATCACAGGTAGTTGTTATAAGAAAATGTTACAATGTGAATGGTGTTCAGTGAGACATCGGAGACAGGCTGGTGGGTCTATTCCGCTCCCCAGTTGTCTCCTTGGTGTGTTGGCAATCTTAGATTAAAGATCAAGGGTTAAATAAGAATGGTGTTTGTTTGACCTTTTCTTCTGCCCGAGATGTTCAAAACTCAGTGCATGCCTGGAGCCGGGTCCACACATTAAAGTACCCAAAATACGCACTCGTGGGATGAGTAGACCGGCAGCATTGGGAGGTAAATTCTCTCACTTGAATCAGGTTCATTCTCATGTGAAGCAGACCCATTGATGCATAGTTACACCACCCAACTCCTTAAACTATGTAAGAGTTTCAAATCATGATGGGCTTTTCTTCTGCACCGCACAGGTGAGCGCCTGTTTGGAATGTCTGCAGGGTGTAAAGTGGGTCCACTTTACCCACTATTTTTGTAGTTAGTGCTTTATTTTGTACAGCTCGGAAACAGCGGCCAATGTCAGGTCTGGACAACCCTTTTATTCCATCCGGCGTTTCCCCGGTGGCCAGGAGCTCTTTGATGCCTGTTTTGAAAGCTCAGGGCTGCTCTTGTTTTCTCTTACATTCTACAGCTCCCCGAGGTCAATTTTTATCAGACACGGAAGATTCAAGAGGAAGAGCAAGAGAGAAAACAGAGCGCGAGGGAGAGAGGGGAACATAGAGAGAAAGAGATCAGAGAGGAAGGAGAGAGGCCAGGAAAAGGGAATGAAAGGGAGGAAAGAAATAGTGTGAGGAGCCAACGGAAGCAGTAGTGGTTTGAGTATTTTTGCCAGGGCTGCTTTTAGTTCCCGAGCCCTACTCTGATTCCTGGTCCAGGTTTCTCATTCTCTTATCGAGCCAAACACTTGTTTTCTGGAGAAAGTATCCAGGGAATGTGGTGCCCGATGTGTGCTGCAGCCACATATGCTACGAACACGCAACTCCTGACTTAAGATACTGTAGAGGCAATACTTTGGGCCAGTGTGTCACAGACCCTTTGAATGGGGAGTGGAGCATATCTGTGCTATGAACCAGGTGCACAACTAGATCGAATTGTGGGGGGGCTAGTACTAAACAGAGGTGGGGATGCTTCAATTTTGCACACTTGGGGTAGGGCACGTTTTGATGGCCACTAGGTCTGGGTTTAATCCCTGAGCTGCTGGGCCTCCCCTCCCTCCCTCAACCCCCAGTGCTGAGCCCTTTTTTGGCTATTTGGGGTAGTTCCCGCTTAGGACTTTGTAACGTTTTGTCCACATATGCTATCCATGCCAAATTTGCATCCTTTTTTTCCAACATCTTAGGGATTCTAAAGGTATGCAGAGTTTGTGGGTTCCCCTGGAGGAGACCAAGAAATTAGCCAAAGTACAGAAGATGGGGGAAAAAGGGCTGAAAAAGAAAGCACATGTTTATCCCTGAAAATTGCTTCAACAAAGACTTTGCGGTGCTAAAATCACCAACTTCCCAGCTTTCAGGAACAGGCAGACTTGAATCAGAAAAACACATTTTTTAACACAATATTGGCATTTTACTAAGGCATATCCCATTTTCACTATTTTTTGTGCTTTTAGCCTCCTTCCAGTTAATGACAGAAATGGGTATGAAACCAATGCTGGATCCTGGACAGCTAAACATTTCTGAAAAGTAGACAGAATTCTGAATTCGGCAAGGGGTAATTTGTGTAGATCCTACAAGGTTTTCCTACAGAAAATAACAGCTGAAATAAAAAAAAAATGAAATTGAGGTGAAAAAAACAGCCATTTCTGTCCACGTTTTCTTCTATAACTTTTTCCAGCTCTGGCAGATTTTTGAAAGCACTATATTGTTACCTCTGCTGGACTCTTCTGGTTGTGGGGATATATAGGGCTTGTAGGTTCATCAAAAACCATAGGTACCGTAGGAGGCTGGCCTGGCTTATAGTGGGTACCTGATGGTACTTACACCTTGTGCCAGGTCCAGTTATCCCTTATTAGTAGGTTAGTAGTGTTCTAGCAGCTTAGGGTGGATAGAAGTTGCTATAGCAGAGCAGCTTAGGCTGAACTAGGAGACATGCGAAGCTCCTGCTATACTGCTTATATCATATAGGTACTATATCATAAGAAACACAATACCCAGGGTTACTAAAAATAAAGGTACTTTATTTTAGTGACAATGTGCCAAAAATCTCTCAGAGGATATACTCACTTAGGAAGTAAGTAAAATACACAAAATATACACACATACCAAAATCAGGTAATTTAACAGTTAGAAAATAGTGAAAACACTGTAGAATACAATAGGATGCAAGAGGCCTAGGGGCAACACAAACCATATACTATGAAAGTGGAATGCGAACCACGAATGGACCCCTAGGCGGGTGTAGTGTGTAGAGGGTCACTGGGAGCGTAAGAAAACACTGAGGGGCATATTTATACTCTGTTTGCGCCGAATGTGCATCAAACATTTTGCCGCACATTCAGCGCAAACCGTGCACCATATTTAAATTTAAACTTTGACGCCCACGGACGTCAAAATTCCTCTGTGTGAGTCATTTTTTGGATGCGGGAAACTGCCTTGCGTTAATGACATGCAAGGCAGATGTTCCCACTCAAAAAATGACTTTAAGGCCTGTGCGCCTTATTTATACTCCTGTGTCATTTTGATGCACAGGAGAGGGCGGGCCTTAAAAAATGGCGCACGGCCTGATGTGCGCCGTTTTTTAACGCCTAGGGCAGGCGTTAGGGGACCTGTGGGCTCACTTCCATGGTCTCTGACCATGGAAGGAGTGCAGAGGTGCCCTTCTCTGCCCCCAGGGACACCCCTGCCACCCTTGTCCACCCCTGGAGGACACCCATGGATGGGGGGGACCCATCCCAGGTAAGTACAGGTAAGTTGAGGTAAGTATTTTATTTTTATTTTTTCAAAGTGGCATGGGGGGGGCCTAATTTGGGCCCTCCTACATGGCACTGTGACCAATGACCATGCCCAGGGGACAGAAGTCCCCTGGGCATGGCCATTGGGCAAGGGGGCATGACTCCTGTCTTTGCTAAGACAGAAGTCATTTCAATGGGGGTTGTGCATCCAAAAATGGCACAAGTCCGGTTTGAGGCATGATTTTTGCCTCAAACCTGACTTGCACCATTTTTTGACGCACAACCCCCATTTTCCCCTATGCCGGCGCTGCCTGGTTTGAGTCATTTGTTTTGACTCTGACCACTCCGCAGCGCGGGCTAACGTCATTCCTCAAATAAGGTGTCCGCATGGCACGTGGAAATGGCGTTAGCGGGCGGTAACATTTTTGACGCAAACCAGCGCCAGTGCTGGTTTGCATCTAAAGGTATAAATATGGGCCTAAGGGTGTCCAAGATACCCCATCCCAAGACCCTGGAAAGTAGGAGTAAAGTACTATTATTTCCCCAGAAACACACTAGAGTCGTGATAGAGGATTTTGCAAAGACCACAACAGACTGCATAGCACTGAAGACGGATTCCTAGACCTGAGGACCTGCAAATGAAGGGGACCAAGTCCAAGAGTCGCGAAAGTGTCCAGAGGGAGCAGGAGCCCACTAAACCCCGAATGAAGGTGCAAAATGGCTGCCTCTGGATGGAAGAAGCTGAAGATTCTGCAACAATGGGAGGTGCTAGGAACTTCTCCTTCATGCAGAAGATGTCCCACAGAGTGCTGCAGGATGCAGAGTTGTTTCTTTTGGAAAAAGACTGCAAACAAGCCTTGCTAGCTGCAAGAGTCACGGTTGAAGAAAAAGGGTGCTGCCCAGGCCCAGGAAGGACCAGGATGTCACCACTTGGGAGAGGAGACAGAGGGGGCCCTCAGCAACATAGAGAGCCCATGCACAAGAAGGTAGCACCTGCATAAGTACTTGAACATGGGTTCAAGAAGTCTGAACATGAAGGTCATCTCAACACTGCAAAAGAGGGTCCCATGAAGCAAGAGATCAACTCAGGGAGCTGAGCATCTCAGGACAGAATGCTGGGGACCTAGGCTTGGATGTGCATGAAGAATTTTGTGGAAATGTGCACAGAAATCCTAGCAGCTGCAGTTCACATGGTGCACAGGATTACTGACTGGAGAGGGGAGGCAAGGACTGTCCTCCTCCAAATTTGGACAGTTGGACCACTGGATAGTCTGGGTCACTTGGGTCCACCACCTATGTTCCAGGGGCCACGCACGTCAGGAAGAGAGGGGTCCCAGAGTACCAGTGACACTGAAGTTTGGTGCCTGCTGAGGCAGGGGGAAGATTCCATTGACCCACTGGAGATTTCCTCATGGCTTCCAGTGCAGGATAAAGGCAGGCAGCCTCCAAAGCATGCACCACCAGGAAACAGTCGAGAAAGCCAGCCGGCAGAATTAGGCGCTACAATGTCGCTGGCAGTCTTCTTGCTACTTGGTTGCAGTCTTACAGGCATCCTGGAGCAGTCAGTGGTCGATCCTTGGCAGAAGTCGATGAGAGAGGTGCAGAGGAACTCTGGTGAATTCTTGCAAGTCATTATCTGAGGAAAAGCCCACAGGAGAAACCCTAAATAGCCCTCAGAGGAGGATTGGCCACCTAGTCAGGTAAGCACCTATAAGGAGGGGTCTCTGACGTCACCTGCTGGCACTGGCCACCCAGTGGCCTCCAGAGTGCCCTCACACCTCTGGCTCCAAGATGGCAGAGGTCTGAGACACAATGGAGGAGCTCTGGGCACCACCTCTGGGGTGGTGATGGACAGGGGAGTGAGTGGTAACTCCCCTTTCCTTTGTCCAGTTTCACGCCAGAGCAGGGACTGGGGTTCCCTGAACCGGTGTAGACTGGCATATGCAAGGAGGGCACCATCTGTGCCCTTCAAAGCATTTCGGGAGAGGCTACCCAGCCCTTAACACCAATTCCCAAAGGGAGAGGGTGTAACACCCTCTCTCAGAGGAAATTCTTTGTTCTGCCTTCCTGGGTCTGGGCTGCCCAGACCAAAGGAGGGCAGAACCCAGTCTGTGGGGTGGCAGCAGCGGTAGCTGCAGAGAAAACCCCAGAGAGCCGGTTTGGCAGTACCTTGGGTCCATAGTGGAGCCCTGGGGATGCATGGGATTGGCACCCCAATACCAGATTAGGCATGGGGGGCCAATTCCGTGATCTTAAACATGTTACATGGCCATATTCGGAGTTACCATTGTGAAGCTACATATAGGTATTGACCTATATGTAGTGCACGCGTGTAATGGCGTCTGGGCATTCACAAAGTCTGGGGAAATGGGCCTGAACTATGTGGGGGCACCTTTGCTAGTGCAAGGGTGCCCTCACACTTAGTAACATTGCACCTAACATTCAGCAAGTGAAGGTTAGACATGTAGGTGACTTGTAAGTTACTTAAGTGCAGTGAAAATGGCTGTGAAATAACATATGCGTTATTTCACTCAGGCTGCAGTGGCAGTCCTGTATAAAGGTTTGTCTGAGCTCCCTATGGGTGGCAAAAGAAATGCTACAGCCCTTAGGGATCTCCTGGAACACCAATACCCTGGGTACCTAGGTATCATATACTAGGGAATTATAAGGGTGTTCCAGTGTGCCAATTGAAATTGGTAAAAGTGGTCACTAGCCTATAGTGACAAATTTAAAGGCAGAGAGAGCATAAGCACTGAGGTTCTGGTTAGCAGAGCCTCAGTGACACAGTTAGGCACTATACAGGTATACACATACAGGCCACAAACTATGATCACTGGGGCAATTGGCTATCAGGGTCCCAGTGAGACATATAAAACACACTGACAAATAGGGTTTTCACTATAACTACTGGGGTCCTGGCTAGCAGGATCCCAGTGAGACAGTAAAAACACCCTGACATATACTTACAAAAAGGCCAAAAGTGGGGGTAACCATGATAGAAAGAGGCTACCTTCTCACATAACGCCCCCCCCCCACCCCAAACGAAGGACAATAAGAATAACCTTGGACAGTTGAGTCTTTAGTGTCTAAGTGGTGATTAGTGGAGAGTAGCTCTGCAATAGATTGGTTACTCCCTTTATCATCCACTGTATGGTTACTTCCCTGTGGGGATGTGAACCATCAAGTTCGGAGTTTTTTAGCTAGCCAACAATGTGAGGTTATATTCTCAGAGTTCCTATTAGTAAGTTTTAGTTTAGAGCAGTGGGATTGGTCCACTGGGCCTATTTCAAGTGATGAGAATGCCAGACAGGGATGCTGTCTCAATAAAGCCATAGCTGGGCAAAAGTTTGTCCATATGGCTGTAAGAGAGAACAGGGTTGTTGTTTCTCTTGAGTTGGAGCAGGGCAGGGCTGCTGTCCAATAAGCTACACACTAGGGCAGGGCTGATGTCCTAAGTGTTTTGAGGCAGTGCAGGGCTGCTGAACTAAAGTTTCTCTGGGAGGGTTGGAGGGATGTTCCATGTTAACTAAAATGGTGCAATTTTTCACATGAGGATTAGTTTTCCCACAGAGAGGTAATTTTACCTCAGGGAGTACAGCTGTGGTAGCTGATGCTTCCCTTGGTACAGGTTCCACCCCAGGAGAGGTTTCTCCCACCACAGGACTGGTATCCTTAGTGGCAGGGTGGGTAGGGGACACTTTGATGCACTTTTTACCTGTTGTTGGAGAAGGATCCTGAGCTTTCAGGCCTTTTTCTATCCTTTGCTATTCCATTTCAGCTGAAATGGGAGGAAGCAATTCCTCAGGGATACCCAGCATGTAAGCATGGGTCCTAAACTCTACCTCAGCCCAACCTGAGGCCTCTATGTCATTACCTAAGAGACAATGTACAGGTATGCTAGGTGATACCACCATCTGCTTTGGGCCAGTAACTCCACCCCAACTAAACTGAACTATAGCTAAGGGGAGGAACTGAGTAGAGTTATGGACATCAATAATCTCGTACTTTTGTCCAAAGAGATGTTGTGCAGGAGACTCTAGGTTCTCAGTCATAAAAGTAATACTGGCAAATGTGTCCCTGTAGACCTGGGCCTCAACACCATTTATTAAAACTGACTGCCTGTACTTATCCATTGTAAGGGGACAAGCAGCCAGTGTGGCAAGGCCAGTACCACCAGGTGTGACAGAAAGTGTCTAGGGAATGACTACCCAGTTTCTATTATGGACCCCAAAGTGAACCAACTACACCCTTATATTGACTGTTGCCAACAGTCCCACCACTATTGCCACTACTGCTAGGGGCGCTAGAGTTTGATGTATTAGTGGTGGTAGGCTCAGGGGCTTTACCTGGGCAGGACTTATCCCCTGGCCAATGGCCTTTATTTTACACACATAGCACCAAGGCTTTTAAGTGTGTGTGGATTGCGAAGAAGAGGAAGAAGATGATTTATCCCCACCCCTGAATAGTGTTTAGGATGTGAAGAAGAATCTTTGTTTTTACTTTTATCCCCATCCTTATCCTGAGATTCTTCACCATCTTTCTTCTTGCCATCTTTGTCACCACCTGTATGAGCCTTTCTGCTCACTCTTGTTCTGACCCATTTGTCTGCCTTCTTTCCCAATTCTTGGGGAGAGGTCAGATCTGAGTCTACCAGGTACTGGTGCAACAAGTCAGAAACACAATTATTCAAAATATGCTCTCTCAAAATAAGATTATACAGGCTTTCATAGTCAGTCAACTTACTGCCATGTAACCATCTTTCCAAGGCCTTCACTGAACAGTCTACAAAGTCTATCTAGTCTTGAGAGGACTCTTACCTGGAATCTCTGAACTTTATCCTGTATTGTTCAGTGGGTAAGCCAAATCCATCTAAGAGTGCAACTTTCAAAACTTTGTAGTTGTTGGCATCACTCTCCCTGACCGGAAGGAGTCTTTCCCTACCTTTGCCAGGGAAAGATAGCCACAAGATAGCAGCCCACTGCCTTTGAGGGACCAACTGTTCCATACAGGCCCTCTCAAGTGCAGAAAACCACATGTTTATGTCATCCCCCTCCTTGTAAGGGGGGACAATCTTATGCAGATTTCTTGAAGCTGTTTCTCTAACAGGATGGCTATCAAGAATACTGCTGCTGCCACCATGGGGAACTAACCCCAACTTTTGTCTTTCCCTCTCTACATCCAGAGACTCCCTGTTTAAGGCCAACTGCTGCTGTCTCAGCTTCAGTCTGGCATCTTCCAACCTCAGCTTTCTGAGTTCCCTGTCTAGGGTGTTATCCTCAGGGTGGGAGGCTTGGAAATTCTCTGACACAGAGGTGATGTGGAAATGGGCAGAAGTGGACCTTTCTCTAACTACCTGAACTCTGGTTACCTGGGCTTTTGGAGTGAAAGGTGCCCTACTAGTGTGTGACCCCCTCCCACTACCAGCTTCACTAGATGGCCTATTAGTTGAAAGGTCCTTGGAAGTACCCTCCCCAGAGTCCTCAGGGCGCTCCCCTGATTCTACCTGGGTACCCTCCTCCTCTACCTCCTGATACTGGGTTTGACCAGTCTGGTTCTGGTCATTTTCAAGGAGAAGGCTAAGGAGAAGGTATTTGGTAGGGTTCTTGTCAATCCCTAAACTCCTTTCTATACAGAGACCCCTCAAACGTTTAAAGTTTAAATTGTCATAAGTTGTCTGCACAACTTTGGGAGTGGCCTCTACTACAGACATAGTTGAAAGACAGAGTTTAGGGGAGAGAGAAAAAGTTTAGCAAACTTTTAAAGAAAAGAGAACAACTTTTTAAACTTTTCTGAAACTTGTTAGAAACTTTTTAGAAAGAAAGTAAAACTGTTTAGGTTAACTGTGTATATTTCTAAGTATTTAGAATATGGTTTTCTTATGAAAAGCACCAATGACAAAGTGGTAAAGCAGTTACAAGTACTTATTCCACCGCTGCCATCAATGTATGAGGCTGGCCTGGCTTATAGTGGGTACCTGATGGTACTTACATCTTGTGCCAGGTCCAGTTATCCTTTATTAGTAGATTAGTAGTATTCTAGAAGCTTAGGCTGATAGAGGTAGCTATAGCAGAGCAGTTTAGGTTGAACTAGGAGACATGCAAAGCTCGTACTATACCACTTATATCATATAGTTACTATATCATAAGAAACACAATACTCAGGGTTACTAAAAATAAAGGTACTTTATTTTAGTGACAATGTGCCAAAAATATCCCAGAGGATATACTCCCTTAGGAGGTAAGTAAAATACACAAAATATACACATAAACCCAAATCAGGTAATTAAATAGTTAGAAAATAATGCAAACACTGTAGAACACAATAGGATGCAAGAGGCCAAGGGGCAACACAAACCATATACTATGAAAGTGGAATGCGAACCACGAATGGACCCCTAGGCTAGTGTAGTGTGTAGAGGGTCGCTGGGAGTGTAAGAAAACACTAATGGTGTCCAAGATACCTCACCCCAAGACCCTGGAAAGTAGGAGTAAAGTACTATTATTTCCTCAGAAACACACTAGTCGTGATAGATGATTTTTGAAAGATCACAACAGACTGCAAAGCACTGAAGATGGATTCCTGGACCTGAGGACCTGCAAAGGAAGGGGACCAAGTCCAAGAGTTGCGAAAGTGTCCGTGGGGGCAGGAGCCCACTAAACCCCGGATGATTGTGCAAAATGGCTGCCTCTGGATGGAAGAAGCCAAAGATTCTGCAACAACGGAAGGTGCTAGGAACTTCTCCTTTGTGCAGAAGATGTCCCACTGAGAGCTGGAGGATGCAGAGTTGTTTCTTTGGCAAAAGACCGCAAACAAGCCTTGCTAGCTGCAAGAGTTACAGTAAAAGAAAAAGGGTGCTGCCCGGGCCCAGGAAGGACCAGGATGTCTCCAGTTGGGAGAGGAGACAGAGGGGGCCCTCAGCAACATAGAGAGGTATGCAAAAGAAGGTAGCACCCACAGGAGTACTTGAACATGGGTTCAAGAAGTCTGAACACAGCAGTTATCTCAACACTGCAAAAGAGGGTCCCACGATACCGGAGATCAACTCAGGGAGCTGAGCATCACAGGGCAGAGTGCTGGGGACCCAGGCTTGGCTGTGCATGAAGAATTTCATGGAAATGTGCACAGAAGCCCTAGCAGCTGTAGTTCACACGATGCACAGGATTGCTGTCTGGAGAGGGGAGGCAAGGACTTACCTCCTCCAAATTTGGACAGTTGGACCACTGGGCAGTCTGGGTAACTTGGGTCCACCACCTGTGTTCCAGGGCCCATGCTCATCAGGATGAGAGGGTTCTGAGAGTACCGGTGATGCTGATGTTTGGTGCCTGCTGAAGCAGGGGGATGATTCCATCGACCCACTGGAGATTCCTTTGTGGCTTCCAGTGCAGGACGAAGGCAGGCAGCCCCCAAAGCATGCACCACCAGGACACAGTTGAGAAAGCCAGCAGGATTAGGCACTACAAAGTCGCTGGTAGTCTTATTGCTACTTTGTTGCAGTTTTGCAGGCGTCCTGGAGCAGTCAGCGGTCGATCTCAAAGAGAGAGGTGCAGAGGAACTCTGGGGAATTCTTGCAAGTCGTTATCTGAGGAAAAGCCCACAGGAGAGACCCTAAATAGCCCTCAGAGGAGGATTGTCCACCTAATCAGGTAAGCACCTATCAGGCTGGGTCTCTGACGTTACCTGCTGGCACTGGCACTCAGAGGCCTCCATAGTACCCTCACACCTCTGGATCCAAGATGGCAGAGGTCTGGGACACACTGGAGGAGCTCTGGGCACCACCCTTGGGGTGGTGATGGATAGGGGAGTGGTCACTCCCCTTTCCGTTGTCCAGTTTCGCGCCAGAGCAGGGACTGGGGGGGTTCCCTGAACCTGTGTAGACTGGCTTATGCAAGGAGGGCACCATCTGTGCCCTTCAAAACATTTCCAGAGGGTGGGAGAGGCTACCCCTCCCCAGCCCTTAACACCTATTTCCAAAGGGAGCGGGTGTAATACCCTCTCTCAGAGGACATTCTTTGTTCTGCCTTCCTGGGTCTGGGCTGCCCAGATCCCAGGAGGGCAGAACCCTGTCTGTGGGGTGACAACAGCGTAGCTGCAGAGAAAACCCCAGAGAGCTGGTTTGGCAGTACCTGGGGTCCATAGTGGAGCCCCGGGGATGCATGGGATTGGCATCCCAATACCAGATTTGGCATGGGAGGACAATTCCATGATCTTAGACATGTTACATGGCCATATTCGGAGTTACCTTTGTGAAGCTACATATAGGTATTGACCTATATGTAGTGCACGCATGTAATGGTGTCTCCGCACTCACAAAGTCCGGGGAAATGGCCCTGAAATATGTGGGGGCACCTTTGCTAGTTCAAGGGTGCCCTCACACTTAGTTACTTTGCACCTAACCTTTAGCAAGTGAAGGTTAGACAGACAGGTGACTTATGAGTTACTTAAGTGCAGTCAAATGGCTGTGAAGTAACGAGTGCGATATTTCACTCAGGCTGCAGTGGCAGTCATGTGTAAAGGTTTGTCTGAGCTCCCTATGGGTGGCAAAAGAAATGCTGCAGCCCATAGGGATTTCCTTGAATCCCAATGCCCTGGGTACCCAGTTACCATATACTAGGGAATTATAAAGGTGTTCCAGTGTGCCAATTAAAATTGGTAAAAGTGGTCACTAGCCTATAGTGACAAATTTAAAGGCAGAGAGAGCATAGCACTGAGGTTCTGGTTAGCAGAGCCTCAGTGACACAGTTAGGCACTACACAGGAATACACATACAGGCCACAAACCATGAACACTGGGGTCCTGGCTAGCAGGGTCCCAGTGAATCATATAAAACACACTGACAAATAGGGTTTTCACTATGAGCACTGGGGTCCTGGCTAGCAGGATCCCAGTGAGACAGTAAAAACACCCTGACATATACTCACAAAGAGACCAAAAGTGGGGGTAACCATGCTAGAAAGAGGCTACCTTCTCACAGGTACCCAGAGCCAATAAATGAGCTGCACTTTGCAATGGGTTTTCACTGTATACCAGGTATACAGCAATTCATTTGGTGAAATATAAAGAGTCAAAAATAGGTATCAAGGGAACCTTTGTATTTCTAAAATGGGCACATGATAAGGTGTTGAGAAGCAGTGGTTATTTGCACATCCCTGAACTCCGGGGTCCCCATATTAGCATGTGAATTACACGGTATTTCTCAAATAGACTTCTTTTTACACACTGTCTTACATTTGGAAGGAAAAACTGTGGAGAAAGACAAGGGGCAATAACACTCGTTCTTCTATTTTGTATTCCCCCAAGTCTCCCAATAAAAATGGTGCCTCACATGTGTGGGTAGGCCTAGTGCCCGCGACAGGAAGTGCAACATGGACACATCACATTTTTACATTGAAATCTGAAGTGTTTTTTGGAAAGTGCCTAGCTGTGAATTTTTGGCCAATAGCTCATCCAGCACCTTGGGAAACGTACCAAACCTGTGCATTTTTAAAAACAAGACACCTAGGGGAATCCATGATGGGGTGACTAGTGGGGCTTTCACCAGGTTCTGTTACCCAGAAACCTGTGCAAACCTCAAAATTTGGAAAAATAGACACTTTTTCCTCACATATTGGTGACAGAAAGTTCTGGAATCTAAGAGGAGCCACACATTTTCTTCCACCCAGCATTCCCCCAAGTCTCCCAATAAAAATGGTACCTCACTTGTGTTGGTAGGCTTACTCCCCGTGTCAGAAAATGCCCTAAAATGCAACATGGACACATCACATTTTTACATTGAAAACTGACGTGTTTTTTGGAAAGTGCCTAGCTGTGGATTTTGGTCTCTAGCTCAGCCGGTACCTAGGAAACTGTAGGAAAGTACCATCTTGGCTGGCATGTTACCCCCATATTTCACTGTATATATGTTGCTTTAGTCTATGTGTCACTGGGGCCCTGCCAGGCAGGGCCCCAGTGCTCCTAAGTATGTGCCCTGTATGTGTTCCCTGTGTGATGCCTAACTGTCTCACTGAGGCTCTGATAACCAGAACCTCAGTGGTTATGCTCTCTCTGCTTTCCAAATTTGTCACTAGCAGGCTAGTGACTAAATTTACCAATTCACATTGGCATACTGGTACACCCATATAATTCCCTATTATATGGTACTGAGGTACCCAGGGTATTGGGGTTCCGGGAGATCCCTATGGGCTGCAGCATTTCTTTTGCCACCCATAGGGAGCTCTGACAATTCTTACACAGGCCTGCCACTGCAGCCTGCGTGAAATAACGTCCACGTTATTTCACAGCCATTTACCACTGCACTTAAGTAACTTATAAGTCACCTATATATCTAACCTTCACCTGGTGAAGGTTGGGTGCAAAGTTACTTAGTGTGTGGGCACCCTGGCACTAGCCAAGGTGCCCCCACATCGTTCAGGGCAAATTCCCCGGACTTTGTGAGTGCGGGGACACCATTACACGAGTGCACTGTACATAGGTGACTACCTATGTACAGCGTCACAATGGTAACTCCGAATATGGCCATGTAACATGTCTAAGATCATGGAATTGTCACCCCAATGCCATTCTGGAATTGGGGGGACAATTTCATGATCCCCCGGGTCTCTAGCACAGAACCCGGGTGCAGCCAAACTGCCTTTCCGGGGTCTCCACTGCAGCTGCTGCCAACCCCTCAGACAGGTTTCTGCCCTCCTGGGGTCCAGGCAGCCCTGGCCCAGGAAGGCATAACAAAGGATTTCCTCTGAGAGAGGGTGTAACACCCTCTCCCTTTGGAAATAGGTGTGAAGGCTGGGGAGGAGTAGCCTCCCCCAGCCTCTGGAAATGCTTTGATGGGCACAGATGGTGCCCATCTGTGCATAAGCCAGTCTACACTGGTTTAGGGATCCCCCAGCCCTGCTCTGGCATGAAACTGGACAAAGGAAAGGGGAGTGACCACTCCCCTGACCTGCTGCCCAGAGCTCCTCCAGTGTGTCCCAGACCTCTGCCATCTTGGAAATAGAGGTGTCTGTGGCACACTGGACTGCTCTGAGTGGCCAGTGCCAGCAGGTGACGTCAGAGGCTCCTTCTGATAGGCTCTTACCTCTCTTGGTAGCCAATCCTCCTTCCTAGGTAGCCAAACCTCCTTTTCTGACTATTTAGGGTCTCTGCTTTGGGGATCTCACCAGATAACGCATGCAAGAGCTCACCAGAGTTCCTCTGCATCTCCGTCTTCACCTTCTGCCAAAGGATCAACCGCTGACTGCTCAGGACGCCTGCAAAACTGCAACAAAGTAGCAAGATGACTACTAGCAATCTTGTATCGCTTCATCCTGCCAGCTTTCTTGACTGTTTCCAGGTGGTGCATGCTCTGGGGGTAGCCTGCCTCATCTCTGCACCAGGAGCTCTAAAGAAATCTCCTGTGGGTCGACAGAATCTTCCCCCTGCAACCGCAGGCACCAAAAGACTGCATCACTGGTCCTCTGGGTCCCCTCTCAGCACAATGAGCGTGGTCCCTGGAACTCAGCAACTCTGTCCAGGTGACTCCCACAGTCCAGTGACTCTTCAGTCCAAGTTTGGTGGAGGTAAGTCCTTGCCTCCCCACGCTAGACTGCATTGCTGGGTACTGCGTGATTTGCAGCTGCTCCGGCTCCTGTGCACTCTTCCAGGATTTCCTTCATGCACAGCCAAGCCTGGGTCCCCGAAACTCCTTCCTGCAGTGCACAACCTTCTGAGTTGTCCTCCGGCATCGTGGGACACCCTTGTGTGACTTCAGGTGGACTCCGGTTCACTTTTCTTCTAAGTGCCTGTTCAGGTACTTCTCTGGGTGCTGTCTGCTTCTGTGAGGGCTCCCTACATTGCTGAGTGCCCCCTCTGTCTCCTCCTCCAAGTGGCGACATCCTGGTCCCTCCTGGGCCACAGCAGCACCCAAAAACCTCTACTGCAACCCTTGCAGCTAGCAAGGCTTGTTTGCGGTCTTTCTGCGTGGGAACACATCTGCAAGCTTCATCGCGATGCAGGACATCCATCCAAGAAAGGAGAAGTTCCTAGCTATCTTCTTTCTTGCAGAACTCCAAGCTTCTTCCAACAGGTGGCAGCTTTCTTGCACCCTCAGCTGGCATTTCCTGGGCTCCTTCGCACTCTCGACACTATCACGACTATTGGACTTGGTCCCCTTGTCTTACAGGTACTCAGGTCTGGAAATCCACTGTTGTTGCATTGCTGGTGTTTGTTCTTCCTGCAGAAACCCCCTATCACGACTTCTGTGCTCTCTGGGGGTAGTAGGTGCACTTTACACCTACCTTTCAGGGTCTTGGGGTGGGCTATTTTTCTAACCCTCACTGTTTTCTTACAGTCCCAGCCACCCTCTACAAGCTCACATAGGTTTGGGGTCCATTCGTGGTTCGCATTCCACTTTTGGAATATATGGTTTGTGTTGGCCCTATACCTATGTGCTCCTATTCCAATTTATTGTAATTCTACACTGCTTGCATTACTTTTCTTGCTATTACTTACCTAATTTTGGTTTGTGTACATATATCTTGTGTATATATCTTATACTCATACTGAGGGTACTCACTGAGATACTTTTGGCATATTGTCATAACAATAAAGTACCTTTATTTTTAGTACTTCTGTGTATTGTGTTTTCTTATGATATTGTGCATATGACACCAGTGGTATAGTAGGAGCTTTACATGTCTCCTAGTTCAGCCTAAGCTGCTTTGCCATAGCTACCTTCTATCAGCCTAAGCTGCTAGAAACACCTCTTCTACACTAATAAGGGATAACTGGACCTGGCACAAGGCATAAGTACCTCTGGTACCCACTACAAGCCAGGCCAGCCTCCTACAGAAACCCTACCAAACCTGTGCTTGTTTGAAAACTAGTCACCTAGGGGAACCCATGATGGGGTAACTTGTTACACTATCACCAGGTTCTGTTACCCAGAATCCTTTGCAAACTTCAACATTTGACAAAAAAAAACACTTTTTCCTCACATTTTGGTGATGGAAGGTTATGGGATCTGAGAGGAGCCACAAATTTCCTTCCACCCACCATTTCCTCAAGTCCCCCAATAAAAATGGTACCTCACTTGTGTGGGTAGGCCTATGCCTGTGTCTGGAATGGATCAAACAATGGTCACTGTTAGTCCTTACAAGTGGGCAACTGTTGACCCTGGGGTGATCCATTCCTGATGAAGGCTCTAGGTACAGACACTCAAGTTCGGCAGTGTTTTCATCAGGACAGGTCGGTAAACACTGTGTGGTAGGAATTTTGTGGATCCCAGCACATTCCTGGGTTTGTGTGACAGAAATGCAAGAAAAATAGAGTTTTTATTCAACATTTCACATTTGCATGGTGTTCTGGGTAAGAAATCTTTGGGGAATCCACACAAGTCACACCTCTGTGGACTCCCACGGGTGTCTAGTTTCCAGAAATGTCTGGGTTTGGTAGGTTTCTATATATGGCCACAGACCCCCCAATGAAAAATGCAGGTGCTTGCCTTAAGAAAAACTTGTTGTTTTGTGATAGATAAGTTTGATGTCTTCACAATACGATTTGGGTGGTGGAATTTGGGACTGAACTAAATGGGGGTGCTCCCAATAGAGAACCCTCTGTGCTTGCCGCCACATGCACTGCTCTTTGGGCTGGCCTAATCCACTATTGTCCCGCTGCACATACTGTGCTGGTGAAGGGACAGCAGGACCATCCTCATCACCTTCCTCAGAATTACTGGAAGAAGAGTAGTCGGAAAAATCACTCTCAGATTCTGCGCCATTGTTCTATCCCTCAGATGCTGTCTTTGTATCTGCTGTCTCAGTCTCCGATCCTACGCCAGAGCTGTCCTGTATAACCTGAGTTAGGGCTTGAGAAGCAGTCATCCAATGAGACGCCATCTCTGCTACTGGCTAAACTGTCGCTCTAAAACACTACATTACGTAAACAGTCACTAAATTGCTGGTGGGTGTGTGTGTGAGGTGCGCGCAACAATAAAGGTCAGTCACCTTACTTTTACTTCTTCCCTCAATCAGCACGTTCTCTCAAGACACTCAAAAAAACAAAAAAGACACTATTACTTCACCTTGTCATATAGCAATCATCACAGTCTATAGCGCCTCTAGCGCCCAGTCAAACAGTCATTATTGGTGCTCCCACTCCCATGACCTCCTCCTCGGATTCCCTCACCACCACCCAGCAAAAGTGCTCTTTATCTCTCCATAGCCCCCCTTGCACATACATTTCATTTGTATTATAGCGTAGGTAATGTCTGGCTTTACTAATCCACTCAGTTAATTACATAAAATACAAATTTGATTTTTGCAGTAGGTATATAAACCTTCTGCGCTACTTTATGGAATCAAAAATGCCAGTAGACAAAAGTCAGATCCTTTTGTAGCAGAAACATAATCATAAGAGTTACTTGACTTTTTTATTGCTGCCTAAAAGCTACAGTTGAAACGGGTCAGTTAAGTATGTGCATTGCTTTGACGACACAAGCTGCAACTGCAAGAGAATTGGTGGCAAATATATCTATATGTATATATATATATATTTTTACATATATAGATATAAAAATACATATATATATATATATATATATATATATATATATATACATATATATATAGATATATGGGTATAAATATCTATATAGATATTTCTATATATATAGATCTATATAAATATATAGATCTATATATTTTTTAAATAGCACTGTGGTTTCCCAGGGGGCCATAGTGACCCCCAGAGAAACCATACAACTATTTAAAAAATTGCTCCCACAGGGGGTCGCCCTGCCCACAGGCGACCCCCTGTCAGTTTAATTTCTTTTTTTTTTTAACCCTGGGGGGGGGGGCGCCATCGCGCACTCCCAGGGGTAGACTTAATTATTTTTTTTAATATGCCCCCGGAGGGAGGGCCACCCCGTTTTCAGAGAAGGTGGACCCCCCAAGTGAACTCCCTGGTGTCTAGTGGGGTTTCCGGGCCCTCGATCGCAGCTGTGCTGCGATCAAGGGCCAGAAAACCATTTCAGGAAGGCCTTGTTTGAAAGGGGAGAATCTCTGCTTTCAAACAAGGCCTTCCCGAATTGTGGGGAAGCCCGTTTGAGTCAGTTTTCCCCACTGGAGCAGGAAGCGGCCTTACCTGCTGCTTCCTGCTCCGGTGGGGAAAACAAGCGTGACGTCAGTGCGCCTTGTGATGCGCTGACATCACAAAGGGGCGGGGGGATTACGGGGAAAGACGCGAAAGTTCTTCTGTGTCTCCCGGGGATTTTGGAAATAAAAAAAGGATTTTTTTAACCCCCTCCCTGGTGTCGACCACTGGTCGTGACCTGCACCAAAGGGGTTAATGTGCTAATGAATGGAAATGCATGTAAAACGTATATGTGCATGCCTGTTCTTTCCTACTGTAACACATAAAAGCCAGATCTTTTATATTTGCCAATGCATTCACCTGAGACACTGAGCACTGCTGGAGCTCACCAGACCTGTGAGCATCAGATGTCTGCAAGATGGTTGGTACCAAGCTGGTCCTGTGCAAGTCTGACAAAATAGCATAGCAAGGATGCAACGGGGCCTGGTGCAAGCAGAGAAAACGGCCACTTTGAATGCTGGTGTATTAGTAGATACAGCAATTATCAGGGTTGAACGGGCTCCTCTGGGCTCTGGGCTCTGAGCTCTGGGCTCCAGTGCCACGGCTCCTGTCCACCAATGGTAGCTACCCCCCTAGTCTGATACACAGGAAAGAAAGAACTCAAGGCTTACTGAAAAGGTGTCTTATCTGATCAAAAGGAGGATGAACTACATAATGATAAAATGCATCCAAGGAGCAAGAGGATGTTTGTGAGATGAATCTCCACATGTACACAGGAAAGTGCTCCTACAGACATTGAGAAGTAGACTTGAGGTGTGAAAAATAAACTGGGATAAAGAAAATTGTTGGAAGCTTCTATCTGGCTGTCACAAAATGAGAGGTGCTTAACAATAGCTGAAATTGAAGGGATATCCACAGAGAATACTAAACTGAATACCTGATCACACTCTAAAGGCATACATGTATTGGTATTTCTAAAGCATAGAATACCTTTATGATGACAACATTTGTATTCCACATGTAACCATGAAATATTTTCCATATTTTACAGTTCCTTGGGCAACATTGGTTTTATACCCCTGCTTTTTCTGTGATACAAGAATCAAAATGATGAAATACATGCATTTTTACTTAAAGATATAAAAACATCTCAATAAACTGAAAATGGCTATGCACTGCTGTAAAAGGAGGGAAAAAAGTTAGAAAATTACACCTATACAGCCAGCTCTTTTAGGTGGAGGCTAATTTTCTTATAAATTAGACACTTACGCTTAAGTCACACTTGCTTCTTTCTCTCCAAATGAAAGAAGGTTGGATAAAGTGCACACATTTATATGTGTGCATGCTGCAACAGAAATTCACTATGGGAAGTAGTGTTGGCAGCCACATTAGTGAAGGAGCTGAAGCCATGTGAAAATTAAAGTTATTCTTCAGCAGCATAAGACACGTCTGCAGGATCAAACTGAGATAGCTAAGTGAACTGTGTGGAAGACCCATGCTTGTGGGAAAGTGTGTGCATGCACATAACCCAGATGCACTCTTTTCAATGGGCTCTAGTAGCTCCAGCCGGTGCACAACACCTATACCCTCAACCAGTGTGGCGCTTGAGTTCCTTCACCTAAACAGATGCCTGGTGCTCTCTTGCAGGAAGATGGACTGTACAGCTAGCAATATAAAGAGGTATTCAGAGATTTTGTCCACTGAGACCATGATTTGATAGCACCATGATTGGAGTTCTTCCCTTTGTGATGACACCAAACCATACATTATCCATTAGTACACATGTAATAACAAAGCATCCTGCAGGAAATCCTTCCTAATGCATCATTGAAGTTGAGCTGCTTTCACTAACTTTATGCTTTACTCCTCCATCCACTCACTATGGAGTTTGCCTACTTCATCCAGGCCAGGGAAGTGAATATATAAAACTTCAAACTCCTTCAGTATGTGAAGGGTTTATGTTTGATGTTCCACGTAAAACACAATTTTAAATTGAACTCAATCAACTTTTACAATTCTGAAACATAGCTACCAAGAAGATCTGTCACATGTGCAACACCTTCACTCTATCCAGTGCTTATTTTGCTTTAAAATAAGTGTGCTGGTGACCAAAATGTTTCTTTGGAGATTGGTATCGGCAACATCCACAGCCAGCACCAGCACTGCCCAGTTACACAATCAAAAACAGACTTCTGATGAAGGGAGCAAAAGAATGGTGGAATGTGCTGTAACATTTACTTATTAGTCAATGCAGTCATGCCTCCTGCTTCCACACCTTCAAAATTCTCAATGAAATCTTCAAATGGTTCTCAGTCAACACATGCAGAACCGTCACCCAGGCCCTCATCATCAATAAGCTGGACTGCTGCAAAACACTCTGTTGGAATCGCTGTCTGACTGCCAGAAGACTTCAGTTCATACAAGACCCAACGACGAGACACACACTCAGACTTTCCAATGCTTTCACCTCATTCCACACCTCAAAGACCTCCACTGACGCCCCATTCACTAATGCACACCCTTAAAGTTGTTCACACACACATACAAAGTCCTGTACAACCTGTGCCTCACCTTTCCTCAAACCCACATCATCTATAGCACACCCACTAAACATCTCCGTTCAGGCAGCCTCCTGTTCGCACGCATCCCCTGCATCCATAGAACTAGAATCAGCCTTCTTGCTTTCTCCTTCCTCATGTCCAAAGCCTAGGATCAACCTGCCACTAAACATTAGAGCTATCTTCTCAATACGTGAGTTCCGCAAGAATCTGAAAACTTGTCTCTTCACCTGGTCAAGGCCCAGTCACAGCCAACATAGCCCCTGCTTTCTCAGCACCAGGATACTCTTGAGTGTGAGCTGTGCAGGTCACAAATACTCAACTTAAAATAACATAAAGCTTGCCTTACCAATATTGTTGTGCTGTTGTTCAAACATCTCTCTGGTGTCTCCAGTTTAGCATGTAGTTGTTATTCTTTTCCATCTCTGTCACACTCCCCTCTCATTTTGTCTCTCTTTTCTGTCCCTCTCCCTCTCTTCAATTGCTTCCCTCAGTCCCTTTTCTCTCACTGTCATTCTCACTGTCATCCTATCTCCCACTTCCCCTACTCACTCTCTGTCCTCTATCAGAAACAGGCCACGTGCAAGTTTAACCTGGGTGAGAGGCATGTGATACTCCCACAGAATATTAGTGGTCCTGGTTTGGCAGTTCCCACAGAACTTCAGGATTTACATTATAGGAATGGCAGCTGAAAGAGCCCAACACTGGCTTTCAACTGTCTTGCCTCGATCTGCCTGCGCAGGGGCTCTGCCCTGTCTGCAGTGGAGCTCAGCTGCATACTTGGAAGATCTCAGCTCTATCTGCCCAGGGCAGCAGTGCTACGTAGGCAGAAACTCTGCTCCAGCACAATGAAAGAAATTACCTACAGGTTCACAGTATTTTCCACAGGTTCAGCACTATGTGTGCAGGGACCAGGCTGCATCTGGACTGGAGCTCAGTTATATCTTCAGAAGAGTGAGTTCAGCTCCACAAGATGATGATGTCTGGCAGAGCTCTGCTGTCTCTGTAGGCACAAGAACCTACCTCTCTCCATGTAAGAACATTGTTTTAATGACAGTGAAAGTGAGGATCTGAGTTTGAGAGTATGAATGAATGAGTGAAAGTGAGTAGGAAGGAGTGAGTGACAGAGAATGAATGAATGAGTGATTGAAGTTGTGAGAGGGAGTAGAAGTGAGTTGTGGGTGTAGCTATCAATGGTGCAAAAGGTGCAGTTGTCCCAGGGTTTACAGTTAGTGTGTGTGTGAGTGTGAGTGTATTAGTAAGTGAGAATGAGAACCAGTGAGTATGAGTATGTTTGTGTATGAGTAACAGTGAATGGGAATAAGTATGAGTGAGAATGAGCAAGTGAGAGAATGTGAGTTAGAGTGAGTGAGGAGAAAGAGTCTAAGGCCCAGATTATCACAACTTTCCATATCTACATCTAAAAGATGTTATTATCTTTCTCTCTCCATGGTGCTTGTGCACAATTAGACTACCAAGCGCCACACAGACACCTTTGTACATGTGTCTGTGTGAGTCTAGCATAGATGTGCCCTTCCCAAAATACTATGCTTTGTCTAACTTTATAACGTGTCCTACTTCGGATGTGTGCTGTACAGTGCAGTACACATACAAAGTGGGAAACGTTGGGAAAAATAAAACCATTTCTCCTTTTTAACACCTGTTCACAAGTGGTATTTATTTTTTGGTACAAAACCCAGTCTGCTATTGGTAGTAGATTGGGTTTTGCGTCAAAAACCGTGGAACACCCCTTTGACACAGAGTAATGCAAGGTAGTACTTTGCACTGCTTTGTGTTATTTTCAGGCAACTTTCCAGTGCAAAACAGGTTTTATGATGAAAAGTAAATTAAAAAACACATTTTGCCCAAGTTTGCATCGTTTTTGTGTCACAGATCCAGCACAAAATGTTTGTTCATCTGGGCTTAGTTGTGAAAAGAAGTGAGTAAGAGTGAGTCAAATTTCGAAACAAATGTGGTGAATTCCTGGGCGGTATTACGCTCCATCACTTTCATAGATCACCTGCAGCTACTGATGCCAAAACTAACTGACGAGAGGTGGCCTAACAGCCTGAGCTGTTGACTTTGGACCTGGGGAACAAGATTTTAATTTGAATCCCAGAATCAGCTCACATCCTGTTATCCTAGGCAAATCATTTAATCTCCCTGTGCCTAGAAAAAAATCTGATTTTGTGTAATGTAATCTGGTGCTCATGTAAAGCACCCACCTCCATGAAAGATGCTATTGGTAGAGAAATCTAGTCACTGCCTTTAAAAAACAAAAACTCTTACTTCCCTTCTTAGAATTTATTTAGTGATGTTTACCCATCACAAGGGTAGTAAGCACTATGGGGCATATTTATACTCCGTTTGCGCCGGAATTGCGTCGTTTTTTTGACGCAATTCCGACGTAAAACTAACTCCATATTTATACTTTGGCGTTAGACGCGTCTAGCGCCAAAGTCCATGGAGTTTGCGTCATTTTTTAGCGTGGACACCTACTTTGCGTTAATTATATGCAAGGTAGGCATTCCCGTCTAAAAAAGTGACTCCGAGGCATGTGCGCCGTATTTACACTCCCGGGCAAAATTCACACCTGGGAGTGGGCGGGTCAAAAACAAAATGACGTACGGCCGCTTTTGCGCCGTTTTTTAGCGCCTGGAAAAGGCAGGCGTTAAGGGACCTGTGGGCTCGGAAGGAGCCCAGAGGTGCCCTCCCATGCCCCCAGGGACACCCCATGTCACCCTTGCCCACCCCAGGAGTACACCCAAGGCTGGAGGGACCCATCCCAGGGACATTAAGGTAAGTTCAGGTAAGTATTTTTTTTTTTTTTTTGTGGCATAGGGGGGCCTGATTTGTGCCCCCCTACATGCCACTATGCCCAATGACCATGCCCAGGGGACAGAAGTCCCCTGGGCATGGCCATTGGGCAAGGGGGCATGACTCCTGTCTTTGCTAAGACAGGAGTCCTGTCAATGGGGGTTGGGAGTAAAAAAAATGGCGCAAATCGGGTTGCGGCGCAAATTTTGCCTCAGCCTGACTTGCCCCATTTTTTAGCGGCCAAGCTCCATTTTCCCCTACGCCGGCGCTGCCTGGTGTACGTCATTTTTTTTAACGCACACCAGACAGCGCCGGCGGCTAACGCCGGCTAACGTCATTCAATAAATACGGCGCCCGCATGGCGCTTCAGAATGGCGTTAGCCGGCGCTAATTATTTTGACGCAAAACTGCGTTAGCGCAGTTTTGCGTCAAAAGTATAAATATGGCCCTATGTAAATGCAATTGCAAATCAAGACAATGCGTGATTTCTGCCTTTGCTTGAAAGCACAGGAAGATGGCAGAGATTGCCTTTGAAGTGCCGACGCAGTCTCTCATACCAACTACCAGCATTAATGGGCAAGCATTTTCTCTCTTGAAAACTAGGACTATGGTGATCAGTAGAGCACACTGCCTTGCACGATTGGAACCCCCACTGTGAGGTTTTTGTGTTATGCTCAGGTTCGGCGCGCGCTGCTGCGTGCCGAACCCGGACTGCCTCGGTCGCGTCGGTGGCTCGAGCGAGGCAGTACGGCAGTTGGAGAGAGATGAAGCCGGAGATCAGACGCGGTTTCTGCGCTCTTCGTCTATTAATTATTAAATAATAAAGACGACATAAAACGATACCTCGGAGTCTCCGGACGTGGTTATAACATCATTTTAGTGGCAACGAGCTGGTTTCCTGCTACGCGTGCATCGGAAGAAGATTAGGTCGTTATTCATTGGCAGTTTCTGCCTACATATCATTTCTGTGAAAAAAACAGACCTATTCTGGGTGTTCCCTTCCGGAGGTTGGTGAATCAGCAAGTATAGAACGTGTACTTATTTTTACTGGAATTGGCCATTTCAGGTGCCATCTTGGAAGAATTTCTTGCATGAACCCTTACTGAATTGGATTACCAATTGAACTTTATTGTTACATTGTCATAACACATTGTCTGTGAACGTCACGCCTGGTTTTAGTAATGCAGTCTGTCAATCCCCCACCACCGTTCTTGGAAACTCCTGGGGCTCCTCCTATTCCATGGAGACAGTGATTTGATGGTTTTGAAACCTATCTGGGTGCAATAGGTGCCTCTCGTTTTCGTCCTGAGAGAAAGAAATGTTTGCTGTTGCATTCATTGGGGTATGAAGGTAGAGAGATTTTCAAACACTTACCTGAGCTACCGCAAAGTGATGAAGAAGAACTAGATGAATATTTGATGACTACAAAAAAATTGTCCACAAGATTTGATGTTTCACCTAGTCTTGTAGTTTTGCGGCACAAATTCTTCAAGCGTCAGCAGTTTCAAAGCGAGGATGTTGATGCATATGTCAGTGCTTTAAGACAACTGGCTTCCAAGTGTGAATTTCAGGATTTTCAAGACCAACTCATAAGGGACCAGTTCATCGGTCATTGTTCGAATAAACATATTCAGCAGAAATTACTCACCATGGGAAATCCTACGTTGGATGAAACTATCAAAGTAGCCAAGAGTGTGGAGCTTGCCCAGATCTCTTTGATGGAACTTTCTTCTAGCTCTACTGTGAAGGGTTTGGATCCTCTTCATATCAGCGTGGTTACAAAAAGGGGTGTGGCAAAGAATACTGATATGAAGAAGAGTGACAATGTTTTTTTTAGATCTTCGAACATTTGTTTTAGATGTGGTAACATGCCCCATTTCAAAGATGGCAAGTCTTGTCCTGCAAAGAACGTTATGTGTAGAAAATGTGGTAAAGTCGGTCACTTTGCTAGAGTCTGTCAATCCACTAGTAATAAGCAAACTAATGTCACGTCCATAGGGGAGGAAGAAGAAGAAAATAGAGAAGAATCTTTTGTAAAAGCCTTCCAAGACATGATTGTTGTAGTCACAGATAAAGTATTAGGGGTCAAGGAACATAACCAATGCATAGATCCCATGGTGGATATTTGGGTTGGTGATAAGAGGCTTTGCTTATTGGTGGATTCTGGGGCACGCATTACTATGATTTCATCAGAGCTGTTTCATAATACTTGGGGTGACAGAAAGTTGTTCCCTCTTGATAGGCTCCGGTCTCGTATGAAGGCAGGAAAATTGAGTTAGAAGGTTACATAGAAGACATTTTGGTGTTCAAGGGTCGCAAGATTTTTGGTAAAATATATGTGGCCTACAAGGGTTTGAACATTTTGGGGTGGTATCATCAGGGTTTGTTTGGCATGGTGCTGAAACCTGGAACGAAAGAGCAGGTTTTGGTGGTGGAGTGTGCAGATTCCAAGACACCGTTTGAGGATGAGTTTCCTGGTATTTTTGCCCAGGGTATGGGGAAGATTACAGGATTGAAGCATAGAATAAAGGTTAAGGATAGGGCCATTCCGGTAAGACATAAAGTCAGGTCAGTACCATTTAGTTTAAGAGAAGATCTTAAATCTGAATTGGACAAGCTTCAACAGAATGGGGTAATTGAGCCAATTGAGTCAAGTTTGTGGCTTTCTCCTTTGGTTGTTGCCCGTAAACGTAATGGAGACCTGCGTTTATGTGTGGATCTCAGGAGTCTCAATAAGGAAATATGGGTAGACTCATATCCTTTACCCAAGATCAGTGACCTTCTTGAAGGGCTAAGGGGCTCAGTATGGTTTTCAAAGATTGATCTGGCGTCCGCTTATCACCAGGTTGAACTGGATGAGGATTCGCGCCATTACACTGCTTTCAATTCACCCTTTGGCACTTTCCAGTTTTGCAGGATGCCATTTGGGTTGGCTTCTGCGGCATCAGCGTTCCAACGCATCATGCACAAAATTCTGGGGGGTATGCAAGGTATTTTGATCTTTCAGGATGATGTGTTGATTCACACAAGGGGTTTAGAAGATCACAATGAGAAGATTAGATCAGTGTTTAATATTTTTCAGTCCTTTGGAGTCTGTGTGAAGAAGGAAAAGTGTGAGTTTTATAAGCAAAAAATAGAATTCTTGGGCCATTGTGTGTCTGGGGAAGGTATTACACCTCGTCCTGGGTTAGTAAAGGCGATTGTAGATTCCCCTAACCCTAAAGATAAAGATGAGTTACGATCTTTTGTTGGCATGTGTGAGTACTATTCAAAGTTCATTTCCAACTATGCTAGCAAAATGAAAGTTTTGTCCAATATGCTCAAAAACAAAGTTCCGTTTAAATGGGACAGTGAGTGTAAAACCATTTTCGAAGATGTGAAGCAGGAGTTGGTAAACGCCAGGCCACTGAGTCCTTACGACCCCAGCCAACTGTGTACGATTACGGTGGATGCTAGTAGGTATGGTTTGGGGGCGGTGTTGTCGCAAGGTCTTGGGAAAGAAGAGAAAATCATAAGTTATGCTTCTAGAGTTTTACGTGATCCTGAATTGAATTATTCAGTGATTGAAAAAGAGTTGCTAGCATGCTATTGGGCTAGCGAAAAATTTAGGAGTTATGTATGGGGCAGAAAATACGTTGTTCAAACAGATCATAAACCGTTGGTTTACATTTTAAATGGTGATAAAATTAATTATACGACTCCTCGTATCGCACGCCTCACCACAAAATTGTTGCAGTATGACTTTCAGGTCAAGTATATTCCGGGGAAAGACAATTTCACAGCAGATTTTCTTTCTCGTCTACCTATATGTGAAGAAAGTAATCTTGATTTGGAGGATGATGTGGAAGATTGTTTCATAGCTGCAATTGATGCTGATGAGGCCAAGGTGTGCACTGAGACTGTATGGAGGGATGCTGAAAGCAGTGATGAGGTGTTGTCCATTGTTAAGCAGCATATAATCAATGGTTGGCCTAAGGAAATAAATGTGAATCCTGAAGTTCAGCCATATGTCAAGGTGGGTGATGAATTGTCAATTGAAAGTGGAATCATTTTGAGGAATGATAAATGTGTTCCCACATGTGAGATTCGTACAAGGTTGGTGGACCGTGCTCATGAGGGTCATCTTGGTGCCACTATGACTAAGAGGCGTATTAGAGCTCACTATTGGTGGCCATCTATGGACAAGGATGTAGAAAGAGTGGTTGGTGGGTGTGTTGTGTGTAATGGTGCAGAAAAAGGGTTGAGGATTGCAAAACCTCCATTACAACCCATATCGTTACCAGACAAAGCTTGGATCAAAGTTGGGGTCGATATGGTTAGACCTTTCAATTTTCTCCCCATCCAGATGCGTTATGCTTTTGTGTTAATGGACTATTACAGTAAGTGGCCAGAAGTGCGTTTTTTTGCAAAGCCTACTGCGGGTAGTGCGATTCAGTTTCTCAAAGAGATTTTTTGGAGGGAAGGTTTCCCGGAAACCTTGATTTCGGATAATGGTGTACAGTTTGTGGGTCATGACATGGAAATGTTTCTGAGAGAATCTGGTGTGAAACATTTGAAAAGTTCTCTGTACCATCCTCAAACCAATGGTTTAGTAGAGAGAATGAATAGGGTAGTTGTGGAGTGTGTCAAATGGGCTAAAGCGAGTAAACTGGATGTGGGAGAAGCAGTGAATTCGATGTTGTGGTTCTATCGCACCACTCCACATTCTGTGACAAAAATGTCTCCTTTTGAACTGCTCAAAGGAAGACGTAGTACCTCAAGACTGTTTCCAGCATGGTTAGCCAGAGCTGTCTCTGGTAAAATTCCTGATTCGATGGACAAGGACGGGGTGTTGGGTGAAGTAAAAAAAAAATCAAGAAAAGGTAAAAGCTAGGTATGACCTGAAGAATTCTACAAAAAAACTCTCATTTCAACCTGGAGATCTGGTGCGTGTCAAGTTACAGACATTTGTGAAGAAAGGGGAAGCCTGCTATGGTTCTCCTGTGAGGGTAAAGAAAGTATGTGGAAATGCCATCATGGTTGAGGGTGGTCAATGGTGGAATATGGGGAAGGTTGTTAAGGTTAAGGATGTTGGGCACTGTGGAGTGGGTGGAAGTGACACCTCTGGGTCAGAGGGTATTCATCAAGAACGCAGGGTGCTAAACAATCATTTGTTAGACAATCATTTGTTAGACAATCATTTGTTAGGACCTGAAACCTTGAGGAGGTCTGTCCGTGAGAAACGGGTTCCGATCAAACTCAGGGAACATCATAGTATGTAGCAAGTATGTTTTACGTTTTTTATCTCATGGTCACACTGATCTGATTGTAAAATGGTATGTAATGCATAGATTGTCCAATGCTGTTATGTATTTCCTTCTTATGTATGTAAGTTGTTCTTTTTGTTCAATAGAAAAAAAAAGGAGATAATATGTTATGCTCAGGTTCGGCGCGCGCTCCTGCGTGCCGAACCCGGACTGCCTCGGTCGCGTCGGTGGCTCGAGCGAGGCAGTACGGCAGTTGGAGAGAGATGAAGCCGGAGATCAGACGCGGTTTCTGCGCTCTTCGTCTATTAATTATTAAATAATAAAGACGACATAAAACGATACCTCGGAGTCTCCGGACGTGGTTATAACATTTTTGTTGTCATGGAAGTTATGATTCATCTGTGACCCCATCACCTTCTATGATGCACTGCAAAATCAAGGTAATTGAAGTTGCCTGTCAGAGAAATCAGAATGTTCTGACACTCTCTTCTCCAACCGTTCTCCGCCCAGACTTTCTCTAGAACAGACACCCACACAGCTGTAGGCCTGAAGCCTGAGGGGCGGGCGGGATTGGAGCCCTTTCAGCCTAATGGGTGTTGTCAATGGTGGAATATGGGGAAGGTTGTTAAGGTTAAGGATGTTGGGCACTGTGGAGTGGGTGGAAGTGACACCTCTGGGTCAGAGGGTATTCATCAAGAACGCAGGGTGCTAAACAATCATTTGTTAGACAATCATTTGTTAGACAATCATTTGTTAGGACCTGAAACCTTGAGGAGGTCTGTCCGTGAGAAACGGGTTCCGATCAAACTCAGGGAACATCATAGTATGTAGCAAGTATGTTTTACGTTTTTTATCTCATGGTCACACTGATCTGATTGTAAAATGGTATGTAATGCATAGATTGTCCAATGCTGTTATGTATTTCCTTCTTATGTATGTAAGTTGTTCTTTTTGTTAAATAGAAAAAAAAAGGAGATAATATGTTATGCTCAGGTTCGGCGCGCGCTGCTGCGTGCCGAACCCGGACTGCCTCGGTCGCGTCGGTGGCTCGAGCGAGGCAGTACGGCAGTTGGAGAGAGATGAAGCCGGAGATCAGACGCGGTTTCTGCGCTCTTCGTCTATTAATTATTAAATAATAAAGACGACATAAAACGATACCTCGGAGTCTCCGGACGTGGTTATAACATTTTTGTTGTCATGGAAGTTATGATTCATCTGTGACCCCATCACCTTCTATGATGCACTGCAAAATCAAGGTAATTGAAGTTGCCTGTCAAAGAAATCAGAATGTTCTGACACTCTCTTCTCCAACCGTTCTCCGCCCAGGCTTTCTCTAGAACAGACACCCACACAGCTGTAGGCCTGAAGCCCGAGGGGCGGGCGGGATTGGAGCCCTTTCAGCCTAATGGGTGTTGTGCTTCTGCTAGGAACACTGACAACATGAATTAAGAAATGGTGTGGACTATATTTTGAGCTGGTGTTGCATGCACCTCTTGTAGGAGGGGAGTATCTGCACTAGGAAACCCCACATAAAGGACTTTAGAAACTGTACTGTCAATCCTTTGTGCTGGTATGTCACATGCCTTATGTATGACTGGCACATCAGGGGCTGTATTATGGAAAGTGCCCAGGGGAGTTGCAGCAGGCATTTGTGCCCACTTTCTCTGCCCCGGGGCACTTCGGTATTAGAAACTAGGCCGCAGGCGCTTGTGCGGCCACTTCTGTAATACAGATAGCACTTGCACATATGTAGTGTGCCAGAGCTATCTTAAGAGGGTGTTCGTTCATTTGCATGAGGTAGCCCCATGCAAATGAGGGAATCTCTTTGCCTCTGTGCCCACACCATTTATCGGTGCGGGTACAGAGGCAAACATGCCTTTAGGAAGTGCCCTGAAAGCCACCACTGAAATGTGGCACACACCTCCTTAAGGCAGCCCACTGGAGGGGAGAAAGTGGGTCCTACGGACACCTCAGACATCCCCTTGCAGGTGGGTGTGAACACACACTGCACCCGTCCGCAAGGGGATGTCTCTACCCACTTAAAAGTGCAGGCAGATTGCCACCCGCACAGTGAAACATGGAATGGCTTTGAAGCAGCCACTCCATATTTCACTTGAATGTGCTGCGCCCACGGCAGCACCAGTTCGCCGCTGGCCTGGGCCCTGAGCATTGTAATATGGTGCACTTTCCCTGTTTGTGCACAGCGCACGTACATAAATGTGCACTGTAGCACACACTGGGAAAGTGTGTTGTATATGCAATACATCCCTACGTGTATAAGATTCGTGCAGACAGGGTCAGATTGTGACAGAAAAGAAGTCTGGGCACGAAAATCAAAGTGGCCCCCATTAGCAAACAGATGCAGTTTTGAACTTATAAAAACAATATGTATATGTATTGTGCAAGCCATGGGAAACTGCATACAATTGTGCTTGCCGTTAGCAATGTTTATGCTAACCAGTGGCGTAGCGTGGGGAGTGCAGGGGGGGCCGGCCGCACCGGGTGCAATATCTTGGAAGAGACTAAGGGGCATATTTATACTCCGTTTGCGCCGAATGTGCGTCGTTTTTTTTTACGCAAATTCGGCGCAATACTAACGCCATATTTATACCTTGGCGTTAGACGCGTCTAGCGCCAAAGTATGGGCAAATAGCGTCATTTTTTTGCGTGAACGCCTTCCTTGCGTTAATGAGATGCAAGGAAGGCGTTCCCGTCTAAAAAAATGACGGCGACGCAAATGTGTCGTATTTATACTCCCGGGAAAAATCACGCCCGGGAGTGGTCGGGTCAAAAAACCCCGCATTTGCGCCACTTTTTAAAGCCTGGGTCAGGGTAGGCGTTAAGGGGCCTGTGGGCTCAAATGAGCCCACAGGTGCCCTCCTGCTGCCCCCAGGGACCCCCCCTGCCACCCTTGCCCACCCCAGGAGGACACCCAAGGATGGAGGGACCCATCCCAGGGACATTCAGGTAAGTTCAGGTAAGTATACATTTTTTTTTTTTTTTTTTTTTGGGTGGCATATGGGGGCCTTATTTGTGCCCCCCTACATGCCACTATGCCCAATGACCATGCCCAGGGGACATAAGTCCCCTGGGCATGGCCATTGGGCAAGGGGGCATGACTCCTGTCTTTACTAAGACAAGAGTCATGTAAATGGCGTCTGGGCGTCGTTTAAAATGGCGCAAATCGAGTTAAGACGATTTTTTAGCGTAAACCTGACTTGCGCCATTTTTAAGACGCCCTAACGCCATTTTTCCCTACGCCGGCGCTGCCTGGTGTACGTGGTTTTTTTCCACGCACACCAGGCAGCGGCGGTCTGCTTGCGCCGGCTAACGCCATTCAATAAATACGGCGCCCGCATGGTGCTTCAGAATGGCGTTAGCCGTCGCAAAATTTTTTGCCGCTAAACTGCGTTAGCGCAGTTTAGCATCAAAAAGTATAAATACGGGCCTAAATCCACGGGTTAGGGGGCGCAAATTACTTGCCTTGCCTCGCCCATTAAACGTGTCCCACCAGGCTGTTAAAGTGGCGCACAAACAGCCAAAAAAACAACTCTCACTATGACCTGTTAGTCCAGCCCTTCATGCACTGGCAGATTGCCCTATAGGACAGTCTGATGCGGCATGCAGAAAAATGTCCAATGTATTTCATGTAATAGCCATAATTCTTATAAAAATGTAATTTTACCCACAGTATTTTAGCATGACAATAGGGCATTCAATCTCAATGACAAGTAGCACTAGGGGAAATAATGGGAATTTGTGTGAACATTATGCCAGTGCACAAAAATGCAAGGGCACAAATTTCGGGTAGACAAATACTCAATATCAATCGAAGAATGTGTTCACGTAATGCAGTTTGTACATCCCTATATACAAGTAGTTTTATTTTAGGTAATGTCTATTTGGGATGGGGGCATTTGGAGTGATAATTTTCACTCAACACCTATTTATTTAGATGTTTGCTTCTAATACAAATGCAGTCAGACCGATATCACTAAAACGTCGTTGGATTAGTTATGTGCGCTTATTGTCTCTGCACACAGATGCAAGATAACACATTCTTGAACAAATGTACTTGTGAATCTCACATTCCTTCCGTGAGAGGGTTTACTACTGTTATATGTTTGCTGAGTTTATTAGAGAGTAAGAGGGAAAAAGAAAAAAACATAAAGATCTTTCTATAGGTGCTCCAGAAACACTCACAAGCTCTCCACCGGTGACAGATAACTACCCGAAGGTTGTCAGCGTGTCCCTGCTTCCCACTTAGGATATAAAAGATGTCCGATTGCATTATATGCACTTAAGTTGTGTAAACATCATGGAGTGCTCTTGATGTATAGAGGGTGGTAACTGTGTTGATGTTGATAGAATTCTGCTGCATTCATGATGCTGTTTGTGTGTTTCCTCCCACTGCGAAGTGATGCAGCGCTTAGATTATCCCGCCATCAGTGCAATCATACGTCCTCTGTACATTCCAAGAGGCGTGCAGGAGCATGGATTTCTCAATATATATTCTCAGTTTATGGCAACATCCTTTGCTGCTGAAAACAGCACTGAAGGTTGGATTAATAGAATGCATCATAGTGATCACTGGTCTTGGTGTGAAAAAAACAGGGCTATAAGACACAGTTGAAAGAAACAGTTACGTTTTCTCTTGTGTTTAACCCCTTCGCTGCTAGGCCTTTTCTTCCCCTTTGCTAAGCCTTTAATTGGCAACTTGGGGTAGTTTGCGCTTAGGCCCCCATATATTTTTGTCACATAAGGTATTCATGCCAAATTTGCGTATTTTTTTTCAACATCCTGGGGATTCTAGTTTTTGGGGGGGAAAAATAGGAAAAAAGTGCTGCAGCAGAAAGAGCCTGTTTTTCTCAATGTAAATGGCACCAAGAAAGGGTCTGCAGTGCTAAAATCACCATCTTCTTGGCTTTCAGGAAGAGACAGACTAGAATCAGAAAACCGCATTTTTCAACAGAGTTTTGGCATTTTATTGTGCACAACTCATCTTTCCTATTTTATGTGCTTTCAACCTCCTTTCAGTTAGTCACAGAAATGGGTGGAAAATCAATGGTGGATCCTGGAAATCTATGCATTTTAAAAAGTAGCCACAATTCTGAATTCATTAAAGAGGTCATTTGCATAGATCCTTCAAGGCTTTCCTATGGTAAGTAACAGTTGAAATAAAAAAATATTGACATTGAGTTGGAAAAAAAAATCAACCATTTCTGTCTATATTTTCATCTGTACCATTTTCCATCTATGGCAGATTTTCAAAAGCAACACTCCTTTATTTCTGTTGGACCCTTCCGGATGCAGGGATATATATGGCTTATAGGTTCACCAAGAACCCGAGGTTACCAAAGCTAATAAATGAGCTGCACCTTGCAGTGGGTTTTCATTGTGTACCGGGTATACAGAAAGTAATTTGGTAAAACATAAAGGCCCTAATTTAAGAAAAGTGGCACTGCATCCAATGCAGCGCCACTTTTCCTGTTCCTCTTAGCGCCCCCCTACCGCCACCATGTGTGCACCGTACTTAATATACAGTGCACCATGGCGCAGGGTAGGGACACTAGCTTAAAACAAAATTGACGCTATTGATGTACTGTGCAGGCTTAGCTCCAGAATTTTGACACTAATCCTGCAGAGTACATAGGAGCCCATTGAAAGCAATGGTATACCCCCTTTTAATGCCTGATCTGTGCAGGCGATAACAATAGCCTCTAAAAACTGGTGCAGTGGAATCTCTTTGCGTCCATTGCACCATTTTTGCAGACCACCTATTGAGGAAATGCCCCCTTGCATACATTAGGCCAGGTGCAGGCATAATGTGGTGCAAGGGGTTACAAAGTGGCGCAATGGATGCATTGCACCATTTTCTATATATGGCACAGCAAATTTGGCCTCATTGGGCCACATTAGCGCCATACAAAATGACGGTAATGTGGCACAAGGAGGCGCTCTTAAATCAGGGCCAGAGAGTGAAAAATAGGTATCAAGGAAACCTAGGTATTTCTGAACAGGGCACAAGATATGGAGTTTAGAAGCAGTGGTGGTTATTAGCACATCTCTGAATTTGGGTGTACCCATACTAGCACGTGAATTAAAGGTCATTTCTCAAAATGACTTCTTTCTGCACACTGTCTTACATTTGGAAGACACAAATGCAGAGAAAGACAATTGGTAATAACACTTGTTCTACAATTCTGTGTTCCACTCACTTGTTTGGGAAGGCCTAATGCCCGCAACAGGAAATACCCTAAAACGCAAGTGGACACATCACATTTTTCAACTGAAAACGTACTGTTTTTTTTGCAATTAACTTAGCTGTTCATTTAGGGAACCAGCTCTGCCTGCACATAATGAAGCCTAGCAAACCTGTATATTTGTACAACCTAGACACCTAGGGGAATCAAGGATGGAGTGACTTGTGTGGCTCTTTCTAAATTTTCTACCCAGAATCCCTTGCAAACATCAACCTTTGTCTATGAAAACTAATTTCCTCAACTTTCTGTGATGCAAAGTTCTGCGATCTGAAAGGAGCCACAAACTTCCTCCCACTCAGCATTCCCCAAAGTCTCTCAATAAAAATGGTACTGCACTTGTGTGGGTAGGCATTGTACCCGCGACAAGAAATGCCACAAAACGCAGTGTGACAAATCACATTTTCCACTGAAATCTGACTTTTTTTTGCAACAAACCTAGCTGAGGATTTTGGGCTAGGAAAACCTATCAAACCTGTGCATTTTTGAAAACTACACACCTAGGGAAATCCAGGATGGGGTGACTTGTGTGGCGCTTATCACATTTCTTTACCCAGAATCCCCTGCAAACCTCAAAACTTGTCTAAAAACTCATTTCTCTCACATTACTGTGATGCAAAGTTTTGGGATCGGAAGGGAGCCACGAATTTCCTTCCACCCAGCATTCCCCCAAATCTCCCAATAAAAAATGTACTTCACTTGTGTGGGTAGGCCTATTGCCTGCAACAGGAAACGCCCCAAAACACAACATGGACACATCACATTTTCCCACTGAAAACTGTCTGGTGTTTTTGCAAGGGGCCTAGCTGTGGATTGTGGGCCCTAGCTCTGCTAGCACCTAAGAAAACCTCGCAAACCAGTACATTTTTTAAAACTAGGCATCTAGAGGAATCCAGGATGGGGTGACTTATGTGACTCACAACACATTTTCCTACCCAGAATTCCTTGTAAATCTCAAAATTTGTCTAAAAAATGCATTTCCTCACATTTATGTGATGGAAAGTTGTGGAATCTACAAGGGAGTCACAAATGTCCTTCCACCCTGTGTAAAAATGATACCTCACTTGTGTGGGTGGGCCAAGCGCCTGTAACAGGAAAGGGCCAAAAACGTGTAGAGATTGAGGAGGCATCGAAGCCTGTTCACACGCACAGTTTTTTTTTTTACATGCTTTTAGGCTGACTCTGCTTTGAGCACCCACACAAGTGAGGTATCATGTGTATTGGGAGACCAAGGGGTACTCTGGGTGGTAGGAAATTTGTGGTTTATTTCTGTTTCTGGAAGAATATGGCACAGAAATGCAAGGAAAAACTGTGATTTTATCCACTTTTTGAGACTTTTAGGGCACTGTGGGTAAGAAAACTTGTTGGAATCCACGAAAGGCCCACCACCCTGTACTTCCCTGGGTGTCTACTTTTTAAACATATCTAGAGCTGGGAGATTTTCACTACAGAAGAAGGGAGCACACTACCAAGTCTCTTACTTCTGTGATGTCCCAAACACTAAAATTCAGAAAAAAACACCCATAGGGTTTCTTAAAAAGATCTTTCACCCACCAACCTAGTTGGTGGCATGCTTTATCGTTTGAGTCTCACCTGAGAAACCCAGGCCCTGATTAATACTTTTTGACGCTAAACTGTGCTACCGCATTTTAGATTAAAAAGTATACCACCAGGTTGCGCCATTCCAAGACGACTGCTGGGTGTCTTATTTATGGAATGGTGCAATCCGATGCAAAGGGTGGGCTAACATCATGGAGAATGACGTTAGCTGGGTGGGGGTGGTAGTATGGGAGTAGTGGGTTTAGCGTTACAAAATGACATTAGGCTGGTTAGAGTAAAAAAAGATGACTCTAACCAGCCTAGCGTTGTTTATTGACACTAAAGCAACCACACCACATGACTCCTGTCTTATAAAAGACAGGAGTCATGCCCACCACTCCAATGGCCAGACAAGGGTCCCCTGGGCATGGCTCTTGCACCCAGTGCCATATACGGGGGCCCATTTCTGGGCCCCTTATGGCACTTTAAGGAAAAAAGGTAAATACTTACCTTTACTTACGTGTACTTACCTGGGATGGGGTCCCCCATCCTCTGCTGTCTCTTTGTTATGGATGGGGTGTTCCTGGGGCCTGGGGAGGGCACCTGTGGGCTTATTCCATGGTGTTCCACCATGGAAATGGGCCCACAGGTCCCCTAACTCCTGCCCTGACCAGGCGTTAAATAATGGCGCTAAGCAAGCTTAGCGCCATTATTTAGACCCACCAACCTCCGTGCCCATTTTTGTATGGGAGGATAAATAAGGCACTAGGGTCTTTGAGTCATTTTTTGCCCTGAAATGCCTACCTTGCATCTCATTGACACAAGGTAGTTTTCTGCAGGCAAAAAACTACTTTAACTCCAATATTTTGGCACTAGACATGTCTAGCGACAAAATATAAATATGGAGTGAAGTTTGTGTCAGATTTGCGTACAAAACATGACGCAAATCTGGCACAAACAGAGTATAAATATGCCCCCTAGTGTGTCAGGAGTGTGCTTTGATGCCTGATTACAGCAGAGGTTTTTTTTGTGAGATGAATTTCCAACTGAGGAGAAGTACAATAAATACATCTTGAGGCTACCCACCATTATTTTTACTCACACACTGGTTGGATTTGGTACGAGAGTTAGTGATAATTCAATATATAAAATTTGATTAGCAAGAGATTTCAGAGAAATGAAATGCACTGTTAATAATCAAAAGGTCAAAAAATTGAACACTGACTTACAGCTCGCGAGCCGTAAAGCTGCGTCAAGGCACCAACTGCTTTACAGTCCATTCACAAACCTTTCATATGTGACGCACACAGAACCATTCACGCCATCAGCCACGGGCCCAGCATATTACAACTCTCATATCAGAAGACAGCACCATTCAAGGGCCCATCACTTTCATATGCCACATGACTGACATAGCAATCACACCGGCTGATGAGTGTGTGGACTGGGGTTTGGCTGGCAGTATGTGTAGTGACCAGCAGCAAGCCAATACTCACACACTGACAGTCAATCGCCAGCTCACACACACCACCAGCCAAATGCCAGTCCACATACACTATGCGCTCACTGCCATCCAAGCGCAACTCAATACAAACCTCCAGCCAAGCGCAACTCCATGCATACTAACAGCCAAGTACCAGTCCAGGTGCGCCACCATCACATTTTTTTTAACAACAAAGAAATCACAAATTAATTTTAAGCAAATACAAAACTACAAGCACAAAAGCTCTAATTAAATACATGACATTAATGCAACTGTGAAAATGAACAAAAAATATGAAATAATACAGAACATGCAATTCACTTTTCTGCTCATTGCAGCTCCCAAAAAGTATTTTGGGTGTGGTGCGTTCTGAAACAGGCAGGTACACACATACCAGGTTTTGAAGGACAGTTGGGGCAGCACATATAACTCTCCGTCTGAGCACCTCTTCACATACAGACTCAACATCTCCTACTGGGAAAGTCTTTTTGGGCATGGGAGGAATGTGATCAGCAAAGTGGCAATCTTTCAATCTAGCCCCATTCTCCACCACTCCAAATCTAGGAACACTTGCCTGTACCACTATAATAAGGCTGCCTATCACAGTCTGCTGAAACTGAACAAATGTCAATTTGGAATCTGGACAACAACCCTGAATATAGCAAAAGCATTAACAATGCTAAGTGGAATAAATGGATACCCAACTTCTTATACCTTATGTAAGCCTTACGAAGAGCAGTGTAAAGTTCCAACCTATGACCTACCCTATCAATACCACCCATGTGCCTTTTATAGCCTAAAATGCACACAGATTTGTGCACTTCAGCAACCTGACCCCAAATAGTCACAGGTGAAGTACTTTCATCATTGACGGTAGTCAGCATGTATACATCTCTCCTGTCTGAAAATGTCACAGCAAGAAATTCATCACTTCGCAAAGCACTGAACTATCCCCTCTCAAATTCTTTTTAGCAAACAAGCTCTCTTGGGTAATTTGTATGACTATAGCAGATTGTGCCACAATCAACATTGTCCACTTTGACCAATTCCCTGAGCAATTGCACACCAGTGTCGAAGTTATAAATGGTGACCTTTGTTAAAAAAGTCCTCTACCAAGATTGTGCACAATCTTCTCACTAACTCCAAAAGTGGACAGACAACCAGGGTGCCACTACCGATCCATATACACACTGAAATTATAGACTTATCCAGGCCTACTCTCAGACAGCATAAACATCATAATTCCATAACATGCCCGCTTGCAAGGAATGTATTGCCTGAAAAACAAATGTCCCTTGAACAGGACTAAAGACTTGTCTACAGTTAATTGTTTCCCTGGAACATAGATCTATGAAAACAGATCTGCAAAGTGATGAAAGACAGGCTGAATCTTAGAAAGACGGTCACGATCAAGGTGATCAGTATTCACTCTACACCCTGCTACACCAGAAAAGGCAGGCAAAACCCGCTGCACCATGTTTTGGGCAACCAAGAGATCAGCTCTTCCAACGGGAAGCCTTGCAGCCCCAGGCTACAATTCAGATGCCTTTTGCAGCACTATTAGCACATCAGTGTCCTCCTCTAAAAGAGGCACTTCGTTGGCATTGAGAGTGGCTTCCTCATCAGATGATTTCTCATGGACAGAAAATTCACTACCAGAATCATGGACTGTCTCCTCTGTCTCAGATGCACAGGCAGTCTCATGATCATGGTCAGAGGAAGATTCAAAAAGCATGCCATCATCAAAGTAACTTTTAAATAAGTCAACAACAACCAACACTGTGCAAATTAAGTAGTAAACAAAGTGTGGCTTTATCACAAAGACCTATATTATCAAAAACCTATATTTCTCACTTACCAGAGACAGCTAGACACACCAGCACATACTCTGCACATACACAGCAAGCACCAATGATATCCCACTAGAGAGGAAAAACACACTTACTCACAATACAGTACAATACATATCGTGCACAAATGAAAGGAGAATTTCTCACTCAATTAAACAGAAGCTAAAGACACAGCTATTATGACACTGTTCACAAAAACACCTTCATGCAGGGAAGTGAGACTCATTTACAGCAAATAGTAGTTTTCTTACCAAACACATGCAACTACACAAACTGCAGATCTACCAGTGACATAACTGCAAGCAGGAATCAGAGTAAAGGGAAATCAAAAGGTTTGCACTAGAATAAAAAGGAGAAATAAAACATTGCAATCACAAATGCGTATGACAATAAATAAAACAGTTAACATTATAAAACGCTATGTCCTTACCTAAATGCCAGTCCACATACACTACCATCCAAGAGCTAGTCCATACACACTGCCAGACGAACTCCAGACACACACAAAAACTTTCTCTGGTGTCTAGTGATTTTCTGAGATGGCCCTAAAAAGATAGCCAAACTGTCACAAAGGGGGACACAAAAACAGCCAAACGTAATTTGAAAAACTTTTATCCCCCATAGCGGTGATCCTTGCCCAAGGGGCCACCCCCAAACATAATCTAAAAGAATCCTTGGCTCAAGTGAGATTTTGTCCCCAAGGGGGCAGATGGCCCTCCAAATAGGGACTATCTGCCACCTGGGGAAGCAGAAAACTGCCAAAACATTGCCCCTTTCTTTTTGAGCAGCCGTTGGACAAGGGGCTGCTCACTAGTAATCAATATGAAATCCCTGTCTCGAGTGGTACGTTTCCTGCTGCACGATCGCAACCCCTTCCACAATAGTGTAGCAAAAATGCCCTACAAAGAGATATCGGAGAAGAGGAAAAAAAATTTCCGTCCTCCACACATGCCCACCGGTTTGCATGACAGAACCATTCTGTCATGCGCACCAATAGGGTTAATGTATAGCTCAAATAGTAAATATAAGTGTGATGGACTTCCTAGACTTACTTGGGACTTTTCATGAACTATTTATGGGCCCTAACACGTCCAATTGCCTTTGATATGTATTACAAAGGAATGCAAATGTTTAGCCATTCAAAAGCCATGCCAGATCATGGTGTGTACTTGTGATTTCTGTGATCTTTGCAACATCAGATAGTGGAGTTGACAGGGAACTGAGGAATGGGAATTTTGTTTGTGGAATTGCGGTCCTTGTAGAAAAACTGCATCAAAGGGGGCAAAGCAAGCTTGAGATGTGAGATCATCATCATTCTAAGCACGACAGTCTCCAGGGCCAGACTTGGAACCCAAAGCAGCCCTGGCAAATTGTTTCAGATCAACTCCCATCGGAGCATAGCAAGCGAACCTGTTCACTACAATGAGGCTTTCTCCCCAAGAAAATATTAGAAAAATGGCATTCTACAACACTATGGCGGTCATTCTGACCGCGGCGGTCGGCGGTCGCCGCCCACCAAGCGGTTCCCGCCGAAAAGACCGCGGCGGCCATTCTGGCTTTCCCGCGGGGCCGGCGGGCGACCGTCAGAAGACCGCCGACCGGCCCTGCGGGAAAGCCCCTTCAACAATGAAGCCGGCTCGGAATGGAGCCGGCGGAGTTGCAGGGGTGCGACGGGTGCAGTAGCACCCGTCGCGATTTTCACTGTCTTTGTGGGGCCAGTGGCATGGGCAGTGCAGGGGCCCCCAGGGGCCCCACGGCACCCGTTCCCGCCATCCTGGTTCTGGCGGTGGACACCGCCAGAAACAGGCTGGCGGGAAGGCGGTCAGAATCCCCATGGCGGATACCCTGGGCCAGCGGGAAACTGGCGGGAAACCGCCGGCTCCCCTTTTCTGACCGCGGCTTTACCGCCGCCGTCAGAATCGCCCAGGAAGCACCGCCAGCCTGTTGTCATGGACCGCCAGGGTCAGAATGACCCCCTTTATATACCATTATATATTCAATTGTATTTGTTTTCAAAGCATCGTAAATAGTGACCTTACAGTGCACCAGGATACAGCAATCTTTGTTGGGGCTCTTCAATGATTCCCTCACCATCACCTTCTGTGTCTCTCATCCCCCCCCAGCCCTTCTCTCACTTGTATATCATTTGTTTTATAGTGCCTCTCTTACCACCATAGGGCATTGGAGCACTTTACATCATACACACAAACAGGGACATCATATCATCCATATGTAAATCAATGGGTAGAAGATGTTGACAAAGGAGAATATAAGGTGTAGGATTCACGTGGCATCCACAATGGCAGGCATATTTTAAGAGTGCTTGGTCTGAGGAAGTATAAACTCAGGATTCGGAACGAAACAGTGGCTAGAGTTGACTTTACCAATAACTACTTATTTCTACCCAAACAAATCATTTTTGGCAATATTAAGATAATCAAAGATTGGGGAAAAAAACATAACTTTCTAACCTATACCATGCAATTTGCATCCAGCTCACTGTGCTACATTGTGATTGTAGCTTGTGAACGGCACAGTAACAAAAGGAGCTTTGTGAAAAAGCAGTAACTCACTGAGCTTTGAACATAAAATAATGTTATATGCATAGTAAACATTCTATGGACCAGGCATAGTAACCCTTTGTATTACCATAGATTAGTCAAAACTGCCACTAGACAAAATCTGTATCTCTCCCAAGCAGGTACATTAATCACCAGAATTACCATGGCACTTTTATTGTTGCCTGAAAACTGTTGGATGCACAAGGAACTCTGCAGTGATTTTAAAACTGCTGCACTACTACAAAACCAGCCTCCAGTAACAAAGGTTATCCCAGCCTCCAAGGGAAATGCCCACCACCCTGTATGGCCACTCTGGCCTTTACAGTCTCTTGGAAAATCCTGCAGTCCCTCTGAAAGTCGGTAGAGAGTTAAGAGGCAGCTGTATTTCAATCATTCCAAAATGTAAAGGTTATACTAGAAATCTGCACCCAACTGAACAATATTTTTGTAAACAATATTTAGGGCACAATATTTAAATTACATAATATATCTAACTACAATAATCTGACATACAAGTCTTTATCCAAGATGGGATGGGGCAATGTTTCGCATGATAGCATCTCGATCGAGCTTCAGTTTCCGATCCATCATCAGCTATTGTTACATTAAAACTTTGCGATCTGAATGGTGTTCACTGAGACATCAGAGACAAGCTGGTGGGTCCATTCCGCCCTCCATTGGCTGCTTTGCAAAAAATGGTGTGTTGGCATTCTTACTTCAAAGTCCAAGGGTTAAACAAGAATGGTGTTTGTTCTACCCTTCCTTATACTCAGTGCATCCTTCGAGTCAGGTTCACACATTAAAAAACCAAAGACATACACAAATGTGCTTCAATGTGTACAATGGTAGCTCTGGGAGCACTGGAGGGCAAGTTCTCTCACTTGATGCAGGTTCATTTTCTTGTTGAGCAAACACACTAGCAGATAACTTACACCACGTCACTTCTTAAACTGTATAAGTAGTTTCAATCATGATCACATGGTGGATGGGTTTTTCTGCCACAGTTCACAGGTGAGCACCTGTTTTATGTGTCTGTAGAGTGCAATTTAAATTCCTATAACCCAGTATTCTTTAAAGTTAGTGCTTGGAAACAGTGGGAATGGTCACGACTGGATTGGCCTTATATTACACCAGGCATGGAGTCCTTGGATAGCTTCTTTGAAAACCAAGGGACACTCATGGTGTCTCTGTCACCTTCTCCAGCTCCCCAGAGTTAACTGCAGAAGACACCAAGAGGCTTCAATAGAGAGGTGGAAAGATAAGGAGGGGAGAGGTAGAGAAAATTGATCAGGGAGGGAGAGGAGAGAAAAAGAGAAGGAATGGGTAGATTGAAAGAGATGGTGAGAAGAGATGAAAGGAGCAGGTCTGGTTTTAATATTTTTGTCAGGTAGGCTTTTGGTTTCCCTGTCCAGCCCTGCTCCCGTGTACTGGGCAGGAAGAAGAAGATGAGTGTTAGACCTGTTAACCTTATGGTGATCTTCACCCAAACTTTTTGCCTCTCCTCCTCCATTTTGATGGACCTATTTTTGTTGGTCTTAGGACTCTGAGCACTTTAATACTGGTTAGCAGCATTGAAGTGCATGTGATCACTCCTTAAAACATGGGCAAACAATTATTCAATCAAAGATTTATAAAGTGTGGCAAATCACCCATTAGGGTCTTGAGGCACTGGAGAAGCTAACTGCTTTTTCGTGATCTGTTCATTTGAACAGCCAGGTCTTGAGTCCTTTTGTGAATTGCCGGAGTGATGAAGTAGTCCCGAGGTGTGGGGGAAGGTTGTTCCAGGCTTTTTCTGCCAGGTATGAGAGGGAGCGTCCCCTTCTGTTGCCTTGAACGGACCCAGGGGGTGTCTGGAGGAACAGGCAGAAGGGTCAGGATGTCTGGAAGGTTGCTGGAAGGTCATGTTTTTGTTGATATATGCTGGTCATTCATTGTGCTGGGCTTTGTATGCATGGGTCAACAATTTGCATGGCATCTCTTCTGTATCGGGAGCCGGTGTAGCTTCTTGAGGTTGGGTGTGATGTGGGTCAATCTGGGGAAGTTGAGGAAGAGTCTTGCCATTGAGTTTTATATTGTCCGTAGTCTCTTCAGGAGGTGTGTGGTGATTATTATGTAGAGTGAGTTCCCGTAGTCCGGTCTGAGGAGCCTGCTTAGCGTGTGGAAGCAGGGAGATGAGACTGTGTTGACCTGTTTATTCATAGATAGTTTGCTGTCCAAGATGATTTCAAGGTTGTGGGCGCGGTCTGTTGGGGTGGGAGATGGGCAGAGTTCAGTAGGCTACCAAGCATTGTTTCATGGTGAGGTGTTGTTGGGCGACATTCATCATACATCTATGGATGTTGTCTTTAGTTGTTGAGGGGTCCTCTGAGAGCGGTTGATGAGCTAGGGGGTCGTTGGTGTAGGAGATGATGTTGAGTCTGTGCAATATGAAGGTGTTGGCCGAGGGGTCATGTATGTTTTGAAGAGATTGGGCCTGAGGGATGGTCCTTGGGAGACCCTCTAGATGATCTTCTTGCGTTCTGAGCTGAAAAGTGGGAGACAGATTTTCTGGGTTCTTCGAGTAAGGTATGAGGCAGTCCATTGGAGAGCTTCTCCCTGGATTCCGATGTGGTGGAGCCTGTCGAGCAAGATGTGATAGGAGACAGTGTTAAAGGTGGCTGATAGGCACAGGAGGAAGAGGGCTGCTGTTTTGCTGTGGCACAGGATGGCCCTAATGTCGTTGGTGGCTGAGATCAGGGCTGTCTCAGTGCTGTGGTTGGCTCTGAATCCAGATTGAGACTGGTCAAGGAGGTTGTTAGGGTGTTGCTGTGTTCCAGGTGTTCGGTGAGTTGCTGGCTGATTACCTTCTCGAGAACCTTCACTGGAAAGGGAGCAGAAAGATAAGCCAGTAGTTCTTCGGTTCTGCTGGGTTGGCAGATAGTATCTTTAAGAGGGGCTTAAATTCAGCATGTTTCCAGTTCTCAGGGAAGGAGGCTGAAGTAATGAAGGTGTTCAGGACTTTCTTGAGCTCATCGCCAAATTGTCTTGCTCCCAAGGATGAAGATGTGGTGAGGACAGGGGTCCGTGGGTGCTGCAGAGTGCACAGCGTTCATGATGGAGATTGTGGCTTGAGTCGTGAGAGGGTCTCAATGTGTGAGCAGGTGTTCGAGGTTTGTGTTAATGGGTGTGAGCAGGCTGATGCTGTCAGCGGTAGAGGGTTGGTGTTGGGGTTTGAGGTTTTCATAGATGACTGAGATTTTGCCATGGAAACAATCTGCCAGGGTTTCACACAGGCCTTGGAAGGGGGTGATGCCCATCTCGGCAACTGCTGGGTTGGAGAACTCCTTCACGATGGTGAAGAGCTTCTGGCTGCAGTTTGAGCTGACTTCTATGCAGTCTGCTAGGACGTTCTTCATTCTTTCTTTCAGGAGGCAGTGGTACTTGTTGAGTGCTGTCTTGAAGGTGGTATGGTCTCCTGTTTCTTTGCTGGTGCACCAATTCCTTTCTAATTGCCAGCAGTTGCAACAGTTACATTTGGCAAATTTCTGCTCTGCTGTGAACCTATTGGCTCTTCTAGAAGGGTCTTTGGATTTAGCTGACTTGGTGGGGGGTATGGTGCTGGCGCCTTCTGTGATCCACTGGGAGAAGTTCTTCACAGCTTGTTCTGTGTTAAATGTTGGGTCTGGGAAGTGGGAGATGAGAGCACTGTTCCACTGGTCTTCTGATATCTTTTTCTCGTTTCTCTGTGTGGATCTGGGGAGGCATAGCACCACTGTTGGTGGGTCCTGAGATGGTGAAGTGGACACCATAGTAGTCGGTCCAGGTGAGCTGTGAGACGTGGTTACACTTGAGTGTCGCTGGATGTGAAAATGGGGTAAAGCGTGTGTCCTGTGATATAGGTAGGGTTGATGACAAGTTGCTTGAGGCCTACGTTTTTCATGCTTTCCAGAAGGTCATGCAATGGTGGTGCAGACCTTGAACTCATATCAATGAGGCTATGCAAACCCACGTTGTGTGGCTTTGAATGGGTTCATAAATATGGAGTAAGGCAAGGAGGCGCAAATCACTGCATTGCCTTACTCTGCTCATGGGAGGCATTCCGAGGGAATTGCAGTGGATGTTCTACCGTAATACCCATGGATTGTGATGTATCTTCAGGTTTACAAGACCTTCTAAAACATTACGCCTTCCCAGGGGATGCACAATAAGGGGAAATATATTTTTTTTCTCCCCGTATGTTCCTCTTTATATGTTTCATGCATTCTGCAGCACACATTGAAAGAGGAAAAAGACTCCCAGGATTGTTTTTATGCAGGAAGGGAAACAATCCTGCCTAAAATGCAGACACTTTTGCACCATGGTGCAAGGGTGCCCGTATTGGCTCTAGGCAGCCAAAACAGTGCCAGCACAACAGGAAAGGACCGGAATGCATTCTACACTAACAGTGTCAGGTCTATCACCTGAAGAAGAAGAACTGGACCTGCATGTCCATCTTACACACAGGGCCCCAGAGTGACTCAAGGGCTGGTCTCCTATCCTCCGGATCTGAGCCTCAGGAATATTACAGACTCCCCAGGTTCTTGAAGCTATCTAAAATGAGTTTCTGATCCACAAGAGGAGCCTCTCAGGTCCTGGGCCCATGGTGTGGATCTAGAACTCTTTAATTCAATCTTTTGGGCTCTTCACAACTGTGAATGGGCAGAATCAGAGAAAGCAACCACCAGTTTGTCTCTTCGCTCACCAAGCATTGTCCGCTTCGTGGATAGCCACTGAGAAGGCCAGTCTGCCTGTCCGCTTTGCCCGACCTGCTCTTCATGAACTGCCATCGCTCACCAGCTACGCTCTCCTTGTTCTGGGAACTTCTTCCCTGTAAATGGTTCTCTAGGCACAAAAACATGAGAAGCTAAACCATCAGCGGTATTAATCTGGGACTGTATCCGACCAGCACTCCATCGCGGTCAGCTTAAACTATTGACTTTGACCCACTCCAGCAGGAGCAGATGGGTCCGGTTAGCGCTTTATGATTTTAGGCGCTAGTCTACAATTTATTATTTTAAAATTCAGAACTCAAGTTCTACTAAAAAGGGTCTTTGTAATTTTGGTCTTGTTTTATTTATTACATTTTGCATTTTTTTCTAATCTGGTGTGGAATCTTTTTGTGCCCAGCAGGCAAAGTAAGCTGGGGAAAGCCACTGAGAAGGAGTTGGAGACAAGTCTATTGCCTTGAAGATGCTGATACGCCAGCCTGTTTACTACTATAAGTGAATTAGTATGCGCTAACCTGATATCAAGTACTTAGCCGAGTTCTTCAACTTGTCAGAAGTTTGAAGAGGGTCATGACTCAGGGAGTTGCAAGGGAACAAGAGTAGCTGTGCAGGAAGTGGGGAAGAGGGTACATTGAGGGGGCTGGAGCCAAGGGAATCACCGGAGGAACTGGAACTGTAGCAGACTAGAGTGCCGGAAGTTCTGGGTGACTCAGGAGGTGAGTGCAGGGACAATGCTTGTGCAGGACTGGAATGAGGCCAAGCACCCATGCAGGACCAGAGGGGGTATTTATGCAGAAGAAGAGATTATTCCAGAAAGCATGTGTCCAATGTAGAAGCATCGAATATTTCAATGAACTTGGGGAAATCATGTGTTACATACATTGGATATGAGGCCTTGCAGGTGGCAGGTGTAAACAGCAATTGGAAACAATTGACAAGTATTTTGGCACTCCAAGTGCATGATGGTATAGTTCAAAGGGTCACAGAGGATAGCATTATTTGTCCAATGGACATGTGATAAATATGCAGATGCAAAAACATACTAAACTTGCTTAGCAACTCAACAGAAAGTTCAAGAGTTCAAACTTTCTGAGAAGGGTGCGATGGAGTGCTCAAGAAAGGAAGGCACCACAAGAGAAGAATGACATGTAGTGCTCAGGACAGGGAAGTTCCACAGGGGAAGGATGACATGTGTCTGCCAAAGAAAGCCCACAGCACACAGAGCACAATATTGAGTCCTGACATTCAGTTTATTCTTTAAAAAATCATAACACAAGCTCCATTTATTTACTTTTTATCATTTTGGCCTTGTTTTATTTATTAAATTTTGCTCTATCTTTTGGTATACTGTTTTCACTGTTGTACTGTTCAAAGTGTTGCACGAATGCTTTACACATTGCCTCGAAGTTAAACCTGACTGCTCTATGCCAAACAACCAGGGGGGTAAGCACATGTTGATTTTGAGTATCTTCTGCCTTACCCCCACTAGGATTGTGACTTGCTGCTTGTCCATGGCTTACCCCCCAGTAAACCAACAACCCAATTTCTAAAATTGGTAATCAGCAGTCAGAATACTACTTTTGTTTGTGCAGTACCTTACAGTGATTTGGTGTACACTGCCATTCCATATCCAAGACTATTTTGAGTTTTACATTCTGCCTGGTTGAATAAAACAGGAAAGTTTGCTCCCAAGTGTTATGAGTGTTATGAGTATGGGCATATGAAGGGAGACACCACCCCCAGTGGTGGGTAGTCACAGGGGATAATCAGCATAGCACTTGGGGAGGAGATGGCCCCAGTTAGTGTGGGGGGGGGTAGTAAGGCTACCCTTGTCGCGTGGGCTCTCATTATCCTAAATGAGACTACTGGATTTCTAGGCAGCAGGATCGATAACAGTGTGGGGGACTGAGTCTGACCCACGTGTAAGGAACTCTGTCACCCTAAATCCGGGTTTTGCTCCAGCTAACTAGCAGTGCCTCATTTCTCCCAAGGGGAAGAGATGATTGGGCAGCCGAGCGCATGACAACTTTGGAACTTCTCATGGAAGTCGTGGTCACTCAGATCCAAACCAACTCTCTCATTTACAGTATGATCTCATATACAAATGACAAAGACAGTATAAGTTTTATATATTGTTTTAATAAAACAACTGTATTTTAGATAATAAGGCGTGAGCCGCAATAACCAGAACCATACAACACAGTAGGATTGAAATAGTCACCAGGAGAGTAAAACATAAGAACAAAGCGATCATCGTGTCTAATAGTTTCTACTCTCCCTCAGCTTGTTCTATTTCAAGCACAGCATGTTAAGCTTCTAACTTGCCTTTCTGAGTCACTGGGGAGACATCAGCCCTCATACCTGAGCAAAGGCCTGTGATCTTGGTTCAGCATCTGCAACGAGGCAGTCAGCATCTAGTTGTGGTTCCCTGGTCGGAATCTCCCTCTTGCGTGTATTGGGAGAAGGAAGTGATTTTATAACTAACATATCAGCGTGATCACAAAATGCCCCTACGCAGGAATGCCAAGTCTAAACTCCTACCACGTCTATCGGCAATGTACCAGACTGTATCCTTGACTGAAGCACAGAGTGAATGTGTTATGGAGAACTCCAGTGCTGTAGTAGGCAAAACAGTGTGATATGAATAAAAAACAAAACCATAGAACTGGCTATTTGAAAAATAACTGTACGAAGCCTAATAAAAAGCATTTAGAGCAAAGTGCACAGAGGCTCTAAGCTGCCAGCAAATGAATAAAATACATCCAGGGCAAAGTGCACAAAGGCCTAAAGCCTGAAGCTAACGCTCAAAGGATACGTAAAACTAACCACACTACACCCTCCCCTTGTCGGTAGCAAGTGGTTCCAATAATATAAAAATATGCCCCAGATATAAACAATACCTAAAATTATATACATATTTCGACAAGGTCAGAAGACAACAAAGTCATAAATTTAGGAAACATGTGACAATAAAGCCAAATTCAATATAATGGCAATTTTGCAGGAGAGGAAAAAAATCCAATTGTTAAACAGAAGCAATAGAAAGTAGGAGCTCCTCCACTTCGATATATGTCAATATCGGAAGATCCACACCACAAAGTACCATGGAGCAGGTGTGTTCCAAAGCCCCAAAACCATTCAGGGCGGCACCCCGTGCAGGGTCTATGAATGAGACAAAACCATCTTCCTCCAGGAAGGGAATCTCATAAACTGCCTCACGAAGCAAACGCAACCGTAGTGCACAAGTCTGGGAATGAGCCCTAATCGGGAACATCAACAGATCAGGATCGACCACTGGAGGGTGCTGCAGTGAGAGACAGAGAGCCAGTGCATGTTCAAACGAGCACCAAAGGCACCGAAACACGGGTTGCACACAATCCAAAACCGGTTGGAATGACAGAGACCAGTCACACTCCAAATGGCCCAGGAGTGTTGCTCCAAAATGCTGCATCATGCGTTCACGACACAGCTGTGCTGACGGGAGCAGCAATATAGGATCTCGTCGTGGCGGGACAGCCATTGCGAAAAAATAGCAACAACAGCAAGACTCCAGCCAATAATGCCAAAGTAATCGGGAAACCCCCAATATGCTTCCAAAAATAGAGTGTATAGCCAAAGGTATCAAACCGAATATGGAAGAGAAGGTGTGAGCAAAACCAACACCAACGGCTTTGAAAAAATGTGCATACCAGCAGTGCTGGATGCATTAAATATACGTCCCACAAGTTCACCGAAGTGACTTGGAAAGTTAGTATTCAAAAGGGACTGTATTTCCGCCGATGACCTTGCCACCTGAAGTGCATAGGTCTCACTAGCAGATGTAAGGGCCACATGCTTTTGAAACAATAAAGCTTTTAGTCGACTCAACTTGTCGAAATTAACCTTGGAATTAGCAATATGAGGCCAGATGTCCGCTACCTCCCTAATTTGAGTGGGGGGAAACAACACATTCCCGCAGCACGTAACGGCCTTGTTGACAACGACAACGTAAACTATTCCGGCACGCATGCCACAACAGCGTTCTCTGTTAAGAACAATGTAACTGCCGTAAGAAAGCACCTGGAAAGTGTTTTTAATAACCGGGACTGGAACTCCCTTCAGATAACAAGCTAAGTTAGCAATCGAAGCGTTACACGCTCCGTGCAAGGACAGCTGTTTACAAACCATAGAATGGCTGACAGAAGTTTCGCATTCACTACCGCTAAGAAAAACCTCCCTCAAACCATTAACACATCTGTATTGAAAGGGAAGCTCCCACACCTCGTGTATGTAACTGTCTCCCAATAGTTCATATCTACCCACCGGAATGTGCTTCAAACAAGAAGTAAATTGCAGAGTGGAGATAGGTAGATTAATAACCCCATGAATCAACCACTCAGCTGACGGAATCTCAGCAACCGTGAAAGGCAGTTTCTCCAATTTTTCAATATTCAACATGACATACGTCGCTTCCTTTTTAGCCATCAGCTGTTGTTGACGAGTCAAATTAAAGGAGACAAAGATCTCTCTGGCACGAATGTGCTGCCATGGAACGCAACCTGCCTTCAAGGTCTGAAGAGTCCAACCCAGCTGCATGATGGACCGCGTCTGACTCTGCCCATGATATAAAGAAGACATGTCTGATGTAATAATGTCAATAGCAGAGGAAACAATGCTGTCAATCGTGTAAACACGGTCAGAAAGGGTATGCATGCCATTATCAACAACAGACAAAGTCTGCATCAGGTTTTCCTGATCAATCTGCCTCAACCGGGCTGCAGCCTCCTGTTGTGAAAGCTTCCAAATCTCATTATATACTTCGTATAAAAATCTTTTCTTCCGTGGTACCTTGGGACCTGACAAAAAATCTTGTAAATCAGTATCATTAGACAGTAACGTGAGATGTGACTTAACTGCATCCAGCGTGGATGACTTCAACCATTGCTGACAAAGCTTCCCCACGCTGTATGTAGTTATAATATCAGCATGTTCTGGTGAAATGTAACGAGGGTCCGCCCTACTAGTCCTGAACCCCCCTGAAGAGGTGACAAAACGTTGATGACACTTATTAGTGTCTACAGGCCATAATAACCACCCGCCCGGATGTATTGATGAAGTGTTAAGTGTACCATTCTGGACCCAATGTGTAAATTCACTAAAAGTAGCATTCACATAGTGCTGCCAGTTGTTTAATTTGGAAGGGACAGGTATACTAGGCAAATTTAACTCTCTAATTGTTGCCAAGCCCAAACAGCTAGTCTGTTGTACTGTGTCATTGAGGAAAATCATCTGCACAGGGATAATACATGCTCTAAATAATGTGTCCCTGCCTTGCATCTGCCAATTTTTCGTACCCCAAACACTTTTCAAGTCAACAGTCTTAAACCAGTATTCATACCCCTCGACCGAAAGTTTAGATACAAACAAATTTGAATACAGTAATTTAGTATCGGTCAATAACATTTGCTTATTAGAATACGGAGTAACTTTAAAATAGTAAGACTGAGCATTTCGTTGATTATGCCCAGAAAATTATGCATATTTATCATAATACATTTTCGAACTCCCTTGTGGAGGAGTCGAGCAATGTTCCCATTGCACATAATTAAATATGGACTTAGGGCTACTAGCTTTATGAATAAAGTGGTGTCCATAATAGTTGTAGCAAAACATGTCACCATGATTATCTCTAAATTGGTAAGCATCTTCATCGTCATAGACAGTGTAATCTTGTAAGTCTGTCAGCATAGAATCTACTGTCTTCACATCCCAATCATCAGAAACAATGCCTGGTATAACAATATCATTCATTGATAACTTGAGGACATACGGTATTTGAATCAATTCAGTGGGACCATATATATCAAACATTACTTGATCCCACACAATCCCATCCGGAATCGGTATTGCAGAAATGTTCGAACCATATGAGACGAAAAATGTGGTTTTAACACAGTCTCCACGTGCTCAATGTCAGATCGTTCAGGAAGAAAATGACCGTGTATTACTAGAAAAAAAGTAACCACAAATCCCAACCACAAAAAAAGAGTCAGTACAGCCATAAAAAGCTACAAATAGTTCCAAGGAAAAACAAAATATGTGCGTTTAAGCCATCACAGCAGCTTACGTGGACCTCGGACTGAAGACATTGAGGACGAGGAGCTGGACACTGCATCATCAGTGTCATTGAAGCAGCCAGAGGCAGTTCTTGCAAAAGGAGCAACGGTGAACAAAGAAGCAGATGGAGGCTCTCGCCTAGGCACGCTATAAACCACATGTTCAGAAACATCAGTAGAACGTACAGCAACTTGATCAAAAGATTCCATATTAATCATCGTCTGTGGAACAATCGCAAGATCATCTTCCACCCTCCCCAAGCTCGGAGAGGAAACAGCGTCGGTGTAAATCACCTGAAGCGGGACTTCTTCCCCAGTAGTGAGAGGGATTCCGGAACTACTGGGTGTCCCTCTTGGTCTGCTGTGCAGAATCGGCTACATGTTGTAACTTGACATTATCAATGGAAACAAAGCGATTTCCTTTGGCCCCTTGCAGCGGCAGTAAAATCACAGTTCTCGTGCCGCTAACCCGTAACACAGGGACAGGTGCTCGATAAGAAGGACCGAATTCTTTCTTTACTGCGACCTTTTCACGCACTAGATCCCCAATCCTGGGTATCCAACCAGTAGGTGTTACTGGCTCATCCTTAATTCCTGAGGAGGCAGCACTTGCAGAAGAGTTATCTTCACGGAATTGTTGTAAATCCTGCAAAACAGTGACACGATCATTCATGTCAAAGGGCGTATCTGCCGCCTCCACACCAGGACCATCTAGATCAGGAACATACATTTGTGTTCCAAACAGTGACTCACATGAAGTACGACCCCCCAGTGACCATCTAGGTAAGTTATTAAGTGCTCTCTGTCCTCCATACAGGTGGGCTAGCCAACTACGACCCGTACCTATAACCCTGGCTGTTAAGGATTGCTTTAAATCATGATTTAAACACTCCACAACAGAATTTCCCTCGGGATGAAATGGAGACGAGAATTGGAGTTGGACCCCCAACGAAGCCATGGTGTCCCTGAATGCCTTAGAGGCAAAAGCAGGGCCCTGGTCTGAATGAAAAGCCACAACTGCAAATGTATCGACAAAGATGCGCAAATCTTTAATAACAGTTCGAGCGTCAGACGAGCGTTGTGGCCAGACCCACACAAATCTGGAGCACGAATCTACAGCAACCAAAATATATTTGTATGAACTATCTGGTGTCAGCGGACCACAATGATCCAAATACACACACTGTAAAGGTTTATTTGAAATCAGAAGGGGCGTCTGCTGTGGGTGTCTAGCCGACGAAGCTTTAATTTGTTGACAAACGTCACAACAAAGGACATATTGCTCTGTCTCTTTATAGAGACCAGGCCACCAGTAACGAGCCTGTAAAAGCGAAATCGTGGCAGCCACACCAGCATGTGCAGACGCCACCCCTTCATGTGCTGCAGAAATTAATCGAGGTCTCTCAATTTTATTGGGTAGTTCACGTACACCAATGCCTGGAATATTAACAACAGCATTTAGCGCACTACTCAAGCAGTAACTATATTTAGAAGGAAATCCTTTAGGAAATGGCATGCCATCAGCCGTAGCTTTCATGGCAGCTGAAATCTCTGTGTCTGGTTTGGAACTCGAACGAGTATCTGTGGCCACAGTGGCGACAGCCACTGCTGATTTCGCGGCTTCATCAGCCACAGTATTCCCAGCAACGTGTATTCCAACGCGCTGGTGTCCAAGTGTATGTACAACATGGACCTTAGGAAGCGTCTCTTTCAGATCCGCAACCTTACCCCACAACAATTTGTGTTTAATGGTGTTGCCTTTAGAATCTCTGAACCCATTCAACTTCCAATAGTGTAGATATTCATTGAAAGACTGTACACAGTAGTAGGAGTCACAGACCAGCAAGGTTAAAATCGCCGGATCCGCGTGCTCCAACGCTAACAATAGAGCTTTGAGCTCAGCCAGCTGTGCAATCTCCCAAGGTTTTAGTATAAGTATGTCGGGGGCAGAACACTTCCCCCTCCATCTTGCCACTCACCACCGCACATGCAGCAGAATACTGTTGTTTAGTCCCAACCGCTGGTTGCGCAGAGCCATCGGTATACATGACCACCTGATATTGGTCAATAGGCAACGTGCCAGCAGGGACTGGGTACTCTATTTCATATTGAAGAAATTCTTGAGTCTGCAGTTTAGGGTCAAATATGTAATCTATATCAGTGGCTGTCAAAGACGTAGCCCATTGAATCCATCGCGGGTGTAAAGCTTTCGAATTAGGAACACTCGCTTTTGTAACAGCCTCTAAGGCTGGAATCGGGGAAACGACAACGATGCGTTGTCTCTGGGCAAGCGGTCTTTCTTTAATCACAGCCATCTGTACTGCAGTGAGTATTTTTTCAGTCTGTGCAAATCGTTGTTCTGCAACAGAGTACAAGTGGGACTTGTATGCAATCGGGACTGTCGCACCCTCATTAAAGGTGACATATGTAAACCCAACAGCCCCAGGTATCACCCTGAGGACTAAATGCGTTTTATTGTCCCGTGTGTGTAAATGTTTAACTGCTAAGAGATCAGTTTGCAAATCTCGTAGTATATGTGTATGCTCAATCGTCCAAAATCTACTCGAAAAATTCAGACGAATCAACTCGTATAAAGGTTTTATACGCGTAGCATAATCAGGAATGTAAGTTCTGCCAAAATTCAGAAACCCCAACATTGACTGGAGCTTCCGAACCATATTAGGAGGCTGCAATAAAGCACATTTCTCCCAAAAATGTGGCGCTAAGCTCTTGCCCTCACTCGACAACTCATATCCCAGGAAAATGACGCTGAGGAAGGCAATCTTCGATTTCTTAAAATTAAACTTATAGCCAATATCAGCAAACCCCACAACAATGCGTGATACACGCCTTAGATGTTGCAGAATCTCATTGTCTGTCAGATATATGTCATCAACATATGATAACGCTTCAGGGTCCAACTCGTGCAGCATTTCAGTCACACGAGCCGAAAACAGACCTGGGCTATTCTTATACCCCTGAGGCAAACGACAAAACTTTTTCTGAGAGCCAAATGCACTGAAACTGGTATAGTCCCGACTTTCGGGCGCTATAGTTTGGCAGAAAAATAAATTTGAGATATCTAACGTTGTTTTGTATTTCTTACGCACTATATTATTCATAAGCGCTGCGCTATGTGAATTCTGTATTGCATATGTGCGTGTATGACCATTTAAATGTCTGTAATCCACCACTATCCTATATGAATGGTCCGGTTTAGCAACCGGAAATAAGGGATTGTTCATCGGCGAGACACAGGGCTCAATTACACCCTGGTACTCCAATTGTGTAAGAATCTTCCTAACCGATGCCCTTGCCTCAAATTTGATAGGATACTGCGGCTGTGGCTGAGGTTCGCCCTTTATTGGAATTACATGATAAGGTGATTGTCTATCCCACCCCACGTTATTTCTATATAGGGCGGGAGCCTAAGCTAGAGCCCATGTTTTACTATAGGACTCCGCAAGTTCTCTCGGAACAAGTGGTGAGAAGGAAGGTGTAATAACCTCCTCCCCAACCGGACAGTTGCGAACAAAGTCAGGTGGCCAATCCTGTTCGGCCAGCAGAACATCATATGATTTTACCACATGGTCCCAAAAGATGGCGTGTACAATGCGGTCAATGTCCCCTTCCAATCACAGAGTCACTTTATATATGCTATCAGGATCAGAGACTCGCATATCCGCTGTTTCGACTTGTATGAAGTCATCAGTTGCTTTCACCTCCAGATGCTCTAGAAGACTCCGGCGAACTATTGTGACCTCTGCCGCGCTGTCTAACAGTGCCAACGCCCATGTCTTGTTCGTCAAGAGAACTCTCTTCTTGAGCGGCATGTCTAACTGAGACTGCTGCCACTTTCTTCTTTTTAAATTGCTGTTTTTGTTGCAGCGGTTTCTCTTCTTGTTTAATAGAAACCTCCGTTGAGCGTTGTGAATCCTGTCTTGGTTTCACGTACTCCGTTCTCCGCTCCCACCGCCCACCTCTCTCACTGCTCTTCTCTGAGGAGTCCTGAAAGGAACGAGATTGGCGTGTATCAGTATATTGATATCTATCAGGCGTCTTCAAATTATCCCTATTCCTGAGATTATACCTATTCTGCGGGGTCTCCGGTTGCGGAGACTGTCCCCCATCTTTCTTAGGTGTTTGCTGTTTCTTTTCCCAGCGCTTCTTAGTACCCTCAGGTTGCTGTTGTTTAGCATTGTCTTTATTATTTTTACCCTGTAATTGGGGTTTTTGCGGTCTAGCGCCTAGGCTATTGCGACCAATACTGGAATATGTCTCTACTATTATTCTCTGATGTTCCCGTTCCTGATTAATCTGCGGAACGTCCCGAAGACGCATTCGCACTGCTAGTGCTACTGCCTCCCCCTTGAGATTACTCAAAATAATAGAAGAAACTGTGGCAAAATTGCCCATTAACTGCATGCCCAAATCTAAGGCAGGGGCAGCCCCATATTCATCTTGAATTTGTTTAAGCACTTCCGGTAAATTAGCTAATGTCGGTGTACCGTGTGCCGTAGTGTAGAGCGCGGCAAACACCGTGCCCCAGGTATTACAAAGGTCCACCGGAGGAACCATCCCATACGGCAAACACATTGTCAATATTCTATGTTTATCCTGAGGTCCCGTATGGGGAAATACTGCTTCCAGCGTATTAATTTTTTGCGCCAGCCAAAATGGAGTTTCCTCACTTTTAGCCGGTACCTTACCCATAACTGAGTGTACAGTGGCCGGATTGATACCCGGAACCACCGCCTGTGGGTGCGTCGGAGCAGCACGCGCTGCGTTTGTATTTAATGTCTGCATTACAAACTGAACTAATCGTCTATATGTAGCCGTTAAGTCTGTATATAAACGACGAACTTCAACCACTGTCAATTGAGCAGCCGCAGGATGCGGTGTATATGTAGCCAATAAAGGCCAGGTAGGACCATCATTACTCAGTGGACCTAACCTAACTTGCGCTACTGTGTGTGGGAGGGCGCCATCAAGCCAATTATGGTGTTCTTGATAAGATAACGGTATCTCTAAGTATGCATAAGCCCTGTATTGTCCAGGGACATTTGCAACAGTGTAATCGTGAAAAGTGTTTGTACCCCCGTCAACTGCTGGAAATACGAACCAAGAATAAAAAAGTTCTGTTCTATAGGCTGCATGGGCGTCTACCACAAAAGTGACCGGACCCCCCTGGACCATCAGGCCATGTGCTATCAGATGTCCTGTGAGCGGTTGTCGCATATTGATTGCTATATTCACTACATTGGGATTCGCCATTTGTAAAAAATAGCACTAGGTCAGAGAAGGCACACCAATATCGGGGTTTTCCTTTTAAAGTTCAAGCTCGAACAACCAACCACTAAGTAACAGGATGTACCTATCCTGTGGTGGCGGAAACCCTCAGCCCCACGGACGTCTCCGCTTACGGAACCGAGGAGTCAAAATATATATGAGACCGAGAGAGTCAGTTGGACCTAAATATTAGAGCCAGACCAATCGTTGGCGGCGCCATGTCGCGTGGGCTCTCATTTTCCTAAATGAGACTACTGGATTTCTAGGCAGCAGGATCGATAACGGTGTGGGGGACTGAGTCTGACCCACTTGTAAGGAACTCTGTCACCCTAAATCCGGGTTTTGCTCTGGCTAACTGGCAGTGCCTCATTTCTCCCAAGGGGAAGAGATGATTGGGCAGCATGACATCTTTGGAACTTCTCAGAGAAGTCGTGGTCACTCAGATCCAAAACCAACTCTCTCATTTACAGTATGATCTCATATACAAATGACAAATGACAAAGACAGTATAAGTTTTATATAATGTTTTAATAAAACGACTGTATTTTAGATAATAAGGCGTGAGCCGCAATAACCAGAAATATACAACACATTAGGATTGAAATAGTCACCAGGAGAGTAAAACATAAGAACAAAGCGATCATCGTGTCTAATAGTTTCTACTCTCCCTCAGCTTGTTCTATTTCAAGCACAGCATGTTAAGCTTCTAACTTGCCTTTCTGACTCACTGGGGAGACATCAGCCCTCATAACTGAGCAAAGGCCTGTGATCTTCGTTCAGCATCTGCAACGAGGCAGTCAGCATCTAGTTGTGGTTCCCTGGTCGGAATCTCTCTCTTGCGTGTATTGGGACAAGGAAGTGATTTTATAACTAACATGTCAGCGTGATCATAAAATGTCCCTACGCAGGAATGCCAAGTCTAAACTCCTACCACGTCTATCGGCAATGTACCAGACTGTATCCTTGACTGAAGCACAGAGTGAATGTGTTATGGAGAACTCCAGTGCTGAAGTAGGCAAAACAGTGTGATATGAATAAAAAACAAAAACGTAAAACTGGCTATTTGAAAAATAACAGTACGAAGCATAATAAAAAGCATTTAGAGCAAAGTGCACAGAGGTTCTAAGCTGCCAGCAAATAAATAAAATACATCCAGGGCAAAGTGCACAAAGGCCTAAAGCCTGAAGCTAACGCGCAAAGGATACGTAAAACTAACCACACTACACCCTTGTGTCCCTGGATGAAGCAGAGATGGTACCCAAAGCCCAAATCCTTTCCAATACTTCAATATCAATAGTGGGTCACAATTAATAGCAGAAGGTGGAGGCTCTGAGGGATATTGGAGCCAGTATGACCGCTGTGAGGTGTCCTCTGGTGACCTCAAAGCAGGTGATAGCCAATACATTTCACCAGGTTGTGGTGGCAAACAATCGAGAGAGCCATGACTTGCAACTCTTGTTCCCTTTGAGAGGGGGGAGGGTCTAATGTCTTTTCAAGGTTGCTATGAACCCTGATATGCCCATTAACTGTCTGTTAGGAAATGACTTGGATCACACTGCCTGGAAGTAAATTGAGCTCAGGTCACACCTTATAATGTTATGTCTACCTTAGTAGGTCTGTGAGACCACCAGGTCCATGGCTGCCCAGAGGGGAGGTAGAAGTAATGGAGCCTGGAGGAATGGCCCAGATAGTTTCCAGGAAAGGGAAGGACAAGGGGCATAGGAAGCCATCCCCATCACAGGTGGATGGGACACCGGATGAGGCCACACTGGAGCCTACTGGGGAGACCATTGCTTCCTTTCATACCATGCCTGAATTTGGTATATGGCAAATTGAAGGGGGGCCCACTCTGGAAGGCAGTGCCAAACCCTTGAGTGTATGAGGCAACAAGCTGCAGCCCAGGCATCTGGTGACACCCCCCGAGATCACCTCATTTACTGGGAGAATGAACTCATGTATAGTAAGCCTAAGGTTTCTCAGCATGGTGCCGCTTATGTATTGGTAATTCCCCAGTGTTACAGGGCCTTCCTACTGTTGCTGGCTTATGAGATACCCCTTGTAGGACATATGGAGCAGAACAAAACCTTAGCTAGGTTTGTCTCCCACTTCTATTGGTTCTGGATGAAGAGAGCCTCTTACGTATTCTGTATGACTTGACTCACCTGCCAGGCTAGTTGGAAGACTGAGAAAAAGAATAAAGCTCCCCTGGCCTCATGCCTTCTGTTGGCGCACACTTTGAGAGAGTGGGATATTATAGGACCCTTGGACATCAAGACAGCCCTAGGCAATAGGTTTATCCTAGTCTTGATGGACCACTCCAATAGGTACCCTGAGACAATCCCTCTGAAGACGATTACTTCCCCTGTACTAGTTAGGGTTCTAATTTGTTTTCACTAGAATGGGTTTATCCCAGGAATTCTACTCAGTCACCCCTTAGTTAGGCCCTAGACAACCTCAAGGGCAGGGTACAGTATATTTAAAAACTCAGACATATACTTTTATGTTTTACATTTCCTGGTAGTGTAAAACTCTTAAATTTGTTTTTCACTATGGTATGGCCTATCCCTCCCATAGGATAACATTGTAGTTGCCAATCAGCACAAGCCACCACAAGTTCATCTCTTCACCCAGCAAGCACCATCCGCTGGCATGGATCACAACCAAGTGGCTCTAGCCTCTCCATCCATGACACCCCGCCAACCCTCATCAGTGACGATTACCTGCTCTTGGTGAACTTCTACCCCACAAATGGGACACCTGGCAAAAAAACTTGGGAAGGTAAACCTTCAGCAAGACTAATCTGGGACTGTATCCGACCCACACTCCATCCCGGTTAGCTTGAACGTTTGACTTTGACCTGGTCCAGCATAATCATATGGGCCCAGTTAGCGCTTTATGCTTTTAGGCACTAGTCTACAACTTATTCTTTAAAAATTCATAACTCAAGTTCTACTGAAAAGGGGTTTTGTAATTTTGGTCTTGTTTTATTTATTACGTGTTGCTCTATTTTTCTAATCTGGTGTGGAAACTTTTTTGTGTGGTGTTTTCACTGCTTTACTGTTAAACGTGCTGCACAAATACTTTACACATTGCAGGTTAATTTTGGTTTGCTTGTGCCTTATCCTCACTAGAATTGTGGATTGCTGCCTGACCAAGGCTTATATCCCCCAAGAGGCTTCATTGAAAGTTCTGGAATCCCTATTAGAAGAAACACCATGGCATTCGATTACACTGAAGGACTTCATTCGGGATTGTGCCCACATGGGTTTAACCAGCAATTACTTACAGATTGGGAACAGCTTGTACCTACAAACCCATGGAACATCTATTGGCACTATCTTTGCCCCAAGTGTAGCATGTTTATATGTCCATGACTTTGAAAAGGAACACATTTTCAAAAGTACAAATCCATAGGGTAATAACATTTTTGTGTGGAAGAGCTACATAAATGACATATTGATCATCTGGAATGGGAGCAAGGAGCAAGCTTTGGATTTTGTGAAATGACTTAACTCCAGAGATACCTATTTCTGTTTTACTATTACCATCAATAAGGAGTTAATCACCTTCTTAGACTTCAGAATTTGGGTGTCAGGCACAAGTTTTCAATCTGAGATCTACTATAAACCAACTGATTGTAATAATCTGCTCAGGTATTACAGCTTTCACTCAAAAGCACTAAGAGACAACTTCCTGGTTGGGCAGTTCCTGAGACTACACAGAAATTGTACTGATAGGAGGGAATATGCAAGGTTGCTCTCTGAGAAACTCAAGACAAAGCTATACCCCAGCCCTCTAATTATAAAGGTGCAGAAAAGGGCCTGCAACAACACTAGAGAGCAAGTCTTGCAGACTTTTGAGAAACCCATCCACAGTCGTTTAATAGGTGTTACCACCTTCTGCACACACTTGAATCAGTTGAAGAAGTTTGTCCTCAAACATTAAAGAATATTGAATTGAGGCCCGTTGAACTTTGATAAACCTCTCTTTGCATTCAAATGAGGGGTGTCATTAAGGGATCTTTTGGGCCACACAAGACCAACAAGGAGGTTTATTCAGTTGCAGACCCTACATACAATGTGGAGACTCCCACCAGTTGCAGGCCTTTTCTTCTGTGGCCACTGTAATATTTGTCCCCTTACTAAGAATGCCAAGGAATTGGATTTAGGTCTAAGAACTCCATGAGTTTTATGAAACCACATGAATTGTGAAACAACAATTTTTTTTTGTATATCCTAATCTGTCCTTGTAGCCTGAAATATATAGGGATAACCATGAGGAAAGTTAGGGTATGGGTCAATACCCATAGGAGCACCTTTAGATGAAAGAAGGCCATTACAAACACTGAGTAAGACATTACATGGTACATAATTGAAAAACTACAGATGGCCACGGACCAGCGACTTTTTTTATATGGGAGCAATATTGGATTTACAGACTGTCCAGCATGATGCTAGGCCTTAATGATGATATCCCCTAGACTCAACTATCTAATTAATAACCCAGGAATGATGAATTCAACTGTCCTCTTTTGTTTGTACTATGGAATAACACTGTCATTAATAGACATTAAACTATCAAACTGAACCTCCACTTCTCTTCACATCTGGTAGGGGGACTTGGACACATAACAGTTCACTTTTAGAAAACCGGTGATGGTATGATTACATCTAGGCCGTCAGTGAATATGTTTAAACTCTTAAACTTAATGGAAAAGAGACTCCTGAAAAGTTGTTGCAGATGTACATTCAGTGACTAAGTTAACGCCCAGGGTATACCGGGTAAGGTAGCACTGGAGTCATAGCAAAGATCGGATAGAATACGGGGAAAATACTTTAGATGGTTGCTCAGCCTTAACCCCTTCGTTGCCAGGCCTTTTCCCCCTCAGGTGCCAGGACTTTTTTGGGCTATTTGGGGCAGGGCACGCTTAGGCCCTCATAACGTTTTGTCCACATAAGCTACCCACGCCAAATTTGCGTCCTTTTTTTCCAACATCCTAGGGATTCTAGAGGTACCCAGACTTTGTGGGCTGCCCTGAAGGAGACCAAGAAATTAGCCAAAATACATTTTGTTTTTTAAAAACAAATTGGGAAAAAAGGGCTGCAGAAGAAGGCTTGTGTTTTTTTCCCTGAAGTTGGCATCAACAAAGGGTTTGCAGTGCTAAAATCACCCGCTTCCCAGCTTTCAGAAACAGGCAGACTTGAATCGGAAAACCCAATTTTTCAACACAATTTTGACATTTTACTGGGACATACCCCATTTTTACTATTTATTGTGCTTTCAGCCTCCTTCCAGTTAGTGACAGAAATGGGTGAGAATCCAATGCTGGGTCCTGAGAAGCTAAACATTTCTGAAAAGTAGACAAAATTCTGAATTCAGCAAGGGGTAATTTGTGTAGATCCTACAAGGGTTTCCTACAGAAAATAACAACTGAAATAAAAAAATATTGAAATTGAGGTGAAAAAAACAGCAATTTTTCTCTACGTTTTACTCTGTAACTTTTTCCTGCGATGTCAGATTTTTGAAAACAATATACCGTTATGTCCGCTGGACTCTTGTAATTGCTGGAATAGATAGGGCTTGTAGTTTCATCAAGAATCCTGGGTACCAAGAGCCAATAAATGAGCTGCACCTTGCAGTGGGTTTTCATTCTATACCGGGTATACAGCAATTCCTATGCTGAAATATAAAGAGTCAAAAATAGGTATCAAGAAAACCTTTGTATTTCCAAAATGGGCACAAGATAAGGTGTTGAGGATCAGTGGTTATTTGCACATCTCTGAATTCTGGGGTGCCCATACTAGCATGTGAATTACAGGGCATTTCTCAAATAGACGTCTTTTTTACACACTGTCTTTTATTTGGAAGGAAAAAATGTTGAGAAAGACAAGGGGCAATAACACTTGTTTTGCTATTCTATGTTCCCCAAGTCTCCCGATAAAAATGGTACCTCACTTGTGTGGGTAGGACTAGTGCCCGCGACAGGAAATGCCCCAAAACACAAAGTGGACACATCACATTTTCTCAAAGAAAACAGAGGTGTTTTTTGCAAAGTGCCTGCCTGTGGATTTTGGCCTCCAGCTCAGCCGCCACCTAGGGAAACCTACCAAACCTGCCCATTTTTGAAAACTAGAGACCTAGGAAAATCCAAGATGGGGTGACTTGTGGGGCTCGCACCAGGTTGTATTACCCAGAATCCGGTGCAAACCTCAAAATGTGGCTAAAAAAAATTTTTTTCCTCACATTTTGGTGACAGAAAGTTCTGGAATCTGAGAGGAGCCACAAATTTCCTTCTACCCAGTGTTCCCCCACGTCTCCCGATAAAAATGGTACCTCACCTGTGTGGGTAGGCCTAGTGCCCCTGACAGGAAAAGCCACAAAACACAAAGTGGACACATCACATTTTCTCAAAGAAAACAGAGGTGTTTTTTGCAAAGTGCCTACTTGTGGAATTTGGCCTCTAGCTCAGCCGCCACCTAAGGAAACCTACCAAACCTGTTCATTTTTTAAAACTAGAGACCTAGGGGAATCCAAGACGGGGTGACTTGTCGGGCTCTCACCAGGTTCTGTTACCCAGAATCCTTTGCAAACCTCAAAATGTGGCTAAATAAATACTTTTTCCTCACATTTTGGTGAGAGAAAGTTGTGGAATCTGAGAGGAGCCTCAAATGTCCTTCCACCCAGCGTTCCCTCAAGTCTCCTGATAGAAATTGTACCTCACTTGTGTGGGTAGGACTAGTGCCCGCGACAGGAAATGCCCCAAAACACAAAGAGGACACATCACATTTTCTCAAAGAAAACAGAGGTGTTTTTTGCAAAGTGCCTGCCTGTGGATTTTGGCCTCCAGCTCAGCCGCCACCTAGGGAAACCTACCAAACCTGTCCATTTTTTAAAACTAGAGACCTAGGGAAATCCAAGATGGGGTGACTTGTGGGGCTCTCACCAGGTTGTATTACCCAGAATCCGGTGCAAACCTCAAAATGTGGCTAAAAAATACTTTTTCCTCACATTTCGGTGACAGAAAGTTCTGGAATCTGAGAGGAGCCACAAGTTTCCTTCTACCCAGTGTTCCCCCATGTCTCCCGATAAAAATGGTACCTCACCTGTGTGGGTAGGCCTAGTGCCTGTGACAGGAAATGCCACAAAACACAAAGTGGACACATCACATTTTCTCAAAGAAAACAGAGGTGTTTTTTGCAAACTGCCTACTTGTGGATTTTGGCCTCCAGCTCAGCCGCCACCTAGGGAAACCTACCAAACCTGTCCATTTTTGAAAACTAGAGACCTAGGGAAATCCAAGATGGGGTGACTTGTGGGGCTCTCACCAGGTTGTATTACCCAGAATCCGGTGCAAACCTCAAAATGTGGCTAAAAAACACTTTTTCCTCACATTTCGGTGACAGAAAGTTCTGGAATCTGAGAGGAGCCACAAATTTCCTTCTACCCAGTGTTCCCCCACGTCTCCCGATAAAAATGGTACCTCACCTGTGTGGGTAGGCCTAGTGCCCGTGACAGGAAATGCCACAAAACACAAAGTGGACACATCACATTTTCTCAAAGAAAACAGAGGTGTTTTTTGCAAAGTGCCTACTTGTGAAATTTGGCCTCTAGCTCAGCCGCCACCTAAGGAAACCTACCAAACCTGTGCATTTTTTAAAAGTAGAGACCTAGGGGAATCCAAGACGGGGTGACTTGTCAGGCTCTCACCAGGTTCTGTTACCCAGAATCCTTTGCAAACCTCAAAATGTGGCTAAGAAAATACTTTTTCCTCACATTTTGGCGAGAGAAAGTTGTGGAATCTGAGAGGAGCCTCAAATGTCCTTCCACCCAGCGTTCCCTCAAGTCTCCCGATAGAAATTGTACCTCACTTGTGTGGGTAGGACTAGTGCCCGCGACAGGAAATGCCCCAAAACACAAAGAGGACACATCACATTTTCTCAAAGAAAACAGAGGTGTTTCTTGCAAAGTGCCTGCCTGTGGATTTTGGCCTCCAGCTCAGCCGCCACCTAGGGAAACCTACCAAACCTGTCCATTTTTTAAAACTAGAGACCTAGGGAAATCCAAGATGGGGTGACTTGTGGGGCTCTCACCAGGTTGTATTACCCAGAATCCGGTGCAAACCTCAAAATGTGGCTAAAAAAAATACTTTTTCCTCACATTTCGGTGACAGAAAGTTCTGGAATCTGAGAGGAGCCACAAATTTCCTTCTACCCAGTGTTCCCCCACGTCTCCCGATAAAAATGGTACCTCACCTGTGTGGGTAGGCCTAGTGCCCGTGACAGGAAATGCCACAAAACACAAAGTGGACACATCACATTTTCTCAAAGAAAACAGAGGTGTTTTTTGCAAAGTGCCTGCCTGTGGATTTTGGCCTCCAGCTCAGCCGCCACCTAGGGAAACCTACCAAACCTGTTCATTTTTGAAAACTAGAGACCTAGGGAAATCCAAGATGGGGTGACTTGTGGGGCTCTCACCAGGTTGTATTACCCAGAATCCGGTGCAAACCTCAAAATGTGGCTAAAAAAACACTTTTTCCTCACATTTCGGTGACAGAAAGTTCTGGAATCTGAGAGGAGCCACAAATTTCCTTCTACCCAGTGTTCCCCCACGTCTCCCAATAAAAATGGTACCTCACCTGTGTGGGTAGGCCTAGTGCCCGTGACAGGAAATGCCACAAAACACAAAGTGGACATATCACATTTTCTCAAAGAAAACAGAGGTGTTTTTTGCAAAGTGCCTACTTGTGGAATTTGGCCTCTAGCTCAGCCGCCACCTAAGGAAACCTACCAAACCTGTGCATTTTTTAAAACTAGAGACCTAGGGGAATCCAAGACGGGGTGACTTGTCGGGCTCTCACCAGGTTCTGTGACCCAGAATCCTTTGCAAACCTCAAAATGTGGCTAAAAAAACACTTTTTACCTCACATTTGGGTGACAGAAAGTTCTAGATTCTGAGAGGAGCCACACATTTCCTTCCACCCAGCGTTCCCCTAAGTCTCCCGATAAAAATGGTACCTCACTTGTGTGGGTAGGCCTTGTGCTCGCAACAGGAAATGCCCCAAAACACTATCTGCACACATCAAAATGATCAAATAGAAAACTACCTGTTTTTGCGGGGGAGCACCTGCGAATTTGGTCCTGGGCTCAGCAGCCATCTAGGGAAATATACCAAACCCAAACATTTCTGAAAACTAGACACCCGAGGGAGTCAAGGGAGGTGTGATCTGCGTGGATCCCCCAATATTTTCTTACCCAGAATCCTCAGCAAACCGCAAATGTAGCTAAAAAATCAAGTTGTTCCCACATTTCTGTGTGGGATCACTACACAGGCCAATTTTTCCTACCACCCAACGATCCCTTCAGTCTCCCGGTAAAAATGATACCTCACTTGTGTAGGTGGGCCAAGTTTTTGTGACAAGGAAAAGCCAAAAACACGTCGAAATTGAGGGATGAACCAAAGTGGGTCCAAAAGGGCAGTTTGAAAAAAAACATTTTTAGGCTGACAAGTGCAGCAGAAATTTTATCGGTGTAGATGAGACAATGCTGGGTGGTAGGAATTTTGTGGATTACTGCAGATTCCGGAAGGTTCCATCACAAAAACGTGGGAAAAATGTGTGCTTTCCAGCAAAGTTGCAGGTTTGCAAGGCATTGTGGGTAAGGAAATGGTGCAGGGTGCATGTGAAGCACACCACCCTGGAATCAACTAGATGTTTAGTTTTCAGATGTGTCTAGGTCTTGTGGATTTTTCTACATGGCAGTGTCCCAAAGTAAAAAAAAAGTGCAGCCCTCACCATTCCAAGTGGGACGATTTTGAGAGTTACCAAGCTCTCATGGCCCAAATGTAAAACAAAAACCAAAAAATAATCAAATGCCCTCTTACTTAACATGGGATAAGATGTTTTAGTGTGCAGGGGAGAGCTTAAAGACTGTTATCCCCTTCAGTTTGGGTGGAGGCATAACCAGGCCCATACTGGTTTGTAGCCACCACCCCACTATTTTTGTTTATTTTTTTTATTCCCTGGCATCTAGTAGACTTTCTGTACCCCCGGGGTGTGGATCGGGGGTAATTGCCCAATCTGCCCACTGGTGGGCAGAACAACTTTGGCCTCATTTATTTGGGGTGGGGGTATGGCCATACCTCCAACCTCTTATTTTGGAAAAAAAATCTTCCCTGGTCTCTGGTGGGCTTTCTGCCCCCCCTTGGGGGCAGATGGGCCTTCCAAAATAGGCCAATCTGCCCCCAGGTGGGCAGTTATGGCCAACAGTAATGTGCCCCCATGGGGAGAGAGCTATGGGCAAGGGGCTGCCCCCTCCAAACAAAACACACACACACCAAACCATGGTGTCTAGAAGTTTCTGCCCCCTTTGGGGGCAGATTGGCCTAACAAAAATAGGCTGATCTGCCCTAATAGCCTAAATAAAATTTGCCCCCCAGAAGAGCGACCCTTGTCTAAGGGGTCGCTCCCCATACATAAAAACATAAAGTAAATAAAAAAATATATATATCCCTGGTGTCTAGAGGTTTCTGCCCCCCTGGGGGCAGATCCGCCCAATTATATTAGGCCGATCTGCCTCCAGGGGGGGCAGAAAGGCCTAAAAATATTTTGCCCCCCCCCCCGGAGTGGCAATTGCCAAAGGGGCCGCTCCCTTTATGCGTTAGTATTAAAAAAAAAAAAAAATCCCTGGTGTCTTGTGGTTTCTGCCCCCGGAGGGGCAGAAATGGCCTAATAATAATTTGCCCCCCCTGGAGTGACCCTTGCCTAAGGGGTCGCTCCCCAAACATAAAAAAATAAAAGTAAATACAATTTTTTTATCCCTGTTTTGTAGTGGTTTTCTGCCCCCCTGGGGGCAGATCGGCCTAATAATATTAGGCCAATCTGCCCCCAGGGGGGCAGAAATGGCCTAGAAATAATTTGCCCCTGAGGAGCGGCCCAAGGGGCCGCTCCCCTTACTTGAAATAGCTCACACAAAAAAATATTCCCTGGTGCCTAGTGGATTGATCGCAAGGCCGATCTGCCCCCAGGCGGTGCAGAAATGGCCTAATAATGATTTGCCCCCCCCCCCGGGGCGACCCTTGCCCAAGGGGGCGCTCCCCAAACATAAAAAATAAAAATTATCCCTGGTGTCTAGTGGATTTCTGCCCCCGGGGGCAGAAATGGCCTAGAAATAATTTGCTCCCCGAGGAGCAGCGCTTGCCCAAGGGTCCGCTCCACTTACTTGAAATAGCCCACAAAAAAATATATATATTCCCTGGTGTCTAGTGGTTTCTGCCCCCCCTGCGGGCAGATCACAAGGCCGATCTGCCCCCAGGGGGGGCAGAAATGGCCTCATAATAATTTGCCCCCTGGAGTGACCCTTGCCCAAGGGGGCCCCCCCCAAACATAAAAGAAAAACAAAAAAACCAATAAATAAAATTTTCCCTGGTGTCTAGTGGATTTCTGCCTCCTCGGGGGCAGATCGGCCTAATAATATTAGGCCAATCTGCCCCCAGGGGGGACAGAAATGGCCTAGAAATAATTTCCCCCCTGAGGAGCAGCCCTTGCCCAAGGGGCTGCTCCCCTTGCTTAAAATAGCCCACAAAAAAATATATTCCCTGGTGTGGCAGATCGCAAGCCTGATCTGCCCCCGGGGGGGGCAGAAATGGTCTAATAATAATTCCCCCCCCCCGGAGCGACCCTTGCCCAGGGGGTCACTCCCCAAACATGACAAATAAAATAAAAAAAACAATAAATAACATTTTCCCTGGTGTCTAGTGGATTTCTGCCCCCCCTGGGGGCATATCTGCCTAATAACATTAGGCCGATCTGCCCCCAGGGTGTCAGAAATGCCAAAACATAAATTGCCCCGAGGAGCGGCCCTTGCCCAAGGGGCCGCTCCCCTTATCAGTAAGTGTTCGGGCAGCAGAAATGCTCAGAGAAGCCTGAAAGGAGAGGAAAGGCCTTTCCTCTCCTTTCAGGCTTCTCTGCTCCCTCAACGTGATCGGAGGAGAAATGCTTTTGTATTTCTCCTTCGATTGGTGCTGGAAGCTGAGCTTCCAGCGCCGGGGGGAAGGCCTCTGATGAGGTCCGCTTATGTCATCAGATGCCACGGGGTGTCACGGGGGGTCGGGAGTAAAAGGGGAAGCGATTCCCCTTCCATCTCTGCCCGGGGGGGTGCGCGGCCATCTGGGAGACCGCTAGAGCTCCTCCCGGGGGCCCATAGCCGGACGAGACAGTCTCGTCCTAGGCACAGAACCGGTTAAGTAGGCCCACATTGTCATTTGCCATGTAAAGACACCACAGTCTGGCCAAAAGAACTGACGTCACCTACTTCTCCACACCAGGTCTAGGTTAGCTTATAAGACAGATTCCATGTCTGTAGACTATGTTTCCCTTGATCCCTTTTGGGGACACGGGGACTCTCATCAGCCTTCGCGCCACTGGAACCTCCAGCTTTAAAAGCGTTTTTGCATTGCCAAAGATTCTTCCATGCCGTTCTGTAGCGGGCAGGCCTAGATGAAGCAGTGTTGTTCATCCTTGATGAAGTAAGGCGTTTTGCACTCTATTTCAATGGTCCTTACAGGGTCTTGAGAGAGACAGACATAGAATACATCCATAGAGGGATTTCTTGGCGGAAGCTGTCTTTTAGCAACAATACCATAAAGATTTTGTGACTCCTGGGGTTCCTAAGGCAAACTGACTTTAATTATTTCAGGTAGTTCTGAAGTTCATGGGCTAGCCAGTAATAACATTAGGACTCCTTGACGGGAGCTGTCCTCATTGTTTTGCAGCGAGTTTCAATGGAGGTAAAGCAATTGTTTGGTCCATGACCAGAGATAGGGATAATATATTTTGCTCTGAAGTATGGCACAACAACAATGGTTAGTGGGTTTGTATGGGATTGGTTCAAAACAGAATCCTGGTAGGTAAACGTTATGAGTTTGAGGTGACTATCTCAGCCACTAAGATAATTACTTCACCTCATGGGTTTGAAGATGGGCTACATAGATGCCTTCTGCATAGATATGACAGGATGGTGCCAGGAAGCACAAAAGTTCAATTAAAGAGAGGACTGACCTTTATCTTTGCATATGCCTCCCTTTTGAGAGTGTAACTACAGGACGACACCCCCGCCAGATACGCATGACATGCAAACCACCCAAAAATAGGGTCAGAGGTACGTATGAATGTCACATGCATGCGGTGTTGCCCCTGAGTGATGGGTGCCACTTGAATGTTTGATGCACAGAATGGGTTCACATGGACGTTTAACAGCTGGTCTCATGTATGAAGCAAAATATAAGAGTGCATTTGGTGTTTGACGAGCATCACATCTTGAGTATGACATGAATGATTTGATTAAGCCACTGTGGTGGTCATTATGACATCAGTGGTAACAACCGCCTACCGCCACAGTGACGGCCACCAAACTTCCACCACCGCAGCTACTATCCGTCTCCCATAATATGAGCACTGCTGGACTTCTGCCACAAGAAGGGAGGAAATCCGGCAGTGTTCATGGTGGTGCACGGTTGTAAGGTGGCACTGCTACCACCAGCACCGCCACTCCAGTAGAACACCACCAGCTGTATTATGACAATTCATATGGCCTGGAGGTGTTCTTCTGGTGGGGCGCTGCTGGCAGTAGCAGCGCTCCTTCCCGTTCCCTGCTGGAAAACCTCCTTGCTCAAGGTAAGTCGGGCTTCCGACAGGGGAGGGGGGTGGGAGGATGGGGGGTGTTTTGTGTATGTGAGTGTGTGCATGAATGTGTGAGTGAGTGTATGAATGCATCTGTGTGTGTTGTGTTGTTTGTGTGGTTGTATGCGTGTGAGTAAATGCATGTAAGAATGGTGAAGTAACACCGGGAACTGGTTGACTTGGAGGGAAGGATCGCGGATTTGGAGCAGCGTTTGGTGGCAGACTATTTGGGCGCTACGCTTGCGGCTCTGCGGAGCACTGTATCCTTGTTTGAGGAGGCCTCTCTTTTGGGAGATTTGTTTTTTGGGAAGTTTGTCAGGGCGAGGCGGTACGGCGAGGGGGAGCGGGCTGGCCGCACATTAGCAAATATGCTGCGCAGGCCATAGGCTAGTAATTACATTACTGAAATAGATGATGCGGAGGACGAGTGCGTGGCTGGGACGAAGGGAGTCATGTAGGTTTTTTCTGAATTTTTGGCGAATCTGTACTCGGAGCCTTCCGGGTTAGACGCTGCTGGGGCTCAGGCTTACTTTTCTGAGATTGCTCTGCTGTGGTTCGACGATGCGCACCATTCTTATTTTGATGCCCCCTTTTCGGTAGAGGAGGTTACTGCTGTGATTCGCAGTCTTCCTGGAGCTAGGTCCCCAGAGCTGGATGGATTGACTCCCGTGTTTTATAAGAAGTACACTGGGATACTTGCTCCTCATCTTTTGTAGGTATATGTGGAGGCTGTGGAGACAGGGATGCTCCCCGCTTCCCTTCGTGAGGCCTTGAATGTTACGATACTCAAACCTGGCAAGGATCCATATTGCTGCGACTCGAACCGCCCGCTATCTATGATTAATATGAATAACAAAATCTTGGCCAAGATGATTGCGGCGCGGTTACAGCCGCTGTTCCCGAAATTGGTGCTGCCGGATCAGTCGGGGTTTGCACCTGGCCAGTCTACATCTCACAATTTGCGCTCGTTCTTCGCGATCGCCAGTTCTGTTGGAGCAGAGGAGGACGCAGTGGCTGTGTTCCTAGACACTACAAAGGCCTTTGACTCGTTAGCTTGGGAATACATGTTTGCTTTGCTTGCCAGTGTGAGGCTGAGTGCGTGTTTTGTGAAATTGATAAATTTTTTGTATTAGGCTGTGCTTAAACGGGAACATTTCAGACCCTTTCCTGGTTGCTCGGGGAACTCACCAGGGATGCCCTTTGTCCCTGTTATTGTTTGCTGTGGTCATGGAGCCCCTTGCAGCATGGCTGAGACAACATCATAATGATGAAGGTCTGCCGTTCCAGCAGCGTCCGATATTAATTTCCGTGTATGGGAACAACATAGCGCTGTATTTTTGTGAGCTGCATAAGAATCTTGACATTCTGCTGGACAAAATTGTGCTCTTTGGCACCTTCTCTGGGATCGCGATTAATTGGTCTAAGTCAGTGGTGTTGCCTTTGTCTGGGGGTGTGGTGGACTTCCCTTCTCGGTACCCAATTGGATGGTCGAGTGGCCCCGTATGATATTTGGGCATTTGGCTGAGCTATGATGTGGAAACTCTCTGGGTGGCCAATTATGGCAAGGCTATATTGTGGCTGGAGGAAAAAGCTGAGGTGTGGCGCTCACTGTCGCTCTCGCTTATTGGGCGTATTGCTATTGCTAAAATGGTGGTATTGCCAAAATTCTTGTATCTGTTTGTAAATCTCCCTCTTCCTCTTCCAGTGAGCTTTCTGCGGCGTCTTCGCTCTGCTTTGATAGGTTTGACTTGGGCCGGTGGGCAGCCCAGAATTCCCTGGGAGAAGCTGACGTTACTGTTTTGCCGCCCCTGACATGGAACTCTATTACTATTGTGCTCAGGCCCACTTTGCATATTACTGGCTTCGTCCGACTCAATACTTACCTCATCTTGCTCCTGAGAGTGACGCGGTGTGGCCGGATGGCTTGACCTGTGTCCTTGGTAACCCCTCCTGGCCTAGGGCGCGCGAAGTTGACACAGTGGTGTGCACCGTGCGTGCTTGAATGGCTTTATCAAATAGCTCTGGAATGCTCGATGCTGGTTCTTTCTGTCGATGATGCTGAGATGTTTTGAGATGTGAGGCTGCGTGACTTTCTTCAAACTGTAAATTTAACTGAATTGGGTGACTGGTTTGTTGATGGGCGTTTGATCTCTCAGGGGGATGCGCTCGGTGATGGAGGTGCTACAGCGCTGCAGCGGCTGTATGTTCTGCGTGTCTGCACCATGCTGCGTGCTCGCTTTTCTGGCCTTCCGGGAACTCCATTGGTGTGTTAGGCTTTGGAGGTGCTGTGTCGCGCTCAGTCGCCACGTAAGCTCATTACTAAATTGCATAATTGTATGCAGGAGCAGCACAGTGGCACAGTGTGTTCTGCTAGGGCTCGCTGGGAGGTGGCTGTTGGAGAGCCTATTGCTGAGGAGGTGTGGCGGAGATGCTGTGCGCACATGAGAGTTTTGTCACCCAATTACAGGCTGCGTCTGATTCACTACAAGTTTCTGCATCATCTATACTATACTCCACGTGGCCTGTGCTCCATGGGCCTGTGCGCAGGTGTGTGCTGTGAACGATGTCATGCCCCTAATGCTGGCTTTTTCCATCTTGCTTGGGAGGGTGCCAAAGTCCATGCCTTTTGGATGGAAGTAATACATATGACTGAGGAGATGACTTGCTTGGGGCTGCCCGTTTCCCCTAGATTGGCACTGCTTGGATGTGTTGATGAGGTGCGGCTGACATATTGGAGATTGGTGGGCCTTCTTCTTCTGCTGGCTAGGCGCAGGTTTTCAATGTGTTGGGTTCGGGCCTCTCGTGGCTCTGATTGGCTGCGTGACGCCTCCCTTTGCCAAGAACAATTGATGATTTTCTGGGAGTTAGCTCCTGAGGGGTCTCGGCATTGGGGTATCTGGACTCCGCTGAGCTCCTTTCTGGAGTCCTTATAGTGAGGCTGCATTTGAATCATATCAATGCCCACGTGCAGAGTGGCTCTGATCTCCATTGCTCTTCTCCTGTGGTGTGACCATGGTATGAAACTGGTTGGCTGTTGTGCGCTTCTGTGTCCCTTCTCTGTCTGCCTTCTATCTTTCTCTTTCTGACTCTGTTGGTTCTGTACTAGTTTCTAGTCCCTAGGATGCTACGTTCCTAGATGCACCTCCCTGGATTTATGTTTTGTAATGTGCATATGGAAGCAGATCGGGCTCATCTAATGGGTCGGGGTTACTTCTAAACTGTGCACTGATGGTGTTCTCTACTGGTGCTTTTGGTTTCTGGATCGGGCCCGTGAACCAGGATGGGACCAATTTATGTTGCTTACGTACTTATGTTCTGCGGGACTGTCTTTGCTGACATCTGTTTTGTGTTTATTGTTATATAACAAGACAAATAAATAAGTAAAAAAAAAAAGCAACATTTTCACATATGTTAGTTCAGTTGGATTACCAACGGTGAACTGAGAATCCAACTCCCAGAATGCATTAAAATGTTAAATGAAAAGAAAAAAAAGGAATGGTGAAGTGAGTGTGTGTGTCTGCATATCAGTGTGATCATTGTAATAATGTGTGTGAGCATGTCTGGATGTATCCGTGTATGAATGTGTGTATGCCAGTGTGTGTATGAATGTGTGTATGCCAGTGTGAGTGATTGGGTGTATGTGTGGTGCATTTCTGTGGGTGTGTGCATGTATGGTGGTTGAGAGGGTGTGTCTGAGGATCAGAGGGGGTGGGAGGTGGGGGTGTCTGTGCCTCAGAGGAGGTTGTGGTGTGTCTGTGAGGATCTGAAGGGGTGGGCGTGTGTCTGTGAGGATCAGAGGGGGTGGGGTGTTTGGATGGAAGTGGGTGGGGTGTGTCAGATGAGTGTTGGGGGGATGGGGGAGCCACCAACCGGTGACAGAGAAGGAATTCCCTTTCACCGGTAGGGCCGACCGCCATGGTTTTCATGCCGTTGCTAACACCATGAAAACCATGGTGGTAAGCAGGCTCATAATGCCGCCGGCGGTACTATGCTGGCCGCCGGGCTGGAGATACACATCTCTAGCCCAGCGGCTCATACCACCATGTCAGTGTAAGTGGAAAAGTGGCGGGTTGGCTGCAGCGAATCTGTCAGTCTCATAATGTGGTGGTATGTACCAGCAGCCTGTTGGCGGTCATACCACCACATTAACACTCCCCGCCAGGGTCCTAATGACCCCCTTTTTTTTTTTTAAATGATGGATTCAATCAACGGTTTTACAGTATGATTAATTTTCTGTGCATGACACAGCTTTACAGCTCCACAAACACAGTTTTGCAGTAGCCTTCACCAGTAGTGTATATACAGCATGTCTATGGCTATGCACTTTTCACCAGCTCACAGTAACTGAGTAGTGACCTCACAGTTGGGTTTTAACACAATGATTGTAACTGGAACTCTATACACGACCTATTACAGACCCTGTAGAGAATGAGAACCTAGTTAATATTTAACCCACAAACGTTAAAAATAGGGCTTTATATGACTTGAGTGATATATGATAATAATACACAAGATAAGGTTTTCCAATAAACATCAAGGCCATTCCCCAAGATGTGTTTATGTGTTGCTCTGATATGACTAACACATAAGGGCTTAGGTTCAAGGGTAGTCTATGAAGAATGCTGAGAAGTAACAAATTGTTAGTTTGATAGGTGCTAAAAGTAATAGTATATAGATTGTAAGTAATGTCCTTTACACAGGACCAGCAGGTTTGGGTTCAACACTGCTGGATTCATCCAGAAATTAGTCTTCTGTACAGTCACACCAGTGATTAGTGATACTCAAGGTTTTCCTTTCCTTTTATTTCATTTTAGGTTCTTCATAATACAAAGTTGATTATTCCGTCATGTGAGAGCAGTAGGCCTCACATGTATGAGCGATTTATAACAACACTAACAGGCAGGCAGGGAAAGTTTTTGATAGCTCTGGCGAAAGCCCCAGACTCGATTGGGCTAGTAGAGAGGGCCAAAACATTTTGTCTTAAAGTAGGGTCTCTGGGAACATCTTCTCCCATAGAAACCCACAGCAAATTGTTTTAATATATACCTTTGGTACCACTTAATAATGTAATTTCCTTGGGTATACCAATAGGTATTTTAACTGTATTAGCTGGACCCCTGCTTATATCCAGTTAGTACTTTATCTAAGAACCCCTAATATGTTTGGTTGAGTCCACCCTGGTAGTACTATCTTACCAGGGTGTAGATAGACTACCTATGATGAAGCATGCCACTATTAGTGGATGGTGTGTCTATTCCATTTCGTTGAAAAGCCCCTTGGCTGACTGTAATAGTGGTGTGGCCTTGATTTTAGGTTTAACCCTTTCCCCTTTATGCCTGTTTCACATTGATTTCTTTGACCTAGCCACCTTAGTGTATTTATTATCTTAGTGCTAGCCTAAGTGAAGGTTACCCAAGCATTCTAGAAGTCAGTTAAGGCAGCACTTGTCTGTGGGGTTGGAGGTCCTCTGACACAGGAACTACCTACATCAGTCCCGATTTATGAATTAAACATTTCAGCAATATTTATGTATTTGATACCTTCCGTGATGCTGAAGGGCTGTTTGATGAACCCCAGTCATTGGGCATTAACTTCACCAAGGGAGAGGTTCTCACCACCATCCAAAATAGCCCTGCCAAAAAGGCCCCTTGCCTGGATAGGGTTCTGGTGGACCTATTTAAGGCTAACCTGGAATTTTGGTCTCCTTTACTTACCATTGTTTTTAACTCTGTGTGTAAGGCAGGTATTCCTAAATCTTGGCTGGAATCAGTTATTGTTTCTATTTTCAAGAAGAGTAGCCTGCGCTACTGTGCATGCTACCATCCTATTTCCCTCCTCGATTCAGTCTCGAAAGTAATTGGGCATGATGTTCTGGATCGCCTGTTGGACTGTATTTCACATAACAATATCATCTCCCCAGTATAGTATGTGTTCAGAAAAGGCTTAGAAATCATTGAGAAGTGTTCAAATCTCCATCTGCTAGTACCTAAATACAAGGTGGCCAAGGGCTCCTCTCTCCAGCTGGCGTTTATGGATTTGTCCAGAGCTTTTGACTGGACCTCCACTGGCTACCAATCCAGAAAAGATGCCACTTCAAGCTACTGACCCATGCCTACAAAGCCCTCCATAACCAAGGACATACCTACCTGAACCACCGCCTTCACTTCCACCAACGAACCATAAACCTCCACTCTGCACACATCGTCCTTGTAAAGATAACCTTGCATAGACCACTGCTGCTCTGGAGGCTGCTCCTTCTCCCACATCACCACCAAAGCCTGCAACACTTGCCTCCTCCACCTTTGCATCGCACCCTCGCTGGTCCAGTTCAGAAAGGGACTGAAAACCTGGCTTTTTGAATAAACACCTGCAGCAAGCGCCTGGATACCCACTCAGATGAAAAACCACGCTAAACAAATGACACCTTATTGATTGATTGAGTTTGACTGCATAAACCAGTCAAAACCATGGGGTATTTTAACATCAGTGGGTGTGGAGGCAGACCTTGGCACTTTCCTAGGAGCTCTCCATTAGGATCTGTAATCCACTGTCAGATTTGGCAATCATAATGAGTGCACCCTGACCTTCTCTGTCAAATGTGGGGTACGATAGGTGGATGTGCTCGTCCTGTTTTTATTCTTCTTCTATATTATTAAACTCAAGTTGGTTTTAGGCAACATGGGGGGTGATCTACCAGTTGTGAGTAATGAGCCAATTCTGGCAGTCCTTTATGTGGACAATGGCCAGGGCATCAAATGGCTTAAAGCTGTTAATTATGGCCCTCATTACAACTCTGGCGGTCGGTGTTAAAGCAGCGGCAATACCGCCAATAGGCCGGTGGGAAACAAATGGAATCACGACCACGGCGGAAACTGCCAACATAGACAGCCACTTCAACACTCCGACCACCACAGTGGTAGAAACAAACACCGCGGAGGTGACCGTCAACAGACAGGTGGAACACAAGGTTCCGCCCACTGTATTACAACACGCCTATCTGCCACCTTTTCCTGGGCGGTACCAATGCCATCAAAAGCATGACGGAAACAGGACTTGGAATGGAAACTACTCACCTTTCGACACTTTATGAACAACCAGGACAACATAGAGCCTGAACTACAGGTCCTGCCCATGCTGCTCTACCTCCTTTTGTATCAGGAGCAGGAAAGACGCTGGCGATGACCACGGTAAGTACTGCACCTAGCACACAGGGGAGGGGGGGAGGGAAAAGAGAGTGACACACACATGCAACACCCCTACCCCGACCCTCACCCACAACACCATACACACAAACTGATCCAACAACATTACAGATACACCCCGTCACCCCCTTGAAGAATGCAAGGACAAAAGGAAATGATTGCAACAATTGTAATCAAATAAATATCAGATAGGCCAAATTCAAAAATCAGTATATACAAATATGTACACCAACTACACAAGTCTGGATTTTAATGAAATCATTGTCCGTGGATCAGTGTCCCAAAATGCAAGGGCGAAGCCCACACAAGATAGCTGACTCGAAATGGAGAGAACACTGCAGGGGCATAAGATGGAAAATAAACAGGCACCTCAGTGGGAGGGGGGCACCTCAGCCGGATGAACGAACGACGCCACTGCTCCACGAGGGGGCTCCATGCCTACTGATTGGTCCTGGGGAGTGCAAAGCCACAGTCTCACAAGTCTCTCCAGTGGGTGGTTTGCCCACTGCTTTATCCTGGGGAGTGCAAACCCACAGTCTCTCAAGTCTCTCCAGCGGGTGGTTTGCCCACTGCTTTATCCAATGCTTTATCCTGGGGAGTGCAAAGCCACAGTCTCTCAAGTCTCTCCAGTGGGTGGTTTGCCTACTGCTTTATCCTGGGGAGTGCAAAGCTACAGTCTCACAAGTTTCTCCACTGGGTGGTTTGCCCACTGCTTTATCCTGGGGAGTGCAAAGCCACAGTCTCTCAAGTCTCTCCAGTGGGTGGTTTGCCCACTGCTTTATTCTGGGGAGTGCAAAGTCACAGTCTCTCAAGTCTCTCCAGTGGGTGGTTTGCCCACTGCTTTATTCTGGGGAGTGCAAAGTCACAGTCTCTCAAGTCTCTCCAGTGGGTGGGTTGCCCACTGCTTTATCCTGGGGAGTGCAAAGCCACAGTCTCTCAAGTGGATAACAGTCTCCACTGGTTCTGGAGGGGGCTTTGTGCCCAGAGTGCTTCATCCTGCCAAGGACTGAGGTAGTGGATGTCTTTCTCCACTGGTTCTGGAGGAGACTTTGTGCCCAGAGTGCTTCATCCTGCCAAGGACTGAGGTGGTGGATGTGAATCTCGACTGGTTCTGGAGGGGGCTTTGTGCCCAGAGTGCTTCACATGCAGTGTGGCAGGTCCCATTCCCTCACCTGGGTGTGTGTGCCAAGAGATTGCCTGGGAACAGTTAGCATGATACTCCACAGAGGCAGAGACACACTCCACCCTGCTGCGACTTCGCCTGCCACCTGCTGGTACAAACAGTGCTGGGAGACATGCCTCATGTGCGCTGGGCAGGGTCCAGGACGTCTCCTGCAGCCTCGGATGGCTGCCCACTGGGGATGATTGCCATGTCAGCTGTGGTGGCACTGTCTGAGCATGTCACGGGCTGGTGGCGGTGGTGGTGGCGGTGTCTGTGGCGGAGGTCCTGGCGGTGGTGCATGTGTCTGCACCTGTTGAGGGACACAGCAGGACGTCTCCTGCAGCCCCGGATGGCTGCCCACTGGGGATGATGCCGGGGACTGTTGGTGAGGCAGCAGACGTGCAGGTGGTGGTGCTGGTGGCGGTGCAGGTGTAGTGTCTACCGCCGTACAGGTTGGTGTTGTGATTGACAGAAGGGGTGACTCTGGTCCCTCAGCCGGAGCCTCCGTGCCCTGTCCTGACCTGCTCTTCGGCTTGTGTCCCTTCCCCACCTTTGATATCGCTGCTGGTGCCTTGCCACTGTCCCCTTTTGGCTTGGAGGAGCCCTTGCTTGCTGGTAGGTTCGGCTTCTCCTTCCGGCATGTGGGCACCTTCTTCACCTTGGCAGGTGACGGAATGGCCTTCTCTTTGGCCTCGCTAGGTGGCACACTGGCAGCCCTGATGGGTGGCGCCCGCGATGTGACCGGACTTTTTGAGACCACTGTGCTGGAGGATTTGGCGGCTGAGGTGCTGGGCTGGGACCTGGACAGCCTGGCCCTAGGGGAAGGACAGGGGGAGAGGTGTAGGGAAGAGGTCAATGTTAGCCAGGGAAAGATTCTTAGACACACTGGGATGGGAGGATGGAGGGGGTACGGGAGTGGAGGAAAAGGTAGTGGTTGTAGGAGGTGTATGTTTGCTGAATTTGGGTGAAGGTGCATGGGCAGGAGGCTGTTGTGAGGTGGATGGCTGTTGGGTGGGTGTGTGCCTGCGTTCGTGTACTTTGGGAGGAAGGCTCACAGACACACTGGGAGAGGACACAGGGGATGTGTGAATGGTAGTGGTGGTGGTGAGTGCACGTGAGCGGTGTGTGGTGATGGGCATGCTGGTGATGGAGGTAGTGGATGAAGTTGTAGTGCATGTAGGTGTGAGTGGAGACGAGACAGGGAGGGAGGAGGAGGACGTGGAGGAGGGGGACACAGTTGAAGCAGTGGATGTTGGTGTGTCTGCATGGGGGTGGTGCTTTGCGAGTGTCGGTGGGATGTGTGGTGCTTATGTTTGCCATATCCACTTTTGTGTGTTGATGAGTGTGCATGCTGGTCTGATGGTGTGCTTGGATAGGCTGAGGTACAGGGGATTGGGTCTGGGTGGAGGAAGTTGGAGGGGGAGGCTGGACACAGGGACAATGGCTGCCATCAGTGCTGAGGGCAGAGCTGGAAATGCTCTCTGTTGGGCCGCCACGCCAGAATGAATGCCCTCCAGGTATACATTTGTTTGCTGCAAATGCCTCTCAACACCCTGGATGGCACTCAAAATGGTAGATTGCCCAACAGTGAGGGGTCTCAGGAGGTCAACAGCCTCCTCACTGAGGGCAGCAGTGCTGACTGGAGCAGGGGCTGAGGTGCCTGGGGCGAAGGAAATACCCACCCTCGTGGGTGAGCGGGAATAGAAACTCTATGAGGGGCTGCTGGGAGGTCAGTGCTGGTAGGGGGGTGGTGGCTGTACCTGTTGATGCGGTGGGCATAGAGGTGCCCTCCACCGCAAGGGAGCTCCCATCAGAGGAGGAGTCGCTGTCGCTGGTGTCTGCTCCTGTCCCCGTCGTGGAGCTCCCCTCACCCTCTGTCCCACTGGTGCCTTCTGACTCTGTTACTGCACCCTCCAGGGCCATGTGGGATGCAGCTCCCTCCTGCTCCGGTGCCACTGCTCCTCCGCCAGATGATGCTAATGCACGCAAGGACAGGGTGACAAAACAAAAGGGGGGGAGACAGAGGAGACACATGGTCAATGCTGGCAACACCACTACTGTTGGCGGACACAACACACAGGAAGCAGCCCTATGCACTAAACCATGCACTGACAGGACAAGGGAAAAGCACATGCCCATAGGGGACTCTGTTGAAAACCATATTATGCACAGCTGGAAGCCATAGGGGCCTGACTAGGTGTAGAGGGCAAATACCACCTTTGGGGTTGGACAGGGAAAGAGGCTGCAAATCAATGGATCTACCTTTGCGCGTCTGCACTGGCCTAGGGGAACCCACAGCCCACCTCCCCCACCCAGACACCTTGTAATGCACGCACAGTCAGCTGCATGAGAGTGTACTCACCCCCTTGTGGCTGCTGTGATGCCCTCAAGCACCAATCCAACTCCAGATATGCCACCGCCAGGATCTGGAACATCAGGGGGGTCATGGTGTGACCGGCTCCCCTTCCGCGTTGGGAGGCCATCCTCAGCTGGGCCTCCACTGTCTTCTTGCTCCAGCGGCGCAGGTCCACCAATCTTTTCCGGCAGTGGGTGCTCCGTCTATGGTAGACCCCCAGGGTCCTCACTTCCTTGGCAATGGCACGCCAAATCCCCTTCTTCTGGTGGGCTCTGACCTAGAGGAAAAGTGAAGGTATAATGGATGTTACAGTCCCGTACAGTTCTTCTCACACATTGCCCACAAACCTCCCACCCTGGCCCAGACATACATACACACACCATCCTCACATGCTGGCCTGTCCCCTCCATCTCTTCCATCCACAACACTCCATACAATCATGTGCCATCCACCATGCACACAGTTTACTCACCTGTTTGTCTGGAGGACTGTACAGTTGTGTGTACTGGGGGAGGACCCCATCCATCAGTTTCTCCAACTCCTTCACAGTGAAGGCAGTGGCCCTTTCCCCAGACACTGTAGCCATTGTCGCTTCCAGACACAGGTCACAGCAGCACTTGCAGTGTAGGTCCTCTCCTGTTGAAGGTCAGGTATCAAGTGAGGGAACTGATAGAAAATGGTGGTCACGTCCGCGGCGGTGCATACCGTCACCGGCGGTGTACACCGTCATTGGCTCCTGGAACCCATAAAGCCCAATTATAACCAATGCTGAATCGCGCCGCAGTCTTCGACCGCCTACTGCAATGGTGTACAACGCCAGCGCAGTTACAGCATTTCCCCTTCTCCCATCTTACAGGTCAGGCAGCCGCCATTTCAGGGGGCCACATGGCAGGCCAAATAACTACGTCACACCTATTTAGGCCAGGAATACGGACATACAAAGGCACATAGAGAAATTTTAACGTTAGTCCTTAACAGCCTTGTGAAACCTATGCGATGTATGACCCCCTGCTCACCGTTCTCCTCCATAGGGCACGCCGGCTGGGGCAGGTGATGAGATGGCGGCATCCTCCGGTGTACAGACCCCTGTTGGACCTGTCGACAATGGAAGACAGACACATAATTATCACTTACAGACTTGATCGTGCAACAATCCAGGAACTGTGTGCCCAGTTGGAGCCTTGCCTGATGTCAGCTATCTGCCATCCCACAGGAATACCCCCTCTAGTGCAGGTCCTGTCAGTACTCCATTTCCTGGCCAGTGGGTCTTTTCAAACAACAGTAGCGATGGCATCAGGGATGTCACAGCCAATGTTCTCTAATGTGTTGTCCAGAGTGTTATCTTCCCTGCTGAAACACATGCGCAGCTACATCGTTTTCCCTCAGGTGGAGGATTTGCCCACAGTGAAAGGTGACTTCTATGCACTGGGACATATCCCCAACATCATTGGTGCCATTGATGGTACACATATGGCATTTGTCCCCCCCCACAGGAATGAACAGGTGTACAGAAACCGGAAAAGCTACCATTCTATGAATGTGCAGATGGTGTGTTTGGCAGACCAGTACATCTCCCATGTGAATGCCAAGTATCCTGGCTCAGTGCATGACGCTTACATTTTGAGGAATAGCAGCATCCCTTATGTGATGGGGCAACTCCAGAGGCACTGTGTGTGGCTAATAGGTGAGCCTAAAGTCCCCACACAGTTTCATTTGCTGTCTGGGTATGGGAGATTCCCTAATGTCTGGAGGATGTCTAACTGTTGTCCCTCGATATTTGCAGGTGACTCTGGTTACCCCAACCTGTCATGGCTACTGACCCCAGTGAGGAATCCCAGGACAAGGGCAGAGGAACGCTACAATGAGGCACATGGGCCAACTAAGAGGATAATAGAGCAAACCTTCGGCCTCCTGAAGGCCAGATTCCGGTGCCTCCATCTGACAAGTGGCTCCCTATAATACTCACCGAAGAAGGTGTGCCAGATCATTGTGGCCTGCCGTATGTTGCACAACCTGGCTTTGCGACGCCAGGTGCCTTTTCTGCAGGAGGATGGGCCTGATGCTGGTCTTATGGCAGCTGTGGAGCCAGTGGACAGTGAAGAAGAGGAGGCAGAAGAAGAAGATGTAGACAACCGAAACAACATCATCATGCAATACTTCCAGTGAGACCCAGGTAAGAGGATGGAACTGCTTCCCACATATCATATTATTGTAGGACCTAGCATGTCTGCCTTTTTCACTCTCTGTATGGACCCTGACTTGTCACTTTGGCTTTCCATTTCACATATCTGGGTCCCAATATGTACCCTCTGCTATGTTTACTCCTGGCCTACAGCTGTGTAACATTGGTATGTGAACAAGTACATTGACATTGCTATATTTCAGAGATGTTGCAATTACACATTTGTTTAAGCACAGACTAAATCAGATTGTTTGGTGATTCAAGGGTGTTTATTTCAGTGCTAATAAGCGGAGGGGTGTGTGAAATGGGCTGGGGTTATGGTGGAGGAATGTCCATGGCAGAGTCCAGTCTCTTGGACTCACAGGTGCATTGTCCAATGGGGTATAGGAAGTGGAGCTAAGGCAGTTGATGAATGGACAGGGTTACAAAGTGGGACAGAAGGGTGACATTTAGGAGGGTCTTATTTCCTGGTGGGGGTGTTGGCAATGTTCTCTGTCTTGTTCCTGGATCTCAGGGACCATTTGTGGGGTGCTTCTCCTTCTGCAGGGGGTGGGGTGCTGGTGGCCTGTTGGTCCTGTGGTGGTGCCTCCTGTTCACTAGCGCCGGCAGAGGTGGAGGGCTGTTCATCATCAAGGCTAGTGTCAGGGGCCCGTTTGTGTGTCACTGTGTCCCTCATGGTGTTGACAAGGTCTGCCAGCACCCCTGCAATGGTCACCAGGATGTTGTTAATGGACTTCAAGTCCTCCATGATCCCCAGGTAGTGTTCCTCCTGCAGCGTCTGGGTCTCCTGAAACTTGGCCAGTACCGTGCCCATGGTCTCCTGGGAATGGTGGTATGCTCCCATGATGTTGGAGAGTGCCTCTTGGAGTGTCGGTTCCCTGGTCCTGTCCTCCCCCTGTCGCACAGCAGTCCTCCCAGCTTCCCTGTTATCCTGTGCCTCTGTCCCCTCAGCCGTGTGCCCACTGCCACTGACCCCAGGTCCCTGATTTTCTTGGTTTGGTGGGTTTGCCTGTGTTCCCTGTAGTGGTGGACACACTGCTGATTGACGTGTCCTGGGGACAGAGGGATGGGCCCGATGGGTGGGTGCTGTGGTGGTGTTTCCTGAGGGGAGAGGGTCTGTGGTGGCTAGTGACAGTGGCAGGGGAACTGACTGTCCAGAGGTCCCTGATGGGCCGGGCTGGTTATCTTGATCCAGGCATGCAGAGCTGCTCTCATCACTGTGGGCCTCTTCTGTGGGGGACTGAATATGTCTGGTACCTCCTGTCTGGTGACGTTAGGTATGGGTCCTGTTAGGGTGTAAATGCATAGTTTTAGTATCTGTGTGTGCCATCTTGTGCATTGGGTGAGGTACCCTCTACTCCTGAGCTTGCATCATTGTGTTTGCCCTTTTATGATAGTTGGTTTGGGGTCTGTGTGGGTATCTGTACTGGACATGCTTTGGTGATGGTGGTCCATGCATAGGTGTTGCATGCAGGGCCTTGGTATTGAGATGTGTGGGTTGTGATAGTGGGACATATGTGAGATGATGGAGTGATGAGAGTGAGGGTAAGGGTTGGAGTATGTGATGGCATGCAGGTGGGGTGTGGGGGATATGGTAATAAAGATATGACTTACCAGAGTCCAGTCCTCCTGCTACTCCTGCGAGGCCCTCAGGATGCAGTATTGCCAAGACTTGCTCCTCCCATGTTGTTAGCTGTGGGGGAGGAGGTGGGGGTCCACCGCCAGTCCTCTGTACAGCAATCTGGTGTCTGGATACCTCTGAACGCACCTTCCCCATATGTCGTTCCACCTCTTCCTGATGTCATCCCTTGTTCTTGGATGCTGTCCTGCTGCGTTGACCCTGTCGACGATTCTCCGCCATAGCTCCATCTTCCTAGCAATGGAGGTGTGCTGCACATGTGATCTGAAAAGCTGTGGCTCTACCCGGATGATTTCCTCCACCATGACCCTGAGCTCCTCCTCTGAAAACCTGGGGTGTCTTTAAGGTGCCATGATGTGGTGTGGGTGATGTGTGAGGGGCTGTCTGTTGAGATGTGTGGGGGGATGTGTTGGTGTGTGTTGTTTGAGGTGCATGGATGTTGTATGGGTGATGGTGTTGTGTGCCTGTGGATGCTGGTGTTGTGATGCTAATCTCTCTATCTGTGCTTCTTCCAAAAATTTGTTGTAAGGGTTTGTGGGCAATGTGGGTGTGTGTTTTATAATGTTGTGGGTGTGGTGTGTGTATGTGTATCAGGTGTGTGTATTTTGAATTGTACAATGTAGTTGTGTTTTGTAAATTTTGAGCGCAGCGGTGTGTACCGCCAATGGATTACCGCAGTTGAAAGACCGCCGCGTTGATTCATGGGTCGTGATAGTGTGGGCGTATTCTTGTTGGCGTGACGGTGTAGGTTTTGGTATCGCCAGTTTATCACTGACCTTTGGTGTGGCGGACTTCTGTGGGTGTCTGTATTGTGGAGGATTACGAGATGTTTGTCATAATACCTGTTGCGGAATTCCGCCTTCGCAACAGTATGTTGACGGTCTTCAGCACGGCAGAAAGTGGGATTTACCGACAGGGTTGTAATGAGGGCCTATATCTTTTGTCAACTTTATAGAGGACCTGTGAGCTAACCTCTCAAAGACACACATAATTATATGTGGACCCAAGAACACTAAAACACACCCCTTTTGTACAAGAGGTAAATCCATTGCTAGAGGGAGCCAGTCCCCTTATTTTTCAGGGTAATGTTCGATGAAGCCTGCTCCTGGTACCCTTGTGTTGCGAGTACGGTCAGTCGGTATTCTCGTGCTGTAGTCACCATCTGCTCTTTTGCTACTACCCTGGGAGGAGAAGCTCATTACCCCTGTTCTAGAAATCTATAGGAGGAAGTGTCTCCCCTACCTCATGTATGGCTCAAGGGTCTGGGGATACAGGGACATCTCAAGGATACAAATGGAAGAGAACAGAATGTGTTGATGGCCGCTAGGTGTTCTTCCGTCTTCCTCCCATTTTATAGCTCATTAGGAGCTTGGCCTTTAATATGCTGAGGACCAAATTAGACTTGCTGCGTTATTATTATGGTGCTCTGTCTGGCTAAAGTAGGAGGCCGATGTTAATCGCTTTATTATTTCTGATTGCCTCTTTGTGTTACCACAGATCTAGAATCCCTTGGATTAGGTACATCAGTGTGACCACTCTGGCCCTTGGCTGCCCTCATATTTTTGAAAACCTTAGCAGTGTCATCAGGAGGGACAAAGAGTGGCTGAAGGATCGCTTTCTTGCCTATAGAAAAGACCATCTAGAGAGGGAGGAGCTAATGAAACAATCTATTAGAGATTTGTGCCTTGTCCAAACAGTGGATGCTGTATTCCCCTACCTTGTGCTTGTTCAGAACTCCTGGGAATGGGTGCTACTAACACGATTCCAAACTGGTTCAATTAGCTGGTTGTTGTGTTTCCCTCAGGGTCAATAAGCACCTGCTGATATTTTATTATGTCCCTTTGATGAAACCTTTCCCTAGTCACTGTTGCACATTGCATTTTTTTTAAAAGTTTTATGCCCCCTGACTAACCGGTATTTGATCCCCCTGTTATCAAATCAAAAGATTAGGTGCCAGATGTATCAAGATCTTGCTTTGTGAGTCTCAAATAGCGAATTTTAAGAAATCGCTATTTCCGGCACGCAAAATGTAATGTATCAAAATTGCGAGTCGGAAATAGCGATTTCTTAAAAATCGCTAATGCAATTTGTGAGGTCCAAATACAGAATCGCAAACAAAATTGCGATTCGGTATTTGAAAATCGCAAATTGCGAAAATGGTTACCCGGCACAGCCTGATGACATCACAAGCAGGAAGTGAGTCAGTCCATGCTGTTTCCAGGTACCACACCCACAGGAGCAGTCAGAGAGTCACAGACCAGCCCCAGGGAGGCTATTGTGGGAGCAAGCCAGGACCTAACACCAACATGGCCAATGCTGAAAATGGGAAGGAGAAGGGAGAGAGGAAGAGGAAGCTGAAATTCAGTGAGCAAGAATTGGAGGTAGTCTCTGAGGAGGTGGTTAGGAGCCATGACCGGCTCTTTGGGAAAAGCTCACTCCAGGTACCAGAGAGTGAGAAGCGGAAACTTTGGGCTGACATCCAGACCAAAATCTGCGCAGTGGGGGTTGCGCTGCGCTCGGTGGAAGAGATACGCAAGAGATGGTACGACTTCCTTTCCCAAGCCAAGGAGAGGGTGGCCAGCAGGCTAAAGGAGGCAAGGAGCACAGGAGGCGGATCATCCACCCAGACACCCTCCACCCCCATGGAAGACCTGGTGGAGTCCACACTGCTTCCAGAAGCTGTCAGTGGGGTCACTGACATTGACACTTCCGGCACACCCAGCACCAGCAAAGGTAAGTCCAATAATGATGTGTATCCCCATATGTGGATGTACAAATGCCTCTTAGGAAATAGCAATTAGTGCAAAGCATCGCAATAAGTAGTCCATTCCACATCTTACATGCAGCACAACAATGCCTTATGGGAGTGATAGTCCACAACCCTGAGCTGAAAATAACACATAGATAGCAATTAAGTATACAGACACACAGAAGAACAACACACACAATTCACAGTGATACGATGTAAGTGTACATTTATAACCATTGTGCAACATTTGGTGATACATTCATAAATGACATGCTGCACATTGTCGTTGCAGATGGCTCAGGCCCAGCAGCAGCAGAATGTGCCAATGTGGGGGATGCAGAAACACAGCCACTGTCCGACTCAAACACCAGTGAGTCATTGTGTATAGCACCAATCAGACGCAGGGCAAGGGTGTTACCTCTCCACGAGTTGAACCTAGACTCCGATGAAATGCTGGATGAAGGCCACACACCACCCCCAGAAGCTAGATCCACAGGAAGGCAGCAGTCCCTGCCCCAGCGTCACTCAACTCCCCGCAGGAGGCCTCACAATGCAGGCACACAGCACACAGATGAAGGCGAGGGCCCATCAATCTTTGGTGGCCTTGAAGCGTCCATGCTCAAAGTGCAGCACCTGCAATGCAAAAACATGAGGGCAATGCACAGGCAGTTGCAGTCACACAATGCCAGTATGGGAGGACTGCACAAGCAGTTAGAGTCTCTGAATGCAAACATCTGCAAGCTGCATGAGGGACAGCAAACAGCTGCAGATAATATGAAGGAACTGACAAATGCCATTAAGGAACTCTGTACTGAGATCAGGCATGAGCACCGCAGGTACCAACAGCAATTCATGGGAATGTTCAATGGCTTTTGCAGATCCGTAAATTGGCTCGCTACATCAAGTGCCCTGATATCACGGTGTGCTGTGGCTGCACAGGTTGAGGCAGCACATAGCAGTCGGACATTGCACAGGGATTGGTGCAAATAACCAACGTTCTGGATGGTATGCAGACAGCACGCAGTGCTACACCCAGCGAACTGGGTGTTGGGGATACTGAGGAGTCATCTAGCCTCAGCAGTCTTGCAGTCCCCGTGATGGATCCTACGCGTCGCAGTGCCAGGCACAGTACTGCCTGTGAGCCTGATACAAGAGGTGCAGGCGAGGCCACTGCGCACTCAAGTGGAATGCTTGGTCGCAAAAGTGACATGGAGGGCTACAGCGGACTACCTTCACATGTAGCAATACAGTAAAACTATGATGATAATAGTGTGACACTGTTAATGGCTCATGTCTGCCTATTGTGCATTGCTTTGTCCTAGTGACACATATGTTACCTGAAGTCAAGGTAATAAAGGTGCTAACTACCGGAATACATGTCAGTGAGGTGGTGTTGTCATTACTTACATCTGAAATGGTTGTGCGTGATGTCAGCATGCCTTTGCCTGCCCTCTGCTGCACTGATCCTGTCTGCTGGCTGTAGGGGTGGTATGGGATCATCATCCTCATCTGAGTCTGGCTCCAATATTTCAACAGGTATGCTCCTGGTGGTAGCTATATTGTGCAAGATCGCACATGTGGCCACTATTCTACAGGTCTAGTTTGGGCTGTATTACAGTGCCCCTCCTCTTTTGTGGATGCACCGGAAGCGACTCTTCAGCAGGCCAAAGGTGCGCTCCACCACATTGCGGGTTGCCCTGTGTGCTGAATTGTATCTCCGCTCTGCTGGTGTTGCAGGATTTAGGTAGGGCATCATCATATAGGTGCGCACTGCGCAGGCACTGTCTCCTGGAAGGAACAGAGGGTATAATGAGTAGCTGTGCCAGCTGACGTCACACTGCCATCAATGCAACATTGTAAAGTTGCAAATTGCCCAGTAGATATCCTTCACCAAATTCCCCAGCTAGCAGTCTTGTGTGAATCCCGCTGTGGTGAAAGATGTACGAATCATGTGTGCTCCCTGGGTACCTGGCCACGAGATCAGTTATGATGTAAGAGTCATTGCATATCACCTGTATGTTCATTGAATGTTGGTTTTTACGGTTGCGGTACACATACTCTGTGGTCGATGGTGGACAGATTGCAACATGTGTCCCATCTATGACACCTAGGACATGGGGGAACTGTGCTATCTGGTAGAAATTGATTTTTGTCTGCTGTATTTCCTGTGGGGTGTGGGGGAATCTGATGTACTGGTGTATCCTGCTCAGCATGGCATTTAGAAATGCATTGAAAAATCTAGAGAGGGCACTCTGTGATACCCCTCCAGCTGCTGCTATGAACCCTTGATAGCTCCCTGAGGCAAGTAGGTGCAGGGAGCATAATACCTGTACATGGGTGGGTATGCTATTGGTCCTGTGTGTTGTGTGCTGCGGTATGGGTTGTAGCTCAGCTATCAGGTCAAGTATCATGGCTGAGCTCAACCTGTACTTATCAAAAATTTCCTCCTCAGTCTGGTCAAAAAGGGTAATGCGCCATGACGTAGAGTGCAGCCAGTGTGGAAAAGCGGCTGAGGCATTCTGGGCCTCTTTATATAGGTTGCACCTGGTTACCACCTGCTTTCAATCCGTGGTAAATTGCATGTGCAAAAGGCCATTCTATGAATATTCGCAATTTGCGATTTTTTGATGTATCGCATAGCGCCATGGTTTTGCGTGTCGCAATCTGCGTATTGCAATTTGTGACAAGAAATACTGAATCTGTATTCGTGAGGCGCTATTCGAGCTCGCAATTTGCAATATGCAAATAGCGATTCGGTTTTTCATGTCAGAAATTGCGATGCGCAGATTGTGACACGCAAAACCATGTTGCTTCACTAAAAATCTTAATTTTTGCTATTCCTTGTTTTTGGTCTGCGAATGCCTTTCATACAGCGCAAAACAAGTTTTTGCATTTGCAAATGGCCGATTTCTGCGATTCGCACCGTTTGCGAATGCTAAAACGTTTGATACATCTGGCCCCAAGAGATGTAAAGTTGCGCTGAATTTTCTCCAAAAGCTCGAGGGTCACCTAGTATGAAAATGGTTTGGTTCTTTTTTTTAAAATGCAGTACAGATGCGTAAATCAATGTTCTTTTAGTAAAGCCCGCCATCAGGCATAATTGTTTCGAGCCCGCTGCATTTTTTAAAGTATGTTATTAGTATTTATACATTGGATGTACTTTCTGATGAATTCACTGTTTCCCTTCTTGTTTGATTTTTTTTATAGGGCTGTCGGGATTTTTATACTTAAAATTTATGTTTTGTAATTATTGCTCTTAGTTTTATTTTATTTTGTTTTTATCATTGACATTGTATATTGTATTTTATGATGTACTCCTTTATGATCCATTATGTGATTGAATAAAGAAATAATTGAATTGGATTTGCCTCGGATGTACCTCAAGGCAATGTACACTTGTAGACATTCCAAAGCCATACCAGATCATGAACTCTGCAGAATCAGCTAGTGGAGACTTTATGGAAGGGAATTCAGGCAATGTAGAAGAAAAGATGTATCAAAGAGGGGCAGGACAAGCTGGATGTGTGACATATTTCCCATTCGAAGCTGGTCGGACTCTCAGAAAATCCTGTAGTCCCTTTGAAAGCCAATTTGAAGGTAAAGAGGCATCCGCATTCCAATAATTCTGCTTCCAAAGGAACAATACTTTTGTCAACAATATTTAGGACTCAATATGATAAGTTCCGCAATATTTCTAGCTACAATATTCTGAGATGTAACCTTTTGTCCAAAACATGATGGGGCACTTTTTCACAAGGTAGTTTCTCCTTCGATCTTCAGCTTCAGATTTATGTCTGGCTGTTGTTACCTTAAAACATTACAATCTGATGCCTGTTAAATGAAGCATCACAGTGGCCCCAATCCGTTCTCTAGCCGGCTCTTCTGAAAAAATGAATGGTTGGCAATCTCAGGTTAAGGATCAAAGGTTGAATAAAAATTATATTTTTTCGACCTTTTCATCTGTCCTTGAATGCTCACAACTCAGTTGACACCTGGAGCTGGGTCCATACATTATAAAACCCCAAATATAGTCACGTGCTTGGATGTGCACAATGGCAACACGAGCTCATTCACTTGTTGAACAGATCCACTGGAGCAAGATTTACACCACCCTACTTCTTACCCTACAAAAACATTTCCAAATGTGTTTTTCAGTAACCAACAGGCTTTAATATGATGGGAGTTTCTTGCAAAGCTCAGAGCCGCGAGTCCTTTTTATGCACCTCAAGAGCATAAAGTTAATTAATTTAACCAAAACTTTCTTTGAGTTAGAGCTTTATTTTCAGATACTACAGCTCAGAAACAGTGGACAAGGTTTGCCTCTTTCTGTTTTTGAGCTGTGCTGTCTAAAATTAAATCACTAACTGCTTAATTTATGCTTGTTGTTTCCGGTGCTGAACACCGGCATTTATTTTTCAGGGCTGGCGCTTATTCTTCTGCCTCAAGCATGTACGGCCAGCAAAAGACACATATGGGAAAGACGGAGAAAGTGAAACACGAAAAAGCGGCACAATGGGAGAAAGCAGAAAGCTGCAAGAGTGAGCTGAAGGGGCTTTAAATGAATGAAAGGGGCCTGAGATGGCTTCAGGATTACACTGCCTCAGTATTCAGTTCTCGCACATTTAAATGCAGCAGCCACGTGTTTAAGAGGAGGGCTTTGGGCACCAGCACGTTTTTATATACAAATTAAGCACTGACTAACTCAGACAAATCTCAGGTTTAATGAATCGACTTTAAGCACCACAGGCGCATAAAACAGGTGCGTGGCTTTGAGATGAGGCTGAAATGCCCATCGTATTTCGGCTCTGGTTGCTGGCTGTTTACGTTCCAGCTTCAACAAAGGACAGCATGGTAGGTAGTTCGGAAACGCTATGCCTATGTTTATTATTATTAAATGGGACATCACTCCCCAAATGCATCCTCTTTGGTGGCACAACAGAGACATGAATGTGTGTGATGCGGAGAGGAGAAGATGACATCTCTAGTTAAAGCCAATGTGTTTTGCTTGTTCGCCAAGCCCTTCAGTGCTGGAAGTCTCGTGTCACGTGAGAGAACTTCTTTCTAAAGATGTAGGTTTCCAAGTAGTGAGTTAGTCACTACTGGGGCCCTCATACCTTATAGATTGGTTGTCAATCAATGGCCAAGCCTTACCGAGGCCAGATATCTGGCTCTGGCTTGGCTCCTGTCCATGGGGACTGGTGAGCCATTTCAAAGGTCAGCCCTGGTTAATTTCAGTTCTGAACAAAAATTCTTAAGCTTCCTGCTCAAAGAAGTACAATTGGTTAGCACGCTCTACAACAGCATACACACATTTGTAACACTTCTTTATCGCTTGCACGTTTTTCATTGCTTTTGCAGTTAAAATGCTGAACATGTTTGTTAGACTTTTCATCCTTGGTGTGGTCTCCCTTAACTTTTTGCCTCTGTTCCCCAGGTTGTTGATGTGTGCTGGACTCTGATTTTACTGTTTTTGTTACTCTGGGCACTTTACCACTGCTAATCAGTGCTAAAGTGCAAGTGCTCCTTTACAAAATATGTATGTAATTGGCTTATCCATGATTGGCATATTTGATTTATTAGTAAGGCCCTAGTACAGTGCACTAGAGGTGACCCGGGCCTGTAAATCAAAAGCTACTAGTGGGCCTGCAGCACTGGTTGTGCCACCCACATAAGTAGCTCTGAAATCACATCTCAGACCTGCCACTGCAGTGTCTGTGTGTGCAGTTTTAACTGTAAATTTGACTTGGCAAGTGTACCCACTTGCCAGGCCTAAACCTTCCCTTTTCTTACATATAAGGCACCCTAAGGTAGGCCCTAGATAGCCCCAAGTGCAGGGTGTAGTGTATGGTTAGGGTAGGACATATAGTAATGTGTTTTATATGTCCTGACAGTGAAATATTGCTAAATTCGTTTTTCACTGTTGCAAGGCCTGTCCCTCTCATAGGTTAACATGGGAGCTACCTTTAAATCTGATTAAAGTGTAGATTCCCTTCGGGAGCGGATGGACATGTGGAGTTTGGGAGTCTCTGAGCTCACAATTTAAAAATACATCTTTTAGTAAAGTTGATTTTAAGATTGTGTGTTTGAAAATGCCACTTTTAGAAAGTGGGAATTTTCTTGCTTATACCATTTCTGTGACTGCCTGTTTGTGGATTCCCTGTCTGAGTCAGTTTGACAGTTGGGCTGGTTGCACCTCACACTAGACAGTGACACAAAGGGAGCTGGGGTGTAGCCTGCATATCCTGATGAGCCATATGTGCTAGGAGGCAGGGGAGGAGCGGTCGATTACACCTGAAAGGGCTGTGCCTGTCCTCACACAATGCAGTCTCCAACCCCTTGGTGAGTGTCTGGGGCCTGGCCTAGGCAAGGCAGGATTTCACATTCAAAAGAGACTTTACTTTGAAGTAGGCCTACTTCAAAGGAGAAATTGGGTGTAGGAAGGGCACCCAAAACCACAGACTTTAGATCACTTCTGGAAATCAAGAGGAACATCTCCCTGGAGAGGAGCTGAAGCGCTGAGGAGAAGTGCTGCCCTGCCTGTGACTGTGCTTTGTGGAGGTAGGGGACAAAGACTGGACTTTGTGGTATATTCCTGCTTGAGAAGGACTCTCCAAGGGCTTGGACTGAGCTTGTCCCCTGTTCTGAAGTCTCAGGGCCATCAAATACTTCCCTTACCAGCACCTGGAATCTATGCTGAGACCTGACAAGGGATGCCCTACCCAGTCCCTGTGCCCTTGAAAGAAAAAGCTGGTGAAAATCCAAGGAACTCGACTTCAGATGACTCCGGACCGATGTCGCTGCTGAATCTGATGACGTTGAATGCATCCGACTCCATGATCTTCGCCGGAACGCGACGACCTTTGCAGGCTGACATCACTGCTGCCCTGCCAAAGTCCGCGACTCCGTGGGAGTCGCCGCACCACATCGTGACCGACACCGCTCGAAGTGCGCAGATTCAATGTTTCGCACGGACGCCGCGACTCCCGACTTTGCGCATCGGCTTGTTTTCACTCTTCACCTGGGGGTCCACGTGACTCCGTGGCTGGCGCTGCTGGTGTCGGATTGTTGGGAACGACTCCGCCAGGACGCCGTGTTAGCACCTCATCTAAGCATTTTGGGGGTCATTCCGACCCTGGCGGTCCTTGACCGCCAGGGCCGGGGACCGCGGGAGCACCGCCAACAGGCTGGCAGTGCTCCCTTGGGCATTCTGACCGCGTCGGTACAGCTGCGGTCAGAAACGGAAAACCGGCAGTGTACCGCCGGTTTTCCGCTGCCCATGGGAATCCTCCATGGCGGCGCAGCTTGCTGCGCCGCCATGGGGATTCCGACCCCCATACCGCCATCCTGTTCCTGGCGGTTTTGGCATGGACACTGCAGTGGCCCCCGTAACAGGGCCCCACTGAGAATTTCAGTGTCTGCATAGCAGACACTGAAATTCGCAACAGGTGCAACTGCACCCGTCACACCCTTTCCACTCCGCCGGCTCCATTCGGAGCCGTTATCCTCGTGGAAAGGGGTTTCCCGCTGGGCGGGCGGGCGGCCTTCTGGCGGTCGCCCGCCCGCCCAGTGGGAAACACAGAATAACCGCTGCGGTCTTCTGACCGCGCAGCGGTATTCTGACGGCTCCCGCCGGCACCGCGGTTACCGCGGCCGGCGGGAGTCAGAATGACCCCCTTTGTGTTTCTAAGCGCTATTTTTTAATTTATTCTTTAACAATTCACAACTTGACTTGTGTATGTCAGATCTTTGTTGTTGTGGTCTTGTTTTGTTTAGATAAATATTTCCTATTTTTCTAAACCTGTGTTGTGTCGTTTTGTAGTGTTTTCATTAAGTTACTGTGTGTGTTGGTACAAATACTTTACACCTAGCACTCTAAAGTTAAGCCTACTGCTCTGCCAAGCTACCAAGGGGGTACGCAGGGCTTAGCTGAGTGTGATTCTCTTTACCCTCACTAGAGTGAGAGTCCTTGCTTGAACAGGGGCTAACCTGAGTGTCAACGAAATACCCCATTTCTAACAATGTTAGTGAAACTATTCTGACACCAAGCTGATTTTCACAGATATGTTCCACTGAAGGCCTATAACTTGAGGACTGTGTGGAATCTATGTGACCTCTGTGTTTTGCTAATGTGTTTAATTCCTTAATTAGAGGACCAAGAGTATCCTGAATGCGTTCTTTTTGTTAAATCAGCCAAGACAAGTCACATTCACATATAAATGGACTGATTTTCCTTTTCTACACTTACCATTGTGAAATATAGCACACCACAGATATTTATATGCTATGTACTGGGGGTAGAGACATCCGTCTTATCTATGCAAACTCCACATGGAAGAGAATAGGGAAACAACATTTCTCTGATCTAACTCACACACGCCTGACAAACATCAACCCTGAAAACACAGAAGTACATAGGTTCTTCCCTATTCCCTTTCGACTGCATGATTTTCCGAATTCCACACTGACAGGCGGAACAGCATAAGGCCCTGTTGTTGAGAGGGCTCCTTAGGTGATGGAGGGGGCTGTTGCAGGCCCTAATGACATAGTGGCCTGCTCCTGGGATCCCACGGATCGTCATCATCCATCTCCTCTGACCATGTGGTGTCCAGATGTACCATCACCTCAGTGTTCTCCACAGCCATTGCCCAGAGTCTCTTTGATTGGGAGAGAGCGACTCTCCAGGTGCATGTATTACATCTGCTGATCGATTTTCCCTCCTCCTCAGTGATGTTAATGTCATTCCGTGTCTGCACACTCGTCAAGGACCTTCCTGTCTTTTACCTCTAGTCAAGTTCTCAGCTTTTGCATTGTCTGTCCGCTGATAAGGATACAAAAGAATCATTTGAATGCATATGTCTATTACTTTATATACATAAAATACATCTTTCTGCACCATAATATTACATGACACAAACATGGATATATTTAACAGTGGGAAGCAATGTTTAGAAAGGTGCAGATGAAGCACATTTAACATCATCCTCCAACATTACCCTTTGGGATGCACATACCGAAATGTAGCTTTAGCACATGGGATGCTTCAACTCAATCAATGTCGCAGTTACATTCCCTTATGATGGCAAGCAGGAATAAAGGTACAATTTATAAGTCTTGAGATAATGACTGATTGGTACTGCCTGCATGGTTATTAGCTAGGCATATAGTGGCATATAGTGGCTGTTACTTCCAATTAAATCTTGAATGGATACCATTGAACAATGTCCATTTTCAGTGTGATACTATGGTAAAATGGACAAGATGAGTGTCTCACACCGTGTATGATGATTGTCTAATGTGACTAATAAATAGTCCTATATTATAGAAGTTATGGGAATTTAAGAATAGGAAGCTGTTAGAGATGGGGTCTTTGGTTGGCAGTCAGGTTACCCCCGTCTAAGCAAGGATCCTCACTGTAGTCAGGGTAAAGAAGAATTACCCCCCAGTTACCCCCCGCTTACCCCCTTGGTAGCTTGGCAGTAGCAGGCAGGCTTATCTTCAGAAGAAATGTGTAAAGTATTTATACAACACACACAGTAACCCAGTGAATCCACCACAAAATGACACAGGTTTAAAAAAAAAAAGGAAATATTTATCTAAACAAAACGAGACCAAAATGACAAAAATCTGACACACACAAGTCAAGTTATTAATTTTAAAAGCAAAAGAGTCTTAAATCCTGGAGAAAACAGTAAAAACACTGTTAGCATTGAAAAGTACCTGGGTAGAGTCAAAATAATATGCACGTGCGAGTGTGCATGGGCACAGATTAGCGATGCGTCAATTTCTCACCTGTAAGCGAGACCATGCATCGTTTCTTCTCCTCCGTTCAGCGTGTGTAATTTTTCCTCTCTGCAGGAGAGCTATGCGTTGATCCGGGAAGCACTCGGGCCCAGGAAGGCTTTGCGTAATTTTTCCGCGCCCAGCAAGGTTTGCGTCGAAAATCCTGCCGCAGAGTATCAACAAAACCGCGCTCTGTGGGTTGCAACGTTATCAGCCTCCATCAGCAGGTCTTGTGCATCATTTCTCCAGCTGCATGCGTCGATCTTCCAGCTGAGATGCCGGTGGAGCGTAGATTTCTGCTTCAAAGCCAGCGGTGGGCCGTTTTTCAGCTGCTGCTTGGAAGGTGCGTCTATATTTTCCCCGCACGGTGGCGTGTGCATGGATTCCCTATCGTGGTCTGCCAGCTTCACTTATAAGGCCCCAGGAAATGGATAGGGCACCACTTGGCAGGGCAGGAGTCTCAGTAGAGAGTCCAGATCCTGGCAGGAGAAGTCTCTGATTGCCCTGAGACTTCAACAACAGGAGGCAAGCTCTAGACAAGCCCTTGGAGATTTCTTCACAAGCAGGAATGCACAATAAAGTCCAGTCTTTGTCCCCTTCCACAGGCAGACGCAGCAACTGCAGGATAGCTCCACAAAGCACAGTCACAAGCCGGGCAGGACTTCTCCTCAGCTCTTCAGCTCTCCTCCAGGCAGAGGTTCCTCTTGATTTCCAGAAGTGTTCTAAAGTCTGTGGTTTTGGGTGCCCTTCTTATACCCATTTTGGCCTTTGAAGTAGGCTTACTTCAAAGGAAAGTCTCTCTTGTTTGTGAAATTTTGCCTTTCCCAGGCCAGGCCCCAGACACACACCAGGGAGTTGGAGTCGGCATTGTGTGAGTGAAGGCACATCCCTTTCAGGTGTAAATAACCACTTAGCACACATGGCTCATCAGGATATGCAGGCTACATCCCAGCTCCCTTTGTGTCACTGTCTAGAGAGAGGTGCAAACAGCCCAACTGTCAAACTGACCCAGACAGGAAATCCACAAACAGGCACAGTCACTGAATGGTTTAAGGAAGAAAATTCCCACTTTCTAAAAGTGGCATTTTCAAACACACAATCTTAAAACCAATTATACAAAAAAATGTATTTTTAAATTGTGAGCTCAGAGACCCCAAACTCCTTCTGTCTATCTGCTCCCAAAGGCAATCTACACTTTAATCATATTTAAAGACAGCCCCCATGCTAACCTGTGAGAGGGATATGCCTTGCAACAGTGAAAACCAAATTTGGCATAATTTCACTCTTAGGGCATATACAACACATTAGAATATGTCCTACCTTAAACATACACTGCACCCTGCCCATGGGGCTACCTAGGGCCTACCCCAGGGGTGTCTTACATGTAAGAAAAGGGAAGGTTAAGGCCTAGCAAGTGAGTACACTTGCCAAGTCGAATTGGCAGTAAAAAACGGCACCCACAGACACTGCAGTGGTAGGTCTGAGCCATGTTTACAGAGCTACTACCGTGGGTGGCACAACCAGTGCTACAGGCCCACTATTAGCATTTGATTTACAGGTCCTGGGTACCTGTAGTGTACTGTACTAGGGACTTACCAGTAAGTCAAATATGCCAATCATGGAGAGGCAATTACATACAAAATTTATATAGGAGCACTTGCACTTTAGCACTGGATAGCAGTGGTAAAGTGCCCAGAGTAACAAAAACAACAAAAACACAGTCCAGCACACATCAACAACCTGGAAAACAGAGGCAAAAAGTTAGGGGAGACCACGCCAAGGATGCCAAGTCTAAAAATTATGATGTGGGGATGTATGTGTATTATATTTTCTTTTCACACACTATGGCTCTCATTATGACTTCGGTGGTCTATTTTGTAGACTGCCGAAGTCACGCCCGCCACATGACTGCCAGTGTTGGCAGTCTGAAGACCGCCATATTATGGCTGCTCTCTGCCACTATTTGGTGGGGAAGCTGCCAGCAGCCATACTGGTGATCGGTGGTCTAGTGGAGCTTGCTCCATCACCACTGCCACATCACTACAACACTGCCCCCCTTATTACAACATTGTAAGTGGCGTGTCCGTGTTGTGTTGGCGGGGAGTAGGGGGCAGGACAAGCTCCATGGACCCCATTCCCTCCCAGATGACCACCTCGACCACCAGTAAGGTGATTGTCTGACAGGGGAGGGGGGTGTTGAGTGTTATGTGCGTAAATGGGGGTGTGTGTATGTGTGAATGGACGGGGTGGGGGGTTTTGTGTGTGTTTGTGTGTGTGTGTGTGCATGTGTCTGTGTACTTGTTTGAATGGTTGTATGCGGGGTGGGGGAATATATATGCATGTATGCAGGGGTGGGGGGAGTATGTGTGCGTGTGTACAGTGGTGGAGGGAGTGTCTTGGCCGTGTGTGCATGTGTGCATGAATAAGTGAGCGATGTCAGGTATGTGCATGCATGGATCGGAGTAGGGAGGTCAGTATGGGGATCGATTGGGTCAGTAAGGGGACTGGGGGAGGGGGTTCATCGCTGCTTGGGGGGGTTGGGGGGTTCCTGATGGGGTTGGGGATGGGGGGCTCCTACATGGAGGGGTGGTTGGGGAGTCCTGTTGTGGAAACAGGAATTAGTATTCCTGTCGCCGTTATCCTTACTGCCAGGGAATTTGTGGTGGGGCTGTCGCCACGGAATTCCTGGTGGTAAGGATACTCATTATGCCGCAGGCGGTGTTAGGTGGACTGCAGAGTCTAAGGTGGTCAACCTTTGGCCAGGCGGTCCCACCCCTCTGGCGGTACAGGCGGTGAACTGGCTCCTATGCAGCCAGTTCACTGCAGCGGTCATAATTTGGCGGTCGGACCGCCAACGTTAGCGTGGTGGGGCTGGACCTCCAGGGTTGTAATGACTTCCTATGTGTGATATAAGTGGATGTTCCAAATGTGTGTGCTTAATATGTTAGACCTGTCAGCCTTAGGGTAGTCACCCCTAACTTTTTGCCTGCCTTCCTCCACTTTTTGGACACTGCTTTTGCTGGTTTTAGGACTCTGAGCACATTACCACTGCTAACCAGTGCTAAAGTGCATATGCTCTCTCCCTATAAACATGGTGACATTGGTTTCTACCCAATTGGCTTATTTAATCTACTTGTAAGTCTCCAGTAAAGTGCACTAGATGTGCCCAGGGCCTGTAAATGCTACTAGTGGGCCTGCAGCACTGATTGTGCCACCCACATAAGTAGCCCCCTAACCATGCCTCAGGCCTGCCATTTCTAGGCCTGTGTATGCAGTTTCACTGCCAATTCGACTTGGCATTTAAAAGTACTTCCTAAGCCTTAAACTCCCCTTTTTCTATATATGTCACCCCTAAGATAGGCTCTCAGTATCCCATGGTGCAAGGTGCTATGTAGATAAAAGGCAGAACATATACCTGTGCAATTTAAAGGTCCCGATAGTTTAGAACTCCTAAATTTGTTTTACACTGCTTTGAGGCCTGCTCTTTTCATATGCTAACATTAGGGCTACCCTCATATACTGTTTGAGTGGTAGATTCTGATCTGAAATGAATAAAAAGGTCATATTTAGTATGACCAGAATGGTGAAGTTGGGTTTAATAATACTATTATAGAAATGCCACTTTTAGAAAGTGAAAATTTCTCTGCATTTAAATCCCTCTGTGCCTCACAATCCACACCTGGCTAGGTTAGTTAACAGCTCCCTTGTGCATTTCACTCAGACAAACCCAAACACAGGATGCTCAGTCACACCTGCAAACATCTGCATACTAGATGGGTCTTCCTGGGCTGGGAGGGTGGAGGGCCTGACACTTACATTTGAAAAGACAGTGGCCTGCCTTCTCACAATGGACTGCCAAACACACTACTGAGACCCTGGCAGACACGATGGAACTGAAAGGGAACCTGGTGCACTTCTAAGCCTCTCTTTGAAGTCTCCCCCACTTCAAATGCACATTTGGGTATTTAAACAGGGCCTCTGACCCTACCAGACAGAGGAACTGCCTGGCTCCCCAAAGAACTCACCTGACTGCTTTTCTGCAAAGGACTGCTGCCCTGCTGTTGCCCTGCTGCCTTGCTGCCCTCTGTCTCTGCTGAGAAGTGCTCTCCAAGGGCTTGGATAGAACTTGCCTCCTGTTTCTTCAAGTCTCAGGGCAAAATAGACTTCATACTGCAAAGAGCTCCTTGTGCGGCAAAAATTCAACACACAGCCTGCCAGAAACTACGCACAGCCGGCATCGTGGTGAGAAAATCAGTGCTCGCTGAATGATAACAATGCAGCCGGATTCCCCGAGAGAAGAGTGATGCAGCGCCAATGTTGCGACCGGAACTTTGACACACGGCCCACTGGATCGACGCTTAGCCAAGCCGGAACAATGCAGCCCGACTTCCTGCGAGAAGAATCGACACAGCGCCTGCCGTACAACAGAAGTTTTCCCCCATCGCCCACCAGATCGACACAGCTCCTGTTGGCTTCCTCCTGCATGCCCAGGATTTCTCTGCATCGTTCCCGGGGCATTCAAATCCCCGGCAACCCGAAGAGGATCCAAGTTTTCATGCCGGAAATAGACACCAGGTCCTGACTGGGTGGAAAAATATTGATGCACCGTCTGTGTGTGCCTGGAGATATCAACGCAAACCTCCCCGTTTTCCAAGCATCTCCTCCTCTGCGGCCCCTTGCAGATAATTTAGATGCAAGCCAGGTACTTTGTGCTTGCAAGAGACACTTATTGCTTTTTAGGAACTTAAGACTCTTTTTATCATTCTGTAAAGTGATATTTCAAAGTGTACTTATCAAATCTTGATCGTTTTGACCTGCATTTAACCAGATAAATATTCTATATTTTTCTAAACACTGTGTGGTATATATTTGTGGTGTTATGCTGTGTTATTGCATGATTTATTGCAAAAAATACTTTACACATTGCCTTCTAAGTTAAGCCTGACTACTCAGTGCCAAGCTACCAGAGGGTGGGCACAGGATAATTTGGATTGTGTGTGACTTACCCTGACTAGACTGAGGGTCCTTGCTTGGACAGGGGGTAGCCTGACTGCCAACTAAAGAACCCATTTCTAACATCAGTGGTGAGGATAGGACTTGTATTTGTGCAGTGACATACAATGGCTACGTGTACACTACCTACCCACAGTTGAAGGTCAACTTGATGTGTTAGGTTTTCTGCAATTTCATTTTCTGCCTAACATTTTTAACTAAATCTTCATTCAACATGTCTCTGGCTGGGTCTCAAGCAGGAGTTGAAGATTTTGACCTAGCCAAGCTGGAAACATACACTTTTAACCAGCTGAAGGGGTTCTGCAAGGGGATGGGAGTACCTACCTGGGGTGCCTCCTGAAAGGAGGAATACCAAAAGGCGCTGAGGGCCTGGGCAGAAGCCCATTCAGATGAGAATGTTGAGGAGGAGCAAGAGGATGGCCCTTCAGAGGCTTTCTTGCCAGTAGTGGGGGATGTTACCCATGAAATTGTGCCCCCTGCTAAACCAGAAAGCAGTGTCTCTAGCCATGACCTGACCGTAGAGGAAAGGAGGGAAGAGAGAGAGTTTCAACCTCAAATGGCAAAGTTAAAAATGGAAGCTGAGAGAGAGGAGGCAGCAGCTGAGACAGCCTTAGATGAAAATAAACTTTTGTTGGCTCATGAACTGAGTCTCAAGGAGCTGGATATTAAGGCGAGACAGTCTGGGTCCATCAGTGATGGTGGCAGCATACATGCAAGACCTGCTGGAGAAAGGAAGGCTCGTAACCCCAAAAATGTAGTGCCAAGTTATGTGATAGGAGATGACATTGATAAGTGGTTGGCTGCTTATGAAGTTGCACTAAGCGCTCATGGGGTCTCTGAAGAGCAATGCGGGGTGGCCTTGTGGTGGTATGTACCAGTAGTGGGGAGGGACACACTCTTTGCATTGGATCCTAAGGATCAACCAGATACTCACCCATGAAAACTGCTTTGCTTGCCAAGTTTGGGCTGGCACCTGAGAAGTACCGTCAGAGGTTCAGGAACAGCACCAAACTCTCCACACAGAACTGGATAGACTTTTTTGATTTCTCCAGTAAGGCACTGAATGGATGGGTGCGGGGCAATAAAGTAGATGACTATTTGGGGATATATAATTTGATCCTGAAAGAACATATGTTCAGTGTTTGCTTTACAGAGTTGTGCCAGCACCTACTTGACAGAGGGCTGACTGACCCTATTCAAGCTTGATGAGGAGGTGGACCTCTGGGTTACCAAGTGTCCAAGAAGGTACCTAGGGGGGGACCCACAAAGGTAGTCAGGGTTCCCACCAGGAGAAAGAGGGGATAGAAAAACTCTAAAAAAAGGAGTCCTCAAAGGGCCCCCAAAACAATTCCCAAGGAGGGGGTGGTAACCCGTCCCCCCCGAATCTGACAGGAAGCCAGGGTACTTTGACAAGAAGAAAGGGAAGTTTATCTCCAAATGTTTAGAGTGCTTCAAATATGAACATTATGAGGGCAACTCCCAAAGTCCCAAGAGGGCACAGTCCCCCCCACCGGAGGGCAGACAACTAGGTTGGCTGGTGTAGCGCTCGGGGGGATATGGTCCCAGTTAGCTTTGGGGAGCTGATAGAGTTGTCACTGGTATCCCTGGGAGATAAGGAAATGGTGCCAAAAGCCCACATGCCTGCCAATACTTCCAAGTATAGGCAGTGGGTCATCATTGATCGGCAAAGGGTGGAGGCTCTGCATGACACAGGCGCCAGTATGACTACTGTCAGGGGTCAGCTGATTTTACCTGAGCCGGTCATCCTTAATACATTCTACCAGGTCATAGTCGCTGAAAATCGCGACAGCACCTACCGGTAGCTCTGGTTCGCATTGAGTTGTTGGAGCAGTTCTCTTCCCTGTTGTCCCTCACTCTTGGGCTCACACACTTGTGTGTCCATGATATGGACACAGGAAACAGTCCACCTGTGAAGAACAAAATTTACAGGGTGTCAGACAAAGTGAGCTCCAGCATTCGGGAGGAAGTAGCCAAGATGCTGGCTCTTGGGGTAATAGAGAAGTCCAGTAGCCCCTGGTCCAGCCCCGTGGTGTTGGTTCCCAAGGCTGCTGCTCCTGGTACCAAGCCAGAACGTAGGTTCTGCATGGACTACTGGGGTCTCAACTCTGTCACAAAGACAGATGCTCACCCCATCCCCCGAGCTGATGAGCTCGTAGACAGGCTCGGGATGCCAAGTTCCTTAGTACCTTTGACCTCACGTCAGGGTACTGGCAGATTGCCTTGACTAAAGGGGCTAAAGAGAGATCCATTTTCTCTACTCCTGAGGGCCATTACCTGTTCAAAGTAATGCCCTTTGGATTGAAAAATGCCCCTGCTACCTTCCAACAGTTGGTCAATGGGATCCTAGCAGACAAGGATGCCTTTTGCGCAGCCTACCTAGATGACATTGCTATCTATAGTTCCAGCTGGGAGGAACACCTGCTCCACCTCAAGGAGGTACTTCAGGTCCTGCAACAGGCAGTCCTGACTTTCAAGGCTAGTAAGTGCCAGATTGGGCAGGGTTCCGTGGTGTACTTGGGATACCTAGTAGGTGGTGGCAAGGTGTAGCCCCTCCAGGCCAAGATTGAAACAATCAAGACCTGGTAACCATCTAGAACCCAAACAGAGGTCAGAGCCCTCTTAGGCCTCACCGGATATTACTGCAGATTCGTTAAGAGATATGGCACCCTAGTATCCCCCTTAACAGAACTGACATCCAAGAAACAACCTAGGTTGGTGAATTGGACAGAGGCTTCCCAGAAAGGAAGCCATGTGTCATGGTCCCCGTGCTCAAGGCACCCAACTACTCCCAGGAACTTATTGTGCAGATGGACGCTTCAGAGCATAGCATAGGGGTTGTTCTAGCACAGCAAAAAGAGGATGGCCTAGACCAACCAGTAGTCTTTATTAGCAGAAGACTATTACCGTGGGAACAGAGGTGGAATGCTATTGAGAGAGAAGCATTTGCTGTGTCTGGGCACTGAAGAAGCTGAGACCATACCTGTTTGGGACTCACTTCCGGGTTCAGACAGGCCACAGACCCCTTATATGGCTCATGCAGATGACAGGGGAAAATCCTAAACTCTTGAGGTGGTCCATTTTCTACAGGGGATGGACTTTACGGTGGAGCATCGCCCGGGGATTGACCACACCAATGCTGACGGTCTCTCCAGATACTTACACTTTAGTGATGAGAGCTCCCAGGAGGTTGGGTAGCTCTCCCTACTTTCAGCTAGGGTTGACACATGTTAGACCTGACAGCCTTAGGGTGGTCACCCCTAACTTTTTGCCTGCCTCCCTCCACTTTTTGGACTCTGTTTTTGCTGGTTTTAAGACTCTGCACACTTTCTCGCTGCTAACCAGTGCTAAAGTGCATATGCTCGCTCCCTGAAAACATGGTGAAATTGGTTCCTACCCAACTGGCTCATTTAATCTACTTGTAAGTACCCAGTAAAGTGCACTGCATGTGCCCAGGGCTTGTATATTAAATGCTACTAGTGGTCCTGCAGCACTGATTGTGCCACCCACATAAGGAGCCCCTTAACCATTCCTCAGGCCTGCCATCGCAAGGCCTGTGTATGCAGTTTCACTGCCAATTCGACTTGGCATTTAAAAGTACTTGCCAAGCCTTAAACTCCACTTTTTCTACATATAAGTCACCCCTAAGGTAGGCCCTAGGCAACCAATGGGGCAGGGTGCTACATAGATAAAAGGCGGGACATATACCTGTATAGTTTATATGTTCTGGTAGTGTAGAACTCCTGAATTCGTTTTACACTGTTGTGAGGACTGCTCCTTTCATAGGCTAACATTAGGGCTACCCTCATATACTGTTTGAGTGGTAGATTCTGATCTGAAAGGAGAAACAAGGTCATATTTATTATGACCAGAATGCTAATACAAAATCCTTCTGACAGGTGAAGTTGGATTTATCATTACTATTTTAGAGATGGCACTTTTAGAAGGTGAGCATTTCTCTGCACTTAAATCTTTCTGTGCCTTACAATCCAATTCTGGCTGCATTTAGTTGACAGCTCCTTGTGCATTTACTCAGACACACCCCAAACACAGGATACTCAGCCTCACTTGCATACATCTGCATTTTGAATGGGTCTTCCTGGGCTGGGAGGGTGGAGGGCCTGACACTTACATTTGAAAGGACGGTGGCCTGCCCTCACACAATGGACTTGTTAACCCCCTACTGGGACCCTGGCAGGCAGGATGGAACTGAAAGGGAACCTGGTGCACTTCTAGGACACTTTTGAAGTCTTCTCCACTTCAAAGGCACATTTGGGTATTTAAACAGGGCCTCTGACCCTACCAACACAGACACTTCTGGACAAGATACCACTGGTGAAGAAACTCTGAACCAGAACCTACAACCTGCCAAGAGGAACTGCCTGACTGCCCAAAAGACTCACCTGACTGCTTTTCTAGAAAGGACTGCTGCCCTGCTGTTGCCCTGCTGCCTTGCTGCCCTCTGGCTCAGCTGAGAAGTGCTCTCCAAGAGCTTGGATAGAGCTTGTCTCCTGTTCCTTGAAGTCCCAGGTCCAAAAAGACTTCATCCTGCAAAGAACTCCTTGTGCAGTGAAAATCTGATGCACAGTCTGCCAGAAACAATGCACAGCCTGCATCGTGGTGAGACAATCACCGCATGTGGAACACGGAACAACGCAGCCTGGCTCCCCGAGAGGAGATCGACACAGCACCAGCGTTGCGCACTGAGGTTTGATGCATGGCCCACTGGATCGATGCATAGCTGAGCCGGAATGACAGAGCCTGACTTCCTGCGAGAAGAATCGATACAGCTCCTGCCGTGCAACAGAAATTTCCCTGCATCGCCCACCAGATCAACACAGCTCCTGCTCACTTCGTCCTGCATGCCCAGGATTTCTCTGCATCTTCCCCGGGGCATCCAAGTACCCCACAACCAGAAGAGGATCCAAGTCTTCGCACCAGAAATCGACGCAAGGATCTGACTGCATGGAAAATTATCGTTGCATCATCTGTGCGCGCCCAGAGAAACCAACGCACACCTCCCCGTTTTCCACGCATCTCCTCCTCTGCGGCCCCTTGTGGATAATTTAGATGCAAATCAGGTACTTTGTGCTTGCAAGAGACACTTATTGATTTTTAAGAACTTAAGACTCTTTTTATCATTTTCTAAAGTGATATTTCTACGTGCACTTATCAAATCTTGATCGTTTTGACCTGCATTTAACCAGATAAATATTCTATATTTTCGAAACACTGTGTGGTGTATTTTTGTGGTGTTATACTGTGTTATTGCATGGTTTATTGCACAAATACTTTACACAGTGCCTTCTACATTAAGCCTGACTGCTCAGTACCAAGCTACAAGAGGGTGGGCACAGGATAATTTGGATTGTGTGTGACTTACCGTGACTAGAGTGAGGGTCCTTGCTTGGGCAGGGGGTAACCTGACTGCCAACCAAAGACCCCATTTCTAACATAATGTATTTAGTTGGAAGGTGGAATTTGTGAGTGAATGAAAGAATGACTGATGACTGCATAGATGCATTATTACATTTAGAATTGCGGCCCAAATTTAAGAGGGCCTAGCACCATTCCAACACCACATTAGTGTCATTTTTGTAACAGTAATGTGGTGTTGGAAGGCCAAAAACGCTGCACCATATTTACAAAGTGGTGCAATGCTTCCATTGCACCACTTCGTAACCCCTTGTGTCACATTATGACAATGCCCGGCATAATGTATGCAAAGGGGCGTTCCAGTGCTAGGGGTGCTGAAAAAATGGCACAAAGAAATCTAAAAGTTTCCTTTGCGGCATTTTAATGCCTTCCTAAGAGCAGGCGTTAAAGGGAGGCTCCCATTGTTTTCAATAGGCCTCTGGGTGCTTTGCAGGATTAGAATCAACATTTTTGACAATAATCCTGCAAAGTGCCAGACTAGCGTAAAAAAGTATGACACTAGTACCCCTGACTATGGCCATGGTGTGCCCTATTTTAAATATGGCACACAGTGGCGCTAGTGGGGGTGCAACAAAAGCATCATGGTGGTTCAACCACAGTGTCACAGGATGGTAAAAGTGCATAGTGTCATAGCCTATCATTCCTCATTGACTCGCCACTACGTGCTGCAATGTAGCAGTCAAACTAATAGCAGATATGAGGCCACTAGTCAGTCAAGCACCTGCATACCTGTGTTCTGTTTTATGTCCCACCAAGGGTACCTAAATAGCTGCTTAATTTAGGGGTAAGATCTATATGAAAGCCCTTTTGCATGCTGATGTTGTGCAACACACAGCAGCTACCATGATCTTGTACATTTCTGGGGAATACTGGAGCACCTCTAAAAGATCATGACATCTGGGGCTGTATTATACATGATGGGTAATATCTGAGTGGACCCTCTAAGACATTCATACACCCACTCACAGACCCACTCACACTCACGCACTGTGATGAGACGGTCCTGACCTTCTCATTTTGGATTATTTTGCTTTTTGATCACATGGTTTTTGACCTTTTACTGTGTGGGAACCTCATAACCTGTGACTTACTAACAATTCACTCACGGTAAAATGAACTGCACATGTTTACCACTAGTGCCCGCCTTTTAAGACAAGGCCGCTGTGACACGGCAAGGGGAAGAGGCAAATGTCTGGTTACACATGACCATGTGTGCACAGGAGTCTGCACACCTGTGAGCGGTGCACATGGGAGACTCCTGTTGTGAACAGACCCAAACCCTGCACACAGGTAGCTTGGTGCAGAAGGGACTAATCAGAGTGGGTGGTGACCTGGAATAGGCCTCATAATGAGGGTGTACTCATGTAGGGAAAGTCAGTGTGCTTTAGTGTCTTGACTGTAGTGACAGTCCATTAAATTCCAATGGGAGAGGCTGCCCTAGGGTACAACTCCAGTTTCCTAGGGTCCACAGATTCCAGAATTGCACCAATGTACACTGTAATCTATATGACAAGAACCCTGCTGTGAGGTCTAAAAACATATCTGTACAGTTTATGTGTCATCCAGGAATTTCATATTTCTCTAACTTACACAGGATCAGAGCTCAGGCCTTTTATGACCCTGCTGGGCTGGTTTACTTTTCTCTCCAGCTGCAGGTACAATGGCCTCACTCATCAAAGGAAGGAATTAACACTGCTTTAGTCAGCTCTGAAAGAGTAAGGAACTGGGTGAATTGCCCTTCATCTATCAGCCAGCTGTCATCCCGTGCCAGGAAAAGGGCCTGCCCCAGGCTACTCACCAAATGATGGAGTCCAGATCTCTGGAGCCAAACCAGAGGGTGGGCTCCTTTGAAATTTTCTGGGGGAAGGCATTTGTAGTAGTGTCAATGAGGGGTGGAGCTGAGACCCCCAGAGCACATGTAGCCAGTGACTCCAGGGTGATGACATTTTGAGCTATCCAGAAGACTGTGCAGTGAGATTGTGACAGGGGCAGAAATGTGATGTGGCACATTAGGATAGACCAAAGGCAAACCCCTGCTAGATGCCCCCACCCCCTCTTAAAAGGCCCTGTGCAGGAGAGAGAGTGCTCTCTTGAGTGTGCCTTTCACCAAAACACTGGGACTGGAGTCTGGCGCCATGGAAAGTTGGAAGGAAGAACCCCCTGACTGCCCACTGAATCAAGGACTTTAATACTTAATGGCCCCAGGACCAGCAGGGGAGTAAGACCAGGCCTTGCACAAAGAGGAGAGGCCCAGAGGAGAACAGAGCAAAAAGCTGGTGCAAGGAACAAATCCTGCTCCCTGGAATGTTTGCTATATTTGAGGCTAGAATGCCTAATGGGAATGCTCTAGGTGCCTAGGGCTTGCTATCAGGAGCAAAAGGAGCCCAACAGGGCCCAAGATATCACCATTGGAAATTTTATGATCTTTGGACTATAACGGACTGTTGACGAAGCGCGTTGGGCTCCACTGCCAGTTTCCAACTTGCATTCTGGGTTCAACAGGGCCTGGATGCTGCCCCCAGAGAACAAAGCATGCAGGGAACCACTAATGCTCTTTCCCCATGAAGAGGAGAAATATGGGGGATTGCCGTCATACTCCCTTTGATACTCGTAAGGGCCCCAAGAAGAAGAGTCTTACCATGGGGCACCGTTGCATTCCCTGCCTAAGCAGGGATGGGGCCCCGGACACTGTCCCTGGACCCCAATGTCTGGAGAACGATGGGGTGAGTGCCATCGTAATCCCCCACGTGGCCTGCCTTTCCCACCCTCAGCACCCATGTCTGGTGAGAGCAGGAAGCCCAGACCACGAGTGCTGTTGCCAGCTCCTGCGGCACTCTATGAGAGTGCTGCTTGTGCTGTGACCCCAGTAAGGGCAGCTGGGGGTGGGCTGCCCGAGCTGCCCTCCAACGAAGGACTCAGCATGCTGGGTGACCCGCATTAGGCAAGGAGATGAAACCATGGCGCAAAACCACAGGAAAAAGAGAACACAAGGGGAAATAGATGCGGATCTCCCCAGCGCAGCAGGAGAGCCGCTGCTTTGCTATGCACAGAATGCTTGGAGAAGCGCCCCATAATATCCTGTAAGGCCTGTCTGCATTTTTAGGCCAAAAGTCACTCATTTTTACATTGTCGTGGCCCCAGGAGAGCAGGGTCACCACCAAAATAATAATAAAGTGCAGGGGGAGCTGCAGGAGGAGTGCAGCCTCCCCTCAAAACGAATTCAAACTCACACTCAGTTTCAAAGGACATCAAAATAATAACCCCTTAAAGGTTTTGCAAAAGATAAAAGCACTCACCAGGTTGGAACTTTCGTTTTAGCTGGGAGTGACGCTCTCTCTAGGGATAAAAAACGTTTGGTTACAATGTTTGTGGCCTAAACATACTTAATTTGAGCCGTTCATATTAGCAGGCACCCTCTACGGGTGAATGGAGACAATTGCACCTTGGTGTTTTTGAAAGGATGTCCTTTAGGAACCATGTTAAATGTGCAGCACAATGCTTAATGTTTTTATGTTGACCACAATGACACAGTGTGAAAGTCTGTAATAAATCTACAATTGAACAGGGGTGTAATTATTAAATTATGTATTTCATGCTAATCTTGACAGTACAAACAAGTCAATCATGCCTATATGACAGTCTTATAAACGTTTTATGGGAATTATGAGACTAACAGCCAATTGTGATCAAAGTAGATGTGCTTTATTTCCAGTATTAAGTGCTCTCACTTCAAGTTATACTCATAAATTGCATTAGAATCCAAGCAAATATTTTGACATTTGATTTGTTGGTTTAAAACTCCCCTGTGGGAGAGACAAACATGATTATGCAATGCCTTCTCAAGTATTTCTGTCAGCTTTTGTATATTTGTAAATTGTTGCATGGTATAGAGTAGTGTGTGTGTAATAAATGCACCTTTTCATTTTTCAAAAGAAAAAATAGAGACTGGACTATCATTTATTGAGTGCTATTATTGCATACTTGTGAATGGTGATTACTAGCCCACACCACCTCTCTTGATTAGGACTGCTTTGGTTTGCTACTGTGTGAGAGACAAGAGCTACATTAAGGTGCTTGGTTCCTGGTGGAGGACAAATGTGGACCCATTACTTGTGCATGCCACACAACTAATGACCCATTTCCTAACACACACCCACTCACAGAAACACTCAGAGACTCCTGCACTCACAGACATACTCAGAGACTCACGCACCTACTCACAGACCCCCTCAGACACTCACGCACCCACTCAGATACCCATTCAGAGACTTACGCACTCACTCACAGACCCACTTAGACACTTGTGCATCCACCTACAGATCCACCCAGACATTCACACACCCAATCACAAACCTACTCATAGACCCACACAGACACTCACACACCCATTCAGAAAGACACTCTCACACCCCATTTGTAGATGTGTGAGTGGATGTCAGAAAAGATGGGGTGGTGATGTGACAGGGCACTACCCCAGCAAAATCTGCAACAGAGACATGATATTTGTTGTAATGTGATGTCCTTGAGAACTTTGTTGCCATTCCATACATTCATGCAGTCAATGTCAGTTTCATTGGTGCCTATTGTAGATGGGTGATGCAGTTCCTATGTTTGCATGCACTCCATGTGTGAGTTAGGTACAGTTACCCAATACCCACTTGTCCCTGAAATTCCCAGCAACTAACATACAAGAGCGGACTGTCATAAAATGTAGCTACCTTGTGTGCATCGAGGTAAAGGATATCAACAAACCATAAACATGCACATTTATGGAGTGCCCGTGATATCGGTTAGGGAAGTGGTATTCCCTGTGGCTGGGTGGCTGAAGTGCCAGATTGGTGCAGTTGATGACATAAAAGTTGTTTGCTACCTGTTTTATTCCTTTTTTTACTTTTACCTATGTGTTCTTAGTGTAATTGACTGGTTCCATTTATAGCTAAGAGGTGACCTTGCAGCACCAGAGAGTGACCTTGCATGGTGTGAGACTTACTCCATGGCTTGTCTGGAATGGATTGGAGCATGTTTGGTCAGTAGCACTGTTGGGGTAGATAAAGGTGTAACCTTGGTTACCAGCAATATTCTTGCTCTTTTGATGGTTGGTTTTTGTGTTTATATTTGCATTTGATCAGTGCCCATTCTATTTTTTTACTTTACAACTTCCATTTAGAACAGCATTTACACAAAAAATGTGTATCTCCATGTGAGGCGTTCTCTACACTTATGGCAGAGAACTAAACACACAAGAAATAAGGAGGTGGAGGAGGTTATGTGTGCCTGCATGTTTGTGAATAGTATTTCTGAGTACTACTTCATGCAGTCAAAAATAGTTTGCTGGCTAGTTGGTATCAAACTAAACACTGAAAGAGATGTCTCCTACTGGTTGAATTGAGGACATTGCAACCAGGGAAACTTTGACTCAGATCCCAACTTTGTCACTTGACTACATTTTGTGATCCCTGCAGTTTAAAATCATCTAATGGACTAAATTCAGATCTTACAACCTTTAAATAAGTAAATAGTTCTGCATTTTAAAGAGTTGAGCTAGACTTGTAACCCCTTCGCTGCCAGGCCTTTTCCCCCTCCTGTGCCATTCCTTTTTTGGCTATTTGGGGCAGTTCGCGCTTAGGCCCTCATAACGTTTTGTCCACATAAGCTAGCCAAGCCAAATTTGCGTCCTTTTTTCCAACATCCTAGGGATTCTAGAGGTACCCAGACTTTGTGGGTTCCCCTGAAGGAGGCCAAGAAATTAGCCAAAATACGGTGAACATTTTTATTTTTATTTTTTAATGGGAAAAAGGGGCTGCAGAAGAAGGCTTGTGTTTTTTTCCCTGAAAATGGCATCAACAAAGGGTTTGCAGTGCTAAAATCACCAGCTTCCCAGCTTTCAGGAACAGGCAGACTTGAATCAGAAAACCCAATTTTTCAACACAAATTTTGCATTTTACTGGGACATACCCCACTTTTACAATTTGTTGTGCTTTCAGCTTCCTTCCAGTCAGTGACAGAAATGGGCATGAAACCAATGCTGGTTCCCAGAAACCTAAACATTTCTGGAAAGTAGACAAACTTCTGAATTCAGCAAGGGGCCATTTGTGTGGATCCTACAAGGGTTTCCTACAGAAAATAACAACTGAAAAAAATATATATTGAAATTGAGGTGAAAAAAACAGCAATTTTTCTCTACGTTTTACTCTGTAACTTTTTCCTGATTGTCAGATTTTTTAAAGCAATATACCGTTACATCTGCTGGACTCTTCTGGTTGCGGGGATATATAGGTCTTGTAGGTTCATCAAGAACCCTAGGTACCAAGAGCCAATAAATGAGCTGCACCCTGCAGTGAGTTTTCTTTCTATACATGGTATACAGCAATTCATTTGCTGAAATATAAAGAGTGAAAAATAGCTATCAAGAAAACCTTTGTATTTCCAAAATGGGCACAAGATAAGGTGTTGAGGAGCAGTGGTTATTTGCACATCTCTGAATTCCGGGGTGCCCATACTAGCATGTGAATTACAGGTCATTTCTCAAATAGACGTCTTTTTTACACACTCTCTTATATTTGGAAGGAAAAAATGTAGAGAAAGACAAGGGGCAATAACACTTGTTTTGCTATTCTATGTTCCCCCAAGTCTCCCGATAAAAATGATACCTGACTTGTGTGGGTAGGCCTAGCGCCCGCGACAGGAAATGCCCCAAAACACAACGTGGACACATCACAATTTTTGACAGAAAAAAGAGGTGTTTTTTGCAAAGTGCCTACCTGTAGATTTTGGCCTCTAGCTCAGCCGGCACCTAGGGAAACCTACCAAACCTGTGCATTTTTGAAAACTAAAGTCCTAGGGGAATCCAAGATGGGGTGACTTGTGGGGCTCTGACCAGGTTCTGTTACCCAGAATCCTTTGCAAACCTTAAAATGTGGCTAAAAAAACAAGTTTTCCTCACATTTCGGTGACAGAAAGTTCTGGAATCTGTCAACACCAGAGCAGTACGCGCTCTATTGGCGACAAAAATGCAAAAACCCAGCACTCTCAAAACAATGTAATTTATGCATTGTGCTGATATGTTGTGGTTTAACCTTTTGCATTGCAGAGTTCAATCCTGAAAACTTATTTTTAATATGTTTACAAATACTGTTCCTTTGCAATGTATTGCTGCAGGTTTTCAGAGTGTGTTAGGGTGTGGTCCCTTTCCAGGGCCTTCCAGAGACTTTCCCTGCAACATGCCCCGGGGCAGAGCAGCAGCTTCTTCCTGAGCTCCTGTCCCAGCGGCCTATTTGGATCTTCCAGTCTTCTGCCCTTCATCCTTCATTGGTGATCATTGTTCTGGGCCGTAAGACAGTGGTTGGACTATCCCGACACCGTTATTGAGAATTTTCATATTCTTGGTTTAATTCTTAAATGAGTAACAGATTACTTGCGCGCTACAATTTGTTGACATTTATATGGTAGTTTACAAATAGGCAAGACGCGCAATTTGTTTCATAAAGGTTTTACTTTGTTATTCATTGCGTGCTACCATTTCTTGACATTAGCATGGTGGCTTAAGAATCGGCAAGACGTGCGATTCGTTTTATGGTGTTTAAACATTGTTGTGTATTGCGCACTACTATTTCTTGACATTTACATGATGTTTTACGAATTGGCAAGATGCGCAACTCGTTTCATGAGGATTTAACTTTGTTGTTTATTGCGCGCTACCATTTCTTGACATTTACATGGTGGCTTAAGAAATGGCAAAAGAAGCGCGATTCGTTTCATTGTACCTTGATCTTGTTATTTATTGTGAGCTGTTATTTCTTGACATTTACATTGTGTTTTATGAATCGGCAAGACGCGCGATTCGATTAATGATGATTTGACTTTGATATTCATTGCGTGCTACCATTTCTTGGTATTTTACATGGTGACACTCGAATCGGCAAGACACACAATTCTCTCTTCAAGTTTAATTCCTGTTGTTTATTGTATGCCACTATTCTAAGATATTTATTATGTAATATTCAAGTTGACAAGTTATGTGATTTGTTTCCTGAATCCATATTGTGTTATTCATGGTGAGCAATCCTTTTATGGTGTTTACTATATATATATCTATATATATATCTATATATATATATATATATATATATATATATATATATCTGCAATATGCGCAATATGTGTTGAAACATTTTAAGAGTACACAGAAGGCCAGAGTTTCTAGATGCAATATTGTATGGTCCTAGTATACATTCTCAAAACAGGATTTATATGACTGGTTTAAAATTTAGTCAGAATGTTTTTCTGATTCTCATGTAAAGGAAAGTACTTGAATAAGAAAGTTTTCATTTAATTCATCTTGATTCCCCTACAGGTATCCGGCCATCTTGAAACTTAGTCATTTTAAACTTAACTCTTAGATTGTTCATGTTTTCAGAGTGACTAGGCTTAGAATCATAGGGGGTGATTCCAACCTTGACGGGCGGCGGAGGCCGCCCGCCAAAGTTCCCCCAACAGAATACCGCTACGCGGTCAGAAGACCGCCGCGGTTATTCTGTGTTTCCCGCTGGGCTGGCGGGCGACCGCTAGAAGGCCACCCGCCGGCCCAGCGGGAAACCCCTTCCCACGAGGAAGCCGGCTCCGAATGGAGCCGGTGGAGTGGGAAGGGTGCGACGGGTGCAGTTGCACCCGTCACGATTTTCAGTGTCTGCAAGGCAGACACTGAAAATCTTAGTGGGGCCCTCTTACGGGGGCCCCTGCAGTGCCCATGCCATTGGCATGGGCACTGCAGGGGCCCCCAGGGGCCCCAAGACACCCCTCACCGCCATCCTGTTCCTGGCGGTCAAAACCGCCAGGAACAGGATGGCGGTGAGGGGGTCGGAATCCGCATGGTGGCGCAGCAAGCTGCGCCGCCATGCAGGATTCCTCAGGGCAGCGGAAAACCGGCGGGACACCACCGGTTTTCCCTTTCTGACCGCGGCCATACCGCCGCGGTCAGAATGCCCTTGGGAGCACCACCAGCCTGTTGGTGGTGCTCCCGCGGTCGTTGACCCCCATAGTCTAGTATTGATTTCAGGAGATATAATTTTCTTATTGTGTGTTCTAACCTTTTTCTTACTACAGGTCTCTTTCCCAGCTGTTCCCTTCCTAATCCTCTCTTCCCCTCTTAAACTCTCTCAGTCTCTGTGATTTATCTATCAGAGTCTGGAGCTGTTCAGTGTTAGACGTGTTGGGAACATGCACAGACCCCGAGGATCTGGTGACTCTGACAGAATAGTGAGCCCACAAATTATTATCCTCCTGGCTTGTGTATGTTCTCAGCATGGCCAAGCTAGACGAGTTAGTCAAGGCTATCACCCATCTCAAAGCAGAGGTGGTATCATCCAAAGAATTGACAACTAGCTTAGCAGAGAGAGTGAGTCAGTTGCAAGATAAGGTAGAGAAGAAGGAACAAAGTCCCACAGGTGTGTCTTGGCCAGGTACTTCTTCTCAGGCTTATGGAAGTAATCCGATTTCCCTAAATGTTCCTTCTGCAATTCCTTTAGCTCCCCCAGAACGTTTCTCAGGTGACCCTTTGAAAGCGCAATCTTTCCTGGTTCAAGTGGAACTATACTTCACCTGCAGACCAAATACTTTCCCCGATGCCCAGTCCAAAGTAGCTTTCTTGCTATCATATCTGTTTGGGGATGCAGCTACTTCGGTAATTCCTCTTGTGTGTAAAAATAGTCCCTTGTTGTACAACTGGAGAAATTTTGTTCGTGAATTTGAGAGAGTTTTTGATCGTAGAACTGTAACACAGTCAGCAGATCATGAATTATTAGATTTACGCCAAGCGAATCAAGACCTAGTGTCGTATTTAGGCAACTTTAACCGGCTGGTTGCCAAGATATTCTGGCCTTAAGAAAAACAAGCGGTCTTGTTTTACAAGGGACTCAAAGAGGAACTAAAAGATATCTTAGCGCAAATCGACCCACAACCTACAGACTGTCAAGAATTAATAAATCTTGTCTTGAGACTTGATCATCGTTTTGCAGAACATAAAGGAACGCGCAAAAAGATTGACAAATATTCATGGCGTGTTCATGATAACAGAGACTCAAGAACTCCAAAAGAAAGAACGCCGGAACCAATGGAAATTGGAACCATCAGAAGACCTTTGGCCAAAGATGAAAAGGACCTACGCAGAAAAAATGGACAATGTCTTTATTGTGGGTGAAAAGGTCATTTTGGCAAAGATTGTCCAATCAAACCAAAGAACAAGCAAGGTCCAGTTCTGAAGGTCGCAGCCAATGCACCAGTCGAGTTGGAAAACGAAAACACCCAAGATGCAGGGAAGGGTTGCTCTTGGGTGTCACCGTGGACCCTTCACAATCTAGACATCTTAAACTGGAAATAAGAGTTCAGGTCAAGAAAAAGATCTATTTCAAAAAGGCTCTAGTCGATTCTGGGGCTACTGGGAACTTTGTTCATGTCCAATTTGTTCGTGCATGGGGGATCCCATGTATTGAAAAGAAGACCCCAGAAATCATCCAGGCAGTCAATGGAAAACTCTTGCTGGAGGTCCGGTAACTCTTCAGACTATCCCCTTGTCGATGATTTGTGAAGATAAGAATCAAAGAAAGAAACATAAAGAGAAAATCATCCTTGACGTGATCCATGCTCCCCAATATGGGATTATCCTCGGCTTGCCATGGTTAACTCATCACAATCTGGAGATCAATTGGGCAGAACAAAAATTCATGTTCTCATCTGCGCTGTGTAACGAACAATGTCTCCAAAAGATTCAAGTACCAAAAGTTTGCAACTCTTACATAGCTACTGCCGCAGAGAAAGAAATTCAGCTGCCCAAACAGTATTCATCTTACAAAGATGTATTTGATGAGAAAGGAGCAAAGACTCTACCTCTTCATAGATCTTATGACTGTCAAATTGATCTAGCCCCAGGTCGGTACTTCCCAACTGTCGTGTATATGCCCTGTCAGAACATGAAAATCAACATTTACGAAAATACCTAGATCAATTTTTGGAGAATGGCTTCATTCGCCCCTCTAAGTCCCCTGCAGCTTCGCCTTTGTTTTTTGTTACAAAAGCTAATGGAGAACTTCGAGCTTGCATCGTCTATAGGGGTTTGAACAAAGTCACCATCAAGAATAAATATCCTTTACCCCTAATTCCGGTCTTATTGGAACAAGTAAACAGAGGAAAAATCTACATGAAGCTTGACCTTCGAGGTGCTTATCATTTGGTCAGAATGAGAGAGGGTGACGAATGGAAAACAGCGTTCAAGACAAGATATGGCCTTTTTGAATATACTGTCATGCCTTTTGGTCTGTGTAATGCTCCAGCAGCATTTAAATTTTTCTTGAATGACGTTCTTAGAGAGTACCTCGACATATTTGCCATAGTCTACATCAATGACATTTTGATCTACTCAGACAATGAAAACGAACATGTCCAACATGTCAAGAAAATTCTTGCAGCCCTTCGACAAACACCATTTATACTGCAAACTAACCAAGTGTGAGTTTCATGTTACCACAGTTGAGTTTTTAGGGGTTATTCGTACCCCTCAAGGTATGGTGATGGCAGAATAGAAAGTAAAAGCCGTATCTGATTGGCCCACCCCAAAGACTGTTCGTGATGTGCAATTTTCCTGGGGTTTGCAAATTTTTACCGGAGGTTCATAAATAATTTCTCCCAGACAGTGGCTCCAATCACTAAGCTACTAAGAAAGAAAGAAAAGTTTGTATGGTCCCCAGAAGCTGATCAAGCCTTCTCGACTTTGAAGGAAGCTTTCTCCACTGCCCCAGTCTTGACTCATCCTCATGCGAATCAACCTTTCATAGTGGAAGCTGATGCTTCAGATGTAGCAATAGGAGCCGTCTTATCACAACGAAATAAAGACACTGGTCAACTTCATCCTGTAGCTTACATGTCTCGGAAGTTGAACGAAGCCGAACAGAACTATGTAATTGCTGAAAAAGAGCTTCTGGCAATTCGTGACGCCTTTAAAGAATGGAGACATCATTTGTTGGGTGCCAAATACACTGTCACAGTATATACTGATCATCGTAATCTTCAATTCATGAGTTCCGACAGACCTTTAACCCCTCGGCAATTACGCTGGATGTTTTTTTTTGCCAAATTTGATTTGGTAGTCACCTTCCGGCCTAGTGAAGATAATCACAAGGCTGACGCCTTGTCCCATCAAGAGTCTACCACGTTGCCTGCATTTCAAGCCTCCAGAGCTATCATTGCTCCTGACAAGGTTCTATGTATCATAAAAACTGAAGATTTCTTTAAAGACATTCGCAACTCTTTCACTGTTGAAAAATGGCAAACATGGGCCCAAGCAGATCCCAAAAGGTCAATCAAGCAAGGTTTACCCTTTCATGACGCTCGTTTGTTCGTACCCACTACCAAACTTCGCAAGAAAGTGTTTCATTGGTTGTATGTTATACCTACGGCAGGTCACCCAGGTACTCCTAAAATTCTTGAACTGATCCAACGCTATTTTTGGTGGACTACCCTAACAAAAGATGTAAAAGCAATGGTAAACAACTGTGAAGTTTGTGCTCGCATTAAAACAAGTCATTAAAAACCAAAAGGGTTGTTACATCCACTTCCAACCCCAAGTCGTCCATGGGAGCACATTTCTTTAGACTTTATTACCGGTCTGCCAGTGGTTCAACAGCATTCAGTAATTCTGGTGGTAGTAGATAGTCTCACGAAATATGGACATTTCATCGCCTGTAAAAAATTGCCCACTTCTAGTGAATTGGCAACTATTTTACTGAACAGAGTGGTTCGTTATCATAGACTGCCAAAGGTTATCCTCTCCGATCGGGGGTCACAATTTTCCTCCAATTTCTGGAAGACATGGTGTAAAACACTCCAAGTGACATCCACGCTATCTACTAGTCACCATCCTCAAATGGTCAAACGGAGAGACTAAATCACACTTTGAAACGATACCTACGTGCCTACGCTGAAAAGGCACTTCATTCTTGGACATCTATGCTCTGGTTAGCTGAGTTAGCTTACAATAACTCATTCCACACTTCTATTGGCGTTACACCCTTTTTTGGTTTATTTGGCTATCATCCTGACACCTTGCCCATCACAATTCCTCAAGAAAGTTCTCATACTCCAGCTGTGTCAGAAACCATTCAGCATTTATATCAAACCCAGAAATGGATTCAACAGCATTTAGAAAAAGCCAAACAAAAATATAAAAGGCATTATGACAAGAAACATTGTGAGGGACCGCAATATCAACCAGGTGACAAAGTGTAGCTTTCCACAAAAAATATATCGACTTCAAGAAGAAGCACATGTTTAACCCCAAATTCATAGGTCCTTATACTGTCCTTCAGCAAATCAATCCAGTGACCTATAAACTACAATTGCCCAGATCCTTATGGATTCATCCAGTGTTCCACACTTCCCTCTTGAAAAAGGCAGTCCAAAAGGTCCACCCTCATCCAGCTCCTGTTCTAGTACAAGGGGAAGAAGAATACGAAGTCAAGAAAGTGTTGGATTCTAAACTGAGAGGGTGTAATCTATGGTACTTAATCTCATGGAAAGGTTATGGTCCTGAAAGTAACTCATGGGTTTCCGCATCCGATGTTCATGCTCCATTACTTGTGAGACGCTTTCATCGTCTTAATCCAAGCAAACCAGGCCCTAGAGCGCGTCTGGGAGAGGAGAGTACTGTCAACACCAGAGCAGTACATGCTCTATTGGCGACAAAAATGGAAAAAACCCAGCACTCTCAAAACAACTTAATTTATGCATTGTGCTGATATGTTGTGGTTTAACCTTTTGCATTGCAGAGTTCAATACTTAAAACTTATTTTTAATATGCTTACAAATACTGTTCCTTTGCAATGTATTGCTGCAGGTTTTCAGAGTGTGTTAGGGTGTGGTCCCTTTCCAAGGCCTTCTAAAGACTTTCCCTGCAACATGCCTGGGCGTGGTTCGGGGCTGGGCCAAGACTCTATAAAAGAGAGCCAGCCCAACTCCCAGTGCTCACTATTCAGAGGTCCCGGTGCAGAGCAGCAGCTTCTTCCTGAGCTCCTGTCCCGGTGGCCTATTTGGATCTTCCAATCTTCTGCCCTTCATCCTTCATTGTTGATCATTGTTCCAGGCGGTAAGACGTGGTTGGACTATCCCGACACTGTTATTGAGAATTTTCATATTCTTGGTTTAATTCTTAAATGAGTAACAGATTACTTGCGCGCTACCATTTCTTGACATTTATATGGAAGTTTACAAATAGGCAAGACGCGCAATTTGTTTCATAAAGGTTTTACTTTATTATTCATTGCGTGCTACCATTTCTTGACATTGGCATGGTGGCTTAAGAATCGGCAAGATGCGGGATTCGTTTTATGGTGTTTAAACATTGTTGTGTATTGCGCGCTACTATTTCTTGACATTTACATGATGTTTTACGAATTGGCAAAATGCGCAACTCGTTTCATGAGGATTTAACTTTGTTGTTTATTGCGCGCTACCATTTCTTGACTTTTATATGGAAGTTTACAAATAGGCAAGACGCTCAATTTGTTTCATAAAGGTTTTACTTTATTATTCATTGCGTGCTACCATTTCTTGACATTGGCATGGTGGCTTAAGAATCGGCAAGAAGCGGGATTCGTTTTATGGTGTTTAAACTTTGTTGTGTATTGCGCACTACTATTTCTTGACATTTACATGATGTTTTTCGAATTGGCAAGACGCGCAACTCATTTCATGAGGATTTAACTTTGTTGTTTATTGCGCGCTACCATTTCTTGACATTTACATGGTGGCTTAAGAATCGGCAAAAGAAGCGTTATTCGTTTCATTTTACCTTGATCTTGTTATTTATTGTGAGCTGTTATTTCTTGACATTTACATCGTGTTTTACGAATCGGCAAGACGCGCGACTCGATTAATGATAATTTGACTTTGATATTCATTGCGTGCTACCATTTCTTGGTATTTTACATGGTGACACTCGAATCGGCAACACGCACAATTCTCTCCTCGAGTTTAATTCATGTTGTTTATTGTATGCCACTATTCTAAGATATTTAGGCTCATATTTATACTTTTTTAGCGCCGCATTTGCGCCTCTTTTTGACGCAAAAACGGCGCAAACTTACAAAATACAATTGAATTTTGCAAGTTTGCGCCGCTTTTGCGTCAAAAAATGACGCAAATGCGGCGCTAAAAAAGTATAAATATTGGCCTTATTATGTAATATTCGAGTTGACAAGTTATGTGATTTGTTTCCTGAATCCATATTGTGTTATTCATGGTGCACAATCCTTTTATGGTGTTTACTATATATATATATATATATATCTGCAATATGCGCAATTTGTGTTGAAACATTTTAAGAGTACAGAGAAGGCTAGAGTTTCTAGATGCAGTATTGTATGGTCCCAGTGTACATTCTCAAAACAGGATTTATATGACTGGTTTAAAATTTAGTCAGAATGTTTTTCTGATTCTCATGTAAAGGAAAGTACTTGAATAATAAAGTTTTCATTTAATTCATCTTGATTCCCCTACAGGTATCCGGCCATCTTGAAACTTAGTCATTTTAAACTTAACTCTTAGATTGTTCATGTTTTCAGAGTGACTAGGCTTAGAATCATAGTCTAGTATTGATTTCAGGAGATATAATTTTCTTATTGTGTGTTCTAACCTTTTTCTTACTGCAGGTCTCCTTCCCAGCTGTTCCCTTCCTAATCCCCTCTTCCCCTCTTGAACTCTCTCAGTCTCTGTGATTTATCTATCAGAGTCTTGGAGCTGTTCAGTGGTGGACGTGTTGGGAACGTGCACAGACCCCGAGGATCTGGTGACTCTGACAGAATCTGAGAGGAGCCACAAATTTCCTTCCACCCAGCGTTCCCCCAAGTCTCCCGAAAAAAATGATACCTCACTTGTGTGGGTAGGCCTAGCGCCCACGACAGGAAATGCCCCAAAACACAACGTGGACACATCACATTTTTTGACAGAAAACAGAAGTGTTTTTTGCAAAGTGCCTACCTGTAGATTTTGGCCTCTAGCTCAGCCGGTACCTAGGGAAACCTACCAAACCAGCGCATTTTTGAAAACTAGAGACCTAGGGGAATCCAAGATGGGGTGACTTGTGGGGCTCTGACCAGGTTCTGTTACCCAGAATCCTTTGCAAACCTCAAAATTTGGCTAAAAAAACACTTTTTCCTCTCATTTCGGTGACAGAAAGTTCTAGAATCTGAGAAGAGCCACAAATTTCCTTCCACACAGCGTTCCCCAACGTCTCCCAATAAAAATGGTACCTCACTTGTGTGGGTAGGCCTAGCGCCCACGAAAGGAAATGCCCCAAAACACAATGTGGACACATCACATTTTTTCACAGTAAACAGTGCCTACCTGTGGATTTTGGCCTCTAGCTCAGCCGGTACCTGGGGAAACCTAGCAAACCAGCGCATTTTTGAAAACTAGAAACCTAGGGGAATCCAAGATGGGATGACTTGTGGGGCTCTGACCAGGTTCTGTTACCCAGAATCCTTTGCAAACCTCAAACTTTTGGCCAAAAAAACACTTTTTCCTCTCATTTCGGTGACAGAAAGTTCTGGAATCTGAGAGGAGCCACAAATTTCCTTCCACCCAGCGTTCCCCCAAGTCTCCCGATAAAAATTGTACCTCACTTGTGTGGGTAGGCCTAGAGCCCACAAAAGGAAATGGCCCAAAACACAACGTGGACACATCACATTTTTTCACAGAAAACAGAGGTGTTTTTATCAACATGCCTACCTGTGGATTTTGGCCTCTAGCTCAGCCGACCCCAGGGGGGGCAGAAATGGCCTAAAATAAATTTGCCCCCTACCTCCCAGGGGGCGACCCTTGCCTACGGGGTCACTCCCCTTGCGTGACATTGGCGCAAAAAAAAAAATCACCGGTGCCTAGTGGGTTCTGCCCCCTTGGGGGCAGATTGGCGTGGCAAAAATCGGCCGATCTGCCCCCAAAGGGGGCAGAAATGGCCTAAATACAATTTTTCCCTCCAGGGAAGCGACCCTTGCCCAAGGGGTCGCTCCTCATCTGTAAAACAAAAAACAAAAAAATCCCCGGTGCCTAGTGGCTTCTTCCCCCCTTGGGGGCAGATCAGCCTAATTAAAATAGGCTGATCTGCCCCCAAGGGGGGCAGAAATGGTCTAATATAAATTTCCCCCCCAGGGGAGCAACCCTTGCCTAAGATGTTGCACCCCTTGCGTGAAATTCACGTAAAAAAAATAAACTCCCTGGTGTCTAGTGGTTTCTGTCCCCCTTGGGGGCAGATTGGCATCATAAAAATAGGCCAATCTGCCCCCAAGGGGGGCAGAAATGGCCTAAATGTAATTTGCCCCCTAGGGGAGTGACCCTTGCCTAAGGGGTCGCTTCCCACCTCAAAAAAAAAAAAATGATCCCTGGTGCCTAGAGGTTTTTCCCCCCCGGGGGTAGATCGGCCTAATAATAGGCCGATCTGTCCCTGGGGGGGCAGAAAAGTCCTTCAAAACAAAATGCCCCCCCCCTCTGAGCGACCCTTGCCCCAGGGGTCGCTCCCTTATGTCAATTTCACAAACAAAAAAAATCCCTGGTGTCTAGTGGGTTTGCAATCCGGCTTTTGAAACGCTCAGAGAGACTTCAAAGGGAAGGAAATACATTTCCTTCCCTTTGAAGTCTCTCCGGGCCTCCTCCATGTGATCGGAAGAGAAATGCTTTGCATTTCTCTTTCGATCGCTCTGGAAGCTATGGAGGAGGCCCTTCTGTGATTGTCAGCGCGCGATGCGTGCTGACGTCATGGGGGTGGGGGTCGGGGTGGAAGGGATTCCCCTTCCATCCATGACCGGGGGGGGGTGGGTGGGGAGCCCATGGGGGGAGCGCTCCCCCCAGTTCCCGGGTGCAGGATGAGGTGATCTCGTCCAAGGCACCCGGGAACCGGTGCCTTGGACGAGATCACCTTGTCCAGGGCACCGTAGCGGTTAAATTAAATCAGGGGGCAGATATATTAACATTTTGTATTGTGGATGCACCACTTTTATGGCGCAGCCACAACGCAAAATGTTATTTGTAATTTACAGAGTCACACACATAAGATTTGCTTGTCTATGTATTGGAATTTTCCTAGTGCTGCTTTGCATTACTTTGCCTTACTTTGCGTTAGGCTTTTCATGCCAGTCCTGAATGGGAAAAAAAGTATACCAGCATGTCCATCCCAAACAGAGGGGACAGTCTAAGGTACTTAGAATGACCGCCTATGGTTTGAAGTCTGTCAGGCCACTCATATAAGGTTTTCAGGGGCAGAACCACTGGAGGCTCCACTGGTGGGAACATGACGGTTAACCTGAGTCTAAATAATATCAACAATTTGGTAGACAGGGTAGTCTACCATGCTAGAGGCAGAGTACTCTGTCCACCAAACTCTAAATAACCTCATAACATTTCTATCAGGAGAAAGAAATATGAGTTTTGAGACTGAGCAGTAGAGAGCAATGAAAGATTTCTCACATAGTAGAATTACTAATTAACTGGAAAATACTCACATCCTAAATCATGCAAATTTGTGTCAGCAGTATAAATGTCACTGACAAATTCTCACTCTCTGTCATTTTCTCACAGATTACGTTCAATTTCAATGTCCCATATCGGAAAATGTGTGCTTATTTATCATGTACACTCATGTCCAAGTCTCCTTTTCTCTCTCATTGTGAACTATCTTCATACTTTTTTAAATGATGCCTCAAGAAATGGTGGATAAGACATATTAAAAACTCTAACACTAGACTACATTTTTAACATCATTGATGTTTCTAAACCCACCACTTGAAAGATACTGTCTTCCGAAATCTAACTTGTGTATGTCATAAATTCATCACTCAGTACAGGAACATTCCACTCCATTCAAATTCTGATCAGATTGTACTACTTCTGGAAAAAGCTCAACCAAATCCATAAGACCTCTCCAACTTTATCCAAACTGTAAAATATCCATGAGGGTATCCAGGCCATGTCCTTAGGCACAGGGGGGCATATTTATACTCCGTTTGCGCCAAATTTGCGTCGTTTTTTTCGACGCAAATTCTACGCAAAACTAACTCCATATTTATACTTTGGCGTTAGACGCGTCTAGCGCCAAAGTTCATGGAGTTAGTGTCATTTTTTTGCGTGAACACCTTCCTTGCGTTAATGATATGCAAGGTAGGCGTTCCCGTCTTAAAAAATGACTCCGATGCATATCCGTCGTATTTATACTCCCGGGCAAAAATGACACCCGGGAGTGGACGGGTCTAAAAAACCCGCATTAGCGCCGGATTTTAGCGCCTGGGTCAGGGCAGGCGTTAAGGGACCTGTGGGCTCAGAATGAGCCCAGAGGTGCCCTCCCCTGCCCTCAGGGACACCCCCTGCCACCCTTGCCCACCCCAGGAGGACACCCAAGGATGGAGGGACCCACCCCAGGGACATTAAGGTAAGTTCAGGTAAGTATTTTTTTTTTATTTTTTTTGTGGCATAGAGGGGCCTGATTTGTGCCCCCCTACATGCTACTATGCCCGAAGTCCCCTGGGCATGGCCATTGGGCAAGGGGGCATGACTCCTGTCTTTGCTAAGACAGGAGTCATTTCAATGGGGGTTGGGCGTCGTAAAAAAATGGCGCAAATCGGGTTGAGGCGATTTTTTTGCCTCAGCCTGACTTGCACCATTTGTGGACGCCCATACGCCATTTTCCCCCTACGCCGGCGCTGCCTGGTGTACGTTGTTTTTTTTAACGCACACCAGACAGCGCCGGCGGCTAACGCCGGCTAACGTCATTCAATAAATACGGCGCCCGCATGGCGCTTCAGAATGGCGTTAGGCGGCGCTAATTTTTTGGGCGCAAAACTGCGTTGGCGCAGTTTTGCGTCAAAAAGTATAAATATGGCCCAGGGAGTTTAAGGAATTTGTCCAGAATCACAGGATGTTGAGCCAACAGCTATCCTCGAACCTGGACCCCCTGCTCCAAAGTCAACAGCTCTGGCCGTTATACCACATCCTCTTCCACTATCATTCAAACAGTAAAAAAGAAATGTATTGAATAATATCACATGTTCCAAAAGTAAAAGTTAAAAATCCATGTCTGTTCAGTAATTAACAACAATGCTCTCAAAGTCATTGTAAAAAAAACAGTCCATGCTTATTCTCTTTGACCTATATATGCTAAATGGTATAATTGATCTCAAACTTGTGGGCTACTTATATTGATCTTCACCTCACATGCAATGACTCCGTGAGGAAGAAGTGGTAAATATTATTGTTCAAAACTAAGTTTAATCCAGAAATGCAGTTCTACCACCTGGCATTCAATTTCTAGGCTGCCAGCAGGCCTGTGTTATATCCTACAACTAGGAAGGAAGCACCACTTTCATATAATAGCCATATTTCTTCCTGTTCAATAGAGCAGATGCTTTATCAAGTGATAATAAAATGTATTCACATTATTAACGTCCTGGAGACATCTATTGTTTTTCCTTGAAACAAAACCTATGGAGACTTCAAAATTTAAAAGTGTCAAAAATAAATAAATAAAAATGCAAGGCTTGATTTAAATATTTGTTGTATTTTTTCTTAAATTAAATTCATTCTCATTATACTTTCCCATAGGAAGGTCTCATCCAGAGTGGTGGAGCTCTCCACAAAAGTGTAAAAGGTTACTATTAGTAACTTTACACTTGTGACTTAAGTCTTACATGCCTGTGCCCCCTGAACTGAGAGGTTGGAAACATGAAAATCTATACTTAAGTGTAAATCAACACTCAGAAGTGGTGAATAGCGAAAAAATTTAGACAATCACCAAGATGCGGGGGCACATTTACATGCAAGTAAATCTAATTGAATAAATATTTAACAATAATGTAAAGTAAAGCAAAATAATTATTTTTACCTTAGAGCTATTTAAACAAAATGACAATAACACATAACAATATATATTTAATAAATAATAAACCAATTAAAAAATATCACACTATTTCAGAAATATATTTCTTATTAAAAAAAGACCATCCTCCACTAGTAGTTTTATTTTTAATCGAAATGTAGTGACTTTAAATAAAAGTTGTATTTAATAAACGTAACCCACTTTGGCTTTGCACAGTTTAGAGTTGGCCTCTGGGCCTCGCCTATGGTCAGATCCTACTCTCACCTCCCCACGGGCTCCTGATCTCCGCTGAGCTTAGCCTAAGATCGACCCCACATGAACACCTACCCCACATTTGTATCATATCATTCATTTTCCCAGTCCCTCAGGAGTCATTCTGGAAAACAATGCCCAACCAAAAATCTTGTTTTTTAGCTTTGGGGCCTCTGGGACCCGCTACCCCCTGACTACACAAGGGCCGAGTGTTAAGATTACACTTACCCCAACCCTATATATATGGTATTATTTTTAAACCTTATAGGAGGTCAAGTCCCAAAGACCTTAAATAGACATCTCAACATTTCTTTTCATATGCAGCTTGCCAATCAGAGTGCTTGCTCTAAAAAAGCCCCTTCAATCAGTCAGAAGGATTGATTCTGTTAATTTCAGCCATATAGTCCAAATAGTTATATATTTAGAACCTTAATTTCTCAAATCTATAGAATGGATTTACACCAAATTTGAAAAAAAAACTCTTTCTGGATAAAGATCTAGCTTTCTGCCAAATTTGTTTTAATTTTGTTTAGTCGTTTTGGCTGCAGTACTGTTCACAAATCTCTATAGAAACTGCATGTGTAATTATGTTTTGGGACACTCCCCTTTCTAAGCCCTTGCTCCATGAATCACCCTGAACCTTTCATGGAAATAGCGGAGAAGGCTGTTGGTTTTTTTTATTAAATTCACTCAGTTGTACAAAATCACGTTATTGCTTCCTAAAAGTTACGTCTGCACACATTAATACAAACAAAGTAAATAGCACATTAATAACAAAAGGGATTGTACACATAATATGAATTAGGTAGTGTCCCAAAAAATTATGATATATTTTTGTTTAAAAAAAGAAAGAAATAGCAAAATAAAGGGATCACTTCATGTGCATGTTTCACTATAAATAAATCTAAATGTATGTCTCGGTTTAAAAAACCGTAAAAACATAATCTTACCCTGTTTTCCTACTTATGTACAAGAACTCTCTATCCTAGATACAGTGAAAATATTTTAGCCACATAAATTAAATATATGTTTCACAACTTCATGAGCACATCAAACTAGAAAGAAGGAAAAACACATATTGCATTAGGAATCAAATGAAACAGGTTGAATGTGCATACTGCAGAAAACATACTGCATCTTAACAGTAAAGTCAGAGTTTCTAGATTGTGTGTCGTTTCTGATTTTCCATCAAAGAAGTTATCCATGATGATATGGAAACTGTATAAGCCACTATTTGCATTTCACAATGTCTGCGAATTAGACCAATATGACACAATAGAGAGTTTTAATATGCCGACTGCCGTAGTCTGTTCTACAGTATTAAATCTGTGCTGGAGTTTAAACTGATTATGCCGCTCCTTGCAGAATCTGTACCTGTCCATCTGAGATAATGCAATTTGTGTCATTCAATTTCGTGTCTTCCCTCATCTAGTTTTCTGTATCCTGCATTGTTAACTACACACACCCATTGACCAGGAGTGGCTTGTTCTGCTAAAGAGGGACGAGGCGGCACACGCACGGGTTGGGGGAGTGGCAGGGGAAATTAATTAAAAAAAAGTACCTGCATCATCGCTGATGCCGTCACCACTGCGCTGCTCCTCTCCTGCAGACAGGCTGCAGGCATAGGCTCCCAGCCTGCCCTGTAGCCAATCCTGGCTCTTCTCAGAGCAGCGTTAGGATTGGCTGGGAAAGCCCAGCCAGGGCACTTACAGGCAGTCTGGGAGCCTGTGTCTGCTCTCTCCAGCCCGGCAACATCTGCTGCTGCTGGCGAGGGGCGAAGCTCCTCCACCCTGGCGGAGGAGCCTCGCCTGCCATTGACACCCATCCATTAAAATGCCAGAGGTAGTCGAGGTGTAAACAAACACCCTTTAACGCCGCTGATATCATAGGTTTGACCCACTTGCCCGCCATTAGACCCTGAACAGTATCTTGCTTTGCGCTGAAAGGCTAATAGAAGGGCAATGAGTGGCAAAGAGAACCTGCTTTTATTGTTTACGTGCAGCAGACTTCGTGTCACGTGAGACCAGGAATACTAACTTTCATGCACCTGCACACAGGGATGGGGAGTGGAACATTCCTGTGACCCACTGTGGCAGTAAGCAGGGAAAGGCAGGTATCACGGCATGTGGACCTTCTCTACCTCTGCCTCGGGTAACCCTCTCCTCCAACCCCCCTCCAATAAAAGGGTTGTCTATTCATCAGTTCCACAATGAATAATAGTTTTGTTCGTACTCCTCAGCTGCATTAACCACAAGGGTATAGGGAGAAAATAAACTGAGACCGTGAGATAATGACACTGCAACAGGCAGACACTAACAGGAGGATATGTTGACATTAATCAATAGAGGGGCACTGTGCCATAGAGACACTGACACTTCTGCAGAGAAATGGTGACACTACTTTTGTTTGGGACGCACACTTGCTGACAATGGAATAGGAAATACACCAATTCTGAAATGGAGAGAAGGTGACGCTTGTAGAAAGAAAGGGCAACACTGGTAGAAAGTGACACTAGCATTAAAATTTGTAGAAACTGACACTGCGACAAGGAAACACTGACAATAAAAGAGGGTGACACTGACATTCAGAAAGGCAGACGTTGACACTGGGATCGACTCTCCCATCCCACTCACGCTGATGTAAAGGAAAGGTTGCGAGATCCGCCTTCTTTGCAAGCCGGGTTCCCTGAGACATATTTCTAGGTGCTGTACTGAAATTAACTATGTGAATGCCGGTAATAACCAGAAAACCATGCGTTTTATATGTATTATCACTATAAGGCAACTATCAGGTAATGTCCGCCTGTCAGGAATCGGTCTGAAGCTAAGTCGGCCAGAACTTTTGAACTCCAGAGTATATCTTTAGGTATGCAATTAAATTATACAATTTCACTTTTGTACCCGACTGGGCCGGTAAACTTTCTTCCACCACCACACTCTCCGCCCCTTTATTTTACTCTTGCAATGTTTTTTCACACTGCTTTCTCCCTTTGCCATTGCTTACTGGTCTTTCTCTTCCTCCTTCTTTTCTCCTTTTTTGTTTTTCTCTCTTGCTGTGGGTCAGAGACTGCCTGAGGAAAGTATGTGCCACAAAAATGAGTGCCGATGAGCCCCACCAATAACCACCAGCTCAAATTAAGCACAGCTACTGCTGAAGCAGTCACTCCTATGCATGCACTAGATTTGACCTCCTCCAAAGCACTACACCACTACAGAGCAACACAACAGGAAAATCTACAATGACGTATAGATGTCCGCTGAACACACCAGATTGGATGTTGAAAATTGTTCACCAGCATGTAATCCACAACCAACAAACGTCACCACGCTAATCGTGACCGCCAACAATGCCAAATATACAGACACCAATATAAACCTCCTTTAGAGGAAATCAATAACTATGAGGGTACAATTCACCAACTATTCTCCAGCTCCTCGTAAGGCCCAATCCCTAAGGGGATCGCACCCCCAGCAGATGTAACTCTGCTAACCAACAGTCAGCAGCGCCAAACAGTAAACCTAAGCAAACATCATAACTTTAGAGCACAAATACCCAAACGTCTATTAACCGCGTGATTCCCTTATAAAAAAAATCCCAACCAGGAAACGCATCTACGCCAATATGTGAGAGCCAAGAGGGCAGGTAAATTGGGTACTTTGTGGTGTAAAAGAGGTATGGGACATTACACATCATTTTGTGGGAACAAATGTGCCTATCCCACATCAGCACTCATGCATTGCTACTTAAAATGCATACCTATAAATGTGCAAATGCCTCCGCCTTTTTTCTCCTTGATTTATCCTGCGCGCAATCCTACACAATACACTACCCACAACATGTATTCACTAAGTATAGAAATTTGTATTTAAATAATAAAATAAACTCAATTTCTAATTTGATATTTTGTCTTCTTGTGGACAGGGTATTTCATCATAGCCTAACTAAAGGAAAAATGTCCTCTGCACTTTGAGGAAAGCTGCGTTGCTAAATGTTGTTGTACCTATGTAAAATTTGAAGGCAGACGTGTACCGCTAGGTACCTTAAAATGGGTACTGCAACATGCACAGACACTGCCCCTTTGTGAAATGTTGTTATGGTACGCTTGAGCAGGACAAGCTTCGTATTCTGGACAAAATGGTCTTATGTGGAAGTGTGGATGTCTTCACTCTCCACCACTACCTTGCAGCCACTGCAGAAGTCAATATCTGTATTCAGCAGAAATTATTACACACCGCATGTCAGTCAGCAGTCTTCCTACATCGACTAATGGATAAATACTGACATCTTGGGGAACCGGGACACATTTCCTCCTCCTCTTACTCTGTCAGTCTGGCATTTGCAAATAATAAGACGATCGGGTTTAAAATGATGTAAGGGGCATCCGAAAAAGAGGAGAAGGGGCGGAAGAGAGAGTGCGACGAATTGAAGCAAGGGTGAGAGAATAGAGGTTCTGAAGAAAGTGAGGAAGAACTACAATGGAGACAGAGTAAGAGAGTAAGTACAGAAAACAACATTAAATGCAACGAAACAAAGAGCGAGAGAGAGAAAGTGGAAAGCATGGATACGGGTGTAAAAACAGAAAACGGAGGAGATAAAGGAGAGAACGCTACTGAATATTAGGAAGAGAGAAGGTGAGAGAAATAAAAACTCATATGAAAGTTTGCAAGTCAACCTTCATTTGATTTCTGTGCAACGTCTCACTGGGTGAAGGCAGATACTGCAGAGATTTGATCTAAATTTAAAGTATGAATCTTATTTCGAACTTTTGATGTTTTTAATTCAAAAATATTAATTAAATTTAGATCAGTAAAAGTAACATGTGAGCTGCTATAGAAGAGATCTAGCATTGGCATGAAGAGTGTTAAGAATAAAAAAAAACAAGCATTGGCAAAACCAATTACCTCGCCTTTGACACTGGGAACTAAGACATATTGCCTTTGCAGTTTTGTTTAATCAACAGTAGCCATCGTGGAAAGTTTTTGCTTTCAGTTAAAACAATCCCAGCTAGCTGTACTGCATGTGCATTGTGGTCATCTTGAAATGGGTTCCCTAAAGCAAAATAAAAAGCATTCCAGCATGGTCATGCTATGAACATGCATGTATGCGTGTGCTTGTACCTCATTGATCGAAATAGGGTCTTTGGTTGGCAGTCAGGTTGCCCCTGTCCAAGCAAGGACCCTCAATCTAGTCAGGGTAAAGGAGAAACACACCCGGTTAACCCCGCTCACCCCCTTGGTAGCTTGGCACGAGCAGAAAGACTTAACCCAGAGGCAATGTGTAAAGTATTTGTACCAACACACAAAGTAAGACAGTGAAACACTACAAAATGGACAACACACAGGTTTAAACAAATAGTTAATATTTATCTAAATAAACAAGACCAAATACGATAAAAATCCAACATACACAAATGAATGTGAATTTTCAAAAGAATAAGGCCCTCATTGTGACCTTGGTGCTAAATCCCGAATACCGCCATACTGACTGCCTCAAGCATACCGCTGTGGAGGCAGACATACGTCTGCCACATTATGACACATTCATACAAAATCGACAGAACACAGCAACAACCACAAATCTGCCTGACCCACTGAACGTGATAAACTGTCGGAACTACCACCCATACCGTTATGCCACCAATACTACGCCCTCTAAATAATGAACCACCAATCACCACAGCGGACATACAATGATGGTAAACCATTGGCGGTGAACACCACTGTGCAGATAAGGCCACCCAAAGACAAAATAAGACAACATTGGCCAGAACAAAAAATCCACACCTGATACAAATAAACACACCCACCAACAGCAATATAAAACACACACCCACATCACTCACAATCCTTTGCTAACACGAAAAGGCCGCAATAGTTAGCCACGCAAATCACAGAGACAACTTCACACACACACTACAACCACCTATTCATCCATCACGCACCACACACCCCATACCCCACATACCTGAATGCCACCACCACCACCCCTCACCCTGACACCCATCACTCCACTCTATCTCACACAGTGCTTCCCCACAATTAACAAACCAAACTGCCAAGTCCTGCATGCCATTCCCATCGCATGCACATCCCTTCTAGCCCTGCATGTACACCCACCACCAATGCATGCACAACATGGAGAACTAACAATCCCACAATACATCACCATACACAAATGTGCTAGAGCAACAGCAACAATAAAGGGGAAGCTAGGGATGCATAATATGTCACAGACATGTAGCATAACACACCACTTACATCCACACAGTTGCCCCAGCCAAGCTCAGTGGCGAGGAGGTGCCACGGCTACCCAGTCGCCCACCAGAAGATGCCTCCAGTGATGACTGCAACTCTGGAGTTCTGGATCTGGATGAACTTCCTGGCCCATCTGGGACCACTGGTCAGTTGACTACCTCAGCCCACACCCAAGCCACCACAGAGCCTCCCCCCTCAGTATCCAACACCACAGCAGCCACCCAACATCTCCAGACCTCTGTCCATAAGACACGTCAATCAGCTGTGTGCCCACCTGTACAGGGACCCCAGTCCACACCTCACAGGCAAGACAATAATGGTCCTGGGGTGAGTGCCAGTGGGCACACCGTTCAGGGGACACAGGCACATGGGGCCAGGGACACTCTGAGGACAGCTTAGTGCCGGGGGGAGGGGACAGGCCAGGGGAACTCACTAATGTCCTGGGGGCTTACCAACAATCCCAGGACAAGATGGGTCAGGTGATAGACATCATGCAGCTGCAGTAGGAACACCACTAGGAGATGAAGAAAGAATTGCAGGCCCTGAACACCACCATGGTCTCCATTGCAGGGGTGCTGGGTGATCTGGCCAATATCATGAGGGAATACACATCACTATAAACAAAAGTGGGGACTGGGAGATTACTGGTCCAGTGCACAGTCTCCCGACCTGAACCTATAATATCAAAATAAGTGCACTGTTCCACGACAGAGAGAAAACAAGAAAGAGATCAGAGGTGGCGAAACTATACTGAGTATACTCAGGAGAGCCCTCAAGCACCCTTTTGGGTAGACTTGGGCTACAGGCGCGCAGCAGAGGGCAGGTTCCCGGACACACCAAGGACGTGATACATTCGTTTTCCTTGGTTGATGCTAGCGCAGACCTAGGGAGCCAATCTCTAATATGGGATGGGCGACTATACTGACCGATTGACTTAGGCATATTCTGTCTTCCACTCTGTAAGTGACTGTACGTGCACTTGATAATATTACTGATATATAGGAGAAGTAGTTTTATAATCATAGGCTTTTTTTGTGGGTCCTGAAGAAGCGTCACTGGATCACTTTGTGACCAAACATAGACGCGAAACATGTTGACCATGCAGGATTAGGTGAACTACCTTCCCTGATTATAGAGTGTAACGGTACATTATTCCCAGTAACACTCTGATACTTTTGTTTTTAATATTGGCCTGAACCCAATTTCTATCGCATTAAAACAGTGGCTTAGGTTCAGAGCTAATTTTAGAGTCTTGTCTTTTGTTCTACACTCTCCATCTTTAATTCAATTCTTTTCCCAGACCTCTGTTGTTAGCAATTTTATTATGGTTGAGTGCCACCCAGAATGCTGGGCGGCCCGCCAGGCATTGCAGCACCAGTCTGGCGAGGAGCAAGCCCGATGATGATACCTGTCACCCAAAAGGAATACACATCACACCAGCGAGCCCCTTCCACTAGCAAGGCAACTGACCAGCCCTCCACATCTGCTGCAGCTAGTGGACAGGAGGCCCTTCCACAGGGCCCACAGGCCTCCAGCACCCCTCCCCCTGCAGAAGGTGAACCACCCCGCAAACGTTCCCTGTGACCCAGACAGACACCAGAGACAATTGCCAAGACCAAGACCAAGACCACCACCAGGAAATGAGCCACTCCTGAATGTCTCCCTTGTGTTCCACTGTGTCGTCTTGTACACTTTGAACTGCCATTGCTCCCCTTCCTATGGCCCCTTGGACACTGTACCTGTGCTACAAACAGACTGGCCTACTACACTGGACTTTTCCCAACCATCACCCTACTCGAGTGCACTTCCCATTGTAGAACTATTTTCAATAAACACACTCGGACACAACTTGAGTAATAGTGCTTTATCTACAGGTAATGTACAATGCAATGAATAGTAACTAACTGAATGATCCTGTGTAAATGTCCAGTAACATGTTGATCCATCCAACAAATGTGTCTCAGCAGTCTGTACACATCACAGCAGTACACTGTTGGAACAACACCAACATCTGCAATAAGGAAAGGCAAAGGTGATAGTCAGGTGGGATGCAAAGGGAATGACTGGCATTATGCTGCAGTCACACAGTACAACACTAAAATGTAGAAATGTTTAGTTCAACAGTCTTACCTGAGTGTCATTTGAAGTACTGCTGGATCAAATGTGACCTGTTGTGAACATCTTCCTCCTCTTCCTCCTCCTCACTTTCCTCAGTGTCCACTGCTGCCACTGCTGCATTTTCAGCCTCCCTCCTCCTGCAGATAGGGTACATGCCATCTGAGGGTCAAATTGTGCAACATGCAGCACACAACAACGATTCTGAAGACCTTCTCAGGGGAGAAGCATAGGGATCCACCTGTCAGATGGAGGCACATAAATCTAGCCTTCAGGAGCCCGAAGGTCCTTTCTACAATCCTCCTGGTACGCGCACGAGCATCATTGTACCTATTTCCTGACCCTGTTCTCGGATTTTTAACAGGGGTCATGAGCCATGACAGGTTTGGGTAGCCGGAATCACCTGTAAGAAGTAAGGGACACACATTAGCCCTGCACAATGGCATGGGCTATGACTCCTGAAGGCATACACTCACAAACATTGGGTGGGGACACAGGCTCACCTTTTAGCCACACTCTGTGCCTCTGTAGTTGTGCCAACAGCTATAGGACGCTGCTATTCCCCAGGACAAGGGCATCATGCACTGACCCTGGATACTTGGCAGTGACGTGGGAGATGTACTGGTCAGCTAGGCATACCATCTGGACATTGCATGAGTGGAAACTCTTGCGATTCATGTACACCTGGTCATTGGCCCTGGAGGGAACTAAGGCAATATAGGTCCCGTCTTTGGCCCCAATATCATGAGGTAAATGTCCCATTGCATAGAATCCAGCCTTCATAGTGGATAAATCATCTACCGCGGGAATACAATATAGCTGCAAATGCATTTGAGCAGGGCAGACAAAACACTTGCAAGCGCAATAGAGAACATTGGTTGTGACATCCCTACAGCCAAGCCCACTGTCACCTGGAACGAGCCCGTTGCCAGGAAATGGAGCACTGAGAGTACCTGTACAAGAGGGGGATTGCTGTGGTGCTACGGAATAGCAGACAGCAGATCAGGCTCCAATTGATCACACAGCTCTGTGATTGTGGCCCTGTCCAAACAATAGGTGAGTATGATGCACCGATCCTCCAGTGTAGCAAGTCCACAAGGGGTCTGTACACCAGTGTGTGCCTCCTCCTATTCCTCCACAGTGGTTGGTACCTAAGGAACCCAAATGTAAGAAAGGAGTGACAACAGGAACCATGAACACACTACAGCAGTGTACGCAGAGCATGCTTGTATGTAGGACACTGGACTTGTGTAGAAGAGTACATTAGACTACAATGATGCACTAATGAAACTGTACATATGTACCAGCATGAGAAAATGGCACCTGCCTGTCCTGTATTCATGGACAGGTGGAAGTGACCTCACTCTGCTGGCATTCGCCTCATGGCGGAAAGCAGTCTGCACCGCCGTGCAATTTCTCATTGGCTAACATGGCCCTCAATGGATAATGGGAACCAATGATGATCAATGCCGGCGGTGACGGTGTTCACCACCGCGGACGTGACCACCATTTCCCTTCTACCATTTCACTTGATTCCTGACTTTTCACAGGACGACATCTACACTGTGTGTGCTGCTGTGACCTGTGTCTGGAACATGCCATGGCTCTTGCAACAGGGGAAAGGGCTCCAACCTTCATGTCAAAGTAGTTGGAGTGCATCATGGATGGGGTCCTACCCCAGCATGAGCAGCTGTATGGGCCTCCAGACCAACAGGTGAGTACACCATGGGTACATTGCATGCAACATGACTGCATGGAGATGTGTGTGTGTGCTGGCAGTGTGTCAAGTGGGAGCGTATGGCTGGTGGCAGTGTTAATGCAGGGGTGCAGGTTATGTGTGTGCCTGATGAGGGGAAATGCTTTTTGTAGGCCATATGTGTGATAGGCTGGATTGTCAGGTTCATGGTGTTCCTCCTTCTGTGTTTCCTCTGCAGGTCAGAACCCATTAGAAGAAGTGGTTGTGGCGTGCCAACGCCAAGAATGTGTGGACCCTTTGGTCTATAGCAGGCGGAGCACCCACTGCAGGAAACGGTGGGATGACCTGAGACGCTGGGCCTGGAAGAGGGTGGAGGCCCAGCTGTGCATGGCCTCCCAACGAGGGGGGGTGCCCATCGGAACCTGACCCCCCTGATGGCCTGCATACTGTGAGTACAGTGTGTTTATCAACCATCTCTGTTGCCTGGCATGGGATTTGAGTGCACGGTATTAGTCAGTGGATGCTCCAATATTCCAGTTCAGACATTGCTGTGTAGTCCAGCTCTGGTTAATAGGGTGGAAAGCATGTATTAGATAGCTAAGTAGGTGGCTTCCCATCTCAGACAGGGCTTAGCTGGTCCCAGTTGTTGTGTAGCTTGCAGTGTTTGGCTCCTACCTGCTGTGGTACTTAGCCAATGGTATGCCAGTGTGGTCCATACTGCCCATTCTTAGTCTCAGTGTGTGACAGTGATGTGTTTGCCTCTGCGCTGTTGGTGCTGCGATTTACCCAGTGCTCCCTTTCTCTCTTCCCCCTCTTTCCTTTTGTCATCCTGTCCATGTGTGCATTAGCATCATCTGGCGAAGGAGAAGGGGTACTGTCGAGTGAGAGAGCTGCAGCATACGGGACCCAGGAGGCAGAGTCCACCGATGCTGAGAGGACCAGTGGGACAGAGGCCGAGGGGACCCCCACGGCGTGGATAGGAGGTGACACCACTGACTCTGATTCCTCCTCCAGTGGAATCTCCCTGGTGGTGGGGGACCCCTATGGGACCACCCCAGCTACAGGTTCCACCACCACCCCTGTATTAGCACCACCCACCCATTTGCCCCACAATGAGTTGCCCATGCCCGCTCACCCAGGACAGTGAGCATCTCCTTCGCCCCAGGCAACTCGGGCACCTCAGGCCCTGCCCCAGTGAGCCCTACTGCCCACAGTGAGGAGGCTACTGACCTCCTGAGATCCATTTTTGTAGGGCAGTCAACCATAGTGAATGCCATCCAGGGGCTGGCATCCCAGATGCAGCAAAGCAAAGCCATTCCTGGAGGGCATCCACAGTGGGTTGGCCGCCCAACAGAGATTGATTCTGGCCTCTTCACTGATGTCAGCCGGTGTCCCTGTTTCATCCTTCCCCCCTCCAAGTACCACTACTCAGTCCCAGTCTGCTCACCCCCATCCCATCCCACACACACAAGCATGCACCCAAAAGAACACACAAGACTCACACAAACACAAGCAACTCACTTCAGTCCACAAGCACCAACACAGCCTACACACACAGATGCACACACAACATCTTCCACTGCTTCCACTGTGTCCCCCTCCTCCTTCTACCTCACAGTCACATCTGCACTCACACTTGCATGCACTGCATCAACAGTACCTGTACCTGCCACCTGCACAGCCTTGCCCACAGTCACAACAGCAGACATGCACACATGCACCCCACATACCACATGCGCAGTCACCACCACCACCTTCACCACCTCATGTAGCACACCCACCTCACTTGCAGACACCACCACAACATCCATCCACATGTCCTGTTTGTCCTCCCCCACCCTGTCTGGTCCCCCTCCAGGATACACACACACTCGCACTCAGACCCCCAACAGCCATCCACCTCACACACACACACACTGTCCATGCACCAGCACCCAAGTCCAGCACACCTCCTCCTCCTACAGGCACTCCCTCTACCTTCACACCCATCCCTCCTCCCACATCCCTCCCCATTGTCCCTAAGAAGCCTTTCCTTGCCCCATCTTGCCCATAAGAGGAAGGTCACTCCACCCCATTATCTCAAGCACCCAGCCTGACACAGCTCCACCGCCAAAGTCTCCAGGTGCCACTAAGGGGCACATGAGTGCAAAGCCGGCCTCCTACACCAAGCACAATCCCCCCCCCACAAAACAGAGGGCTAAAGTGCCACCTCCCCCCAAACAGACTGGCAAGATCCTGGGGCAACCTCCAAAACCTAGGGCAAAGGAGGCCCCACAGAAATCCCTGGTTAAGGAGGCACCAAAAAAATCCCTGTCCAAGGAGGGACCACAGAAATCCAAGGCCAAGGAGGCCCCACAGAAATCCCTGCCCAAGGGGGCCCCACAAAAACCCAAAGCCAAGGAGACCCCACAGAAATCCAAGGCCAAGGAGGCCTACAGAAAACCCTCCACAAGCAGGCCCCAACAAAATCCCTGGACTAGGAGTTCCCATAGGGCTACTTATGTGGGTGGCACAACCAGTGCTGCAGGCCCACTAGTAGCTTTTGATTCACAGGCTCTGGTTACCTCTAGTGCACTTTACTAGGGACCTACTAGTAAATCAAATATGCCAAGCATGGAAAAGACAATTACACATACAATTTACATAGGAGCACTTGCACTTTAGCACTGGTCAGCAGTGGTAAAGTGCACAGAGAACCAAAAACAGCAAAAGCTGAGTCCAGCAGAAAGTCAAAACATGGGAAGCAGAGGCAAAAAAGACAGGAGAGACCATGCCAAGGATGCCAGGTCAAACACTCTTGGACAACCATCTTTTTTTAGTTTGAAAACCATTAATATATGGCTCTCTTCCAATGGTATGAATAAAGCTAGGGGCTTGTGTGAGCAATTGGGCTGTATAGGGGCTAATAATTAAATAAAGAGTGCCATGGGCAGGAAAGGAGGTGAGAGGAGGGGGGCAAGGTCAGAAAGACCAAGGGAAACAAAATAGTCCCTTATGCACAGCAACACAAGTACATGACATCAGTGGTGTAAGGCTACAACCCAATCAATCAGAACAGAGCAAGATCAAATTTCTACTTCAGTGGGATAAAATCAAAGGAGAAAATCAAGAATCAAGAACAAGGAACTGAGATAGGCATGAAAACCATTAGATCATAGGCAAGGAGCAGACCCAAAGCCCTCTCTAAATCGTATTGAATAAAGTAGGTATTTTGGCACAGACAGCTAAAGCTGTCTGTAGGCTAGACCTACTACTGCCCCTTATACAGACTGGCATGTAGGCATGGGTGTCAATTCACCAAAATGTCAGGGGCAGCAGAAGTGACATCATAAACCCTTTGATCCTAATGATTTCATAGGAAGTGGTATCACATGACCTTAACCCTCATGACATCACAATAATTGCACCTACACTTACCCTAATTCACTCATTCTCACTCTCTTGCTCACTCTTACTCTGACCCACCCATACATTCTCCTTCTTTCTCCTTCACACACTTGCACTATCCCACACACTAACATGAAGGCTCACACATACACACACTCTCTCACCAGAACTCTCTCACTCACATGCACACATATAAAATATACAGATAAGAATTTTATTTCACTTACCTAAGATGCCAGTGGAGGTTCCATTCCACATCCTTTCTGTTCCACTTTTTTAAATTACTTTAATAGTGATAGATTATTAATCACTATCAGTGTATTACAAAATGAGTGGAAAATGAGGCTGGGGCCGACGCTGGTAAGGCGAGCGACCCCTGTGTTCTTGGCGTAATGTTTGCCACCTCTGAGGTAAGGAGTCGCAAAGGAAGTGACAGGGGCCGCAAAGGGCAGGCCAGGGGTGGGTCACAACTGTGATCCCTGGTGACCCCTAAGGGCAGCAACAAAGGATTCCAGCTCTGTTTTGTCTTGTGGAAGTTTCTATGCCGTGCCCTAGTTGTTTTCAGGGCTTTAGGTTCTGTTTCCTTAGTTCACACTTAGGTGCTCTTTAGTCAACCTCCCTTCAGTTTGCTTTCTGGGATCCAGTAGAAAGATGTTCTCATGATTGTGCCTTGTTCTCTTCTGATGGTGTGTACTATCCATCCCCATGTTCTTCTCAAAATTATAGCGTCAATGTCTCTTGCTTGCACCTGGTAAGCTTTTCTTGCTTAGAGATGGTTTGTGACCAGAAAATGTGCAAAATTCTATTCAGGTTACTGATGTGGAAGGCTGACAGTTTGATGATGTTGCTTTTCATCATCCACCTGTACAATGGTTCAGACAAAAGTGTGGACAGATTGCTGCTCTGGTTAAGTGTTAGTGATGTGCTGAGTAGACCTCCACACTTCTTTAGGCTTTGATGGCCTTGATTAGTCTGATCTTGATGTTATTGTTTGCCCCTCCCTTATTCTTAATAGCACTGCATGGGAAGGAAAGACCTACTCATCATTTAATATTCACACCTCTACACAAGGATTCTCATGTTTAAGCATATAAACAATTGCTTTTTTTTTAAATTATTTCAGTTGTTGGCGTTTGTTAGAAATTGGGATTCTGGTTGGCAAAGGTATGCATCATGCCCAAGTAGGAACCACAGTCCTAGTCAGGGTAAGTCAGATACACACCACAAAATTAACCTGTGCTCACCCTCTGGTAACTTGGCACACAGCAGGCAGGCTTACATAGGAGGAATTGTGTAAAGTATTTGTGCAACATTTAAAACAGTAAAACAGTGAAATCGTCACCCAAAAATATACCACACCTGGCTACAACAACATATCTCATTTTAATAAACAAAACAAGACCAGAACAACAAAAATCGAATATGCAGAAGTCAAGAAATGAATATTTCAAAAATATTTGTAAATATAGTGCTTAGAAACATAAAGTGTCAACCAGGGTTATCTGCTCAAGCTTGACAGGGTCAAATCTGAAAGGTTAGGCCAACTGCAGTGGAGTGCAGATATGATACAGGACAACAAACACAAAAATACGACTGCTCTAGGGAAGTCATTTTCCCCTTTCTAACATAAAGGACACCTCTCAACTGAACTTCATGGGCTCACTAGGACACACTAGGGTCATTTCCTATTATGGAAGTAGAGGTCTCACACACTTAATAGTGTCATGCTTCATCCTTGACTTCTACTCCCTTCTTCGGTAGGATCAATGCCACCAGGGAGGACTCGACCATCTAGCTCCTTTTGAGCAGAAGGGAGTTCTTGATAAATGATAACTGGATAAAAAGCCAGGATCCAAATTTGTAACAATACAATACCTTGTTTTAACCCCTAGCACTTCATTTGTGAAATGTGCAGCAGCAGTTTTTCTAGTGGAGTTTTCCACAGGTCAAGAAGTGTCCTGATTTAGTATGATCAGATGTTCAGTTATTTTACCTAGTTGTGCCTTTGAATTGGGGGTGACATCAAAGAGAGGTGATTAAAGTGCACAGAGGTCCCCCTGTCCTCCCCTGGCTCCAGACTCATTACATGGGGTTAAGTAGCCTTTTGTGTGGGTGCTGGACACTGCCTATTCAGGTGTAAGTGCCAGCTCCTCCCTCCCATCCTGCTCAGGATGGATGGACCATCAACATGCAGATGGTCACTCAGTCACACCAAACCTTCCTTTGAGTGAGGCTGTCTAGAGGGAATGCAGAAGACCAGCTCTCATATCAGCCCAGATGTGTATAGGAGACAGGCTGCAGGTACACAGGGATAAGAGTATGAAAATGTCAACTTTCTGAAAGTGGCATAGTCAAAATTGTAATATTAAATCCTACATTACCATTAAAGAGGATTCACCATTAGAGTTCCATAGGTACTAAACATGAAAGGCCTACACCTTCTCAATCAGGAATGACACGTTATTATAGGTAATAAAGAATCCCAAATGTTAACCTATTGGAGGGGTAGGCATCCCAGCAGTAAAAAATGAATTTGGGAGTTTTTCACTACCAGGACATGTAAAACTTAAAAGTGTGTGTCCTGCTTTTTAATTACATAGCACCATGCCCTATGGGCTACCTAGAGCCTACCTTAAGGGTGACGTATATTTAATACAAGGGGCATTTGGGCTTGGCAAGCGGTTTTGAATGCAAGTCGACATAGCAGTCAAAATACACACACAGGCTCTGCAGTAGCAGGCCTGAGACATGTTTAAAGGGCTATTTAAGTGGGTGGCACAATCTAGAATCAATAACTTTTTTTCACAGAAAACCATTTTCCACAATCAGTTGAAAATATTGTTTGTATTTCAGTTTGGCAGTTTTGTTTTGGATACGTAAGTACTAAATTCGAAAGTACTCTATGTTTAAACTGTTTACAAATTATGGCCCTCATTATGACACTGGTGGTAAATCCCACTTACTGTCATGCTGACAGGCGCCAACATACCGCCACAGTGGCTGATATCTGTTAACCATATTATGACACACACACACCAATCTGACAGAATACTGGCACACACACAAATCTCCCAGCCTAAAGGTCAGTGCTAAAGTGGCGGTACCAATACCCATACCATTACGCCAACAAAACAATGCCCACCACATTATGACCCATGAATCACCACGGCAGACATTTAACGGCGGTAAACCATCGGCGGTACAATCAGTTGAAAATATTGTTTGTATTTCAGTTTGGCAGTTTTGTTTTGGATACGTAAGTACTAAATTCGAAAGTACTCTATGTTTAAACTGTTTACATATTATGGCCCTCATTATGACACTGGTGGTAAATCCCACTCACTGTCACGCTGACAGGCGCCAACATACCGCCACGGTGGCTGATATCTGTTAACCATATTATGACACACACACACCAATCTGACAGAATACTGGCACACACACAAATCTCCCAGCCTAAAGGTCAGTGCTAAAGTGGCGGTACCAATACCCATACCATTACGCCAACAAAACAATGCCCACCACATTATGACCCATGAATCACCACGGCAGACATTGAACGGCGGTAAACCATTGGCAGTACGTACGGCCACACTCAGAATGGGCACCCACATCGAAAACACCACCACATTGGCCAATATGAAAGACACACACCTGACATCCATACACACAACACACCCATACCACTTTAAAGCACACACCCACATTACCCACAACCCTTTGCCAACACCAAAAGACTGCAAGAGTTAGCCACCGACATCACAGAGACAACTACAAACACATCACTGACACCCATACATCCCTCATGCACCCCACATCACACACCCCACCACATCACCCAACACACTCTCACAAACACACAACATACAACACCCATGGCACCACAAAGGCACCCCCGTTTCACTGAGGAGGAGTTAAGGGTCATGGTGGAGGAAATTGTCAGGGTAGAGCCACAGCTGTTTGGAGCACAGGTACAGCAGATTTCCATTGCCCAGAAGATGGAGCTATGGTGTAGAATCATGGACAGGGTGAATGCTGTGTGACAGCACTCAAGAACAAGGGACAACATCGGGAAAAGGTGGAACGACCTACGGGGGAAGGTACATTCCAGAGCAGCAATGCACCAGCTCACCATACAGAGGACTGGAGGTGGACCCCCACCTCCTCCCCCACAGCTGACAACATGGGAGGAGCAGGTTTTGCTATTACTACATCCTGAGGGACTCGCTGGAGAACCCAGAGGACTGGACACTTGTAAGTCAATATTTACTACTTATCACCCCCATACCTGCATGCCATCTCACACCCTCACCCTCACTCCCATCACTTCACTACAACCCACGCACTGCACCTAACCCCAACTCCAAATCCTGCATGCTATACCAATGCATGGACACCACTCCCAGCCTTGCATGGACACCCATCACCAAAGCATGAAAAGCATAGGGAAGCTAACAATCCCACAATACATCAAAATATACAAACAAAAGGGTGGCAGGGCAACAGCAACCATAGAGGGGAGGATAGGGATGTACATTATGTCATACACATGAAGCATAATACATCACTTACATCCCCACAGGTACTCCAGCCACTGTCAGCGGAGAGGAGGTGCCATGACTATCCAGTCCCCCAACAGAAGATGCCCCCAGTGATGACAGTAAGTCTCGACATCTGGATCTGGAAGAACTACCTGGCCCATCAGGAACCACTGGACAGCCGGTCACCCAAGCCCACTCACAGACCAGCACAGAGCCTCCCCCATCAGTATCCAGCACCTAAGCACCCACCCAGCATACCAACACCTCTGTCCCCAGGACACGTCAATCAGCAGTGTGCCCACCTGTACAGGGACCCCAGGCCACACCTCGTCCCCAAGACAATCAGGGACCTGGAGTCAGTGGCAGTGGGCACACCGTTCAGGGGACAGAGGCACAGGCCAACAGGACACTGGGAGGACTGTTGTGCACCAGGGGGAGGACAGGAGCAGGGAACCGACTCTCCAGGAGGCACTCTCAGATATCCTGGGAGCCTACCAACATTCCCAGGACATGATGGGTCAGTTCCTAGACAACGTGCAGGAGATCAGGGACAGTATCAGGGGATCAGGGAGGACATGCACCATCCTGATCTCCATAGCGAGGGTGCTGGCACACATGGCCAACATCATGAGGGAGGCAACAACACACCAGCGGGCCCCTACCACTAGCCAGTCCATTGACCAGCCCTCGCTTCCAATGCCGCTAGTGGGCAAGAGGCCCTGCAGCAGGACCCAGAGGCCACCAGCATCCCTTCCCCTACAGAAGGTGAACTACCCCGCAAATGTTCCCTGCGATCCAGAAAGAAGCCAGAAACACTTGCAAGACCCCCGCCAGTAAATGAGACTCTCTTGATTGTCCCCCTTGTGTCCCACCCTGTCACCTTCTCCACTTTGAACTGCCTTTGCTCCCTTTCCTATGGCCACTTGGACACTGCAGCTGTGCTACAAACAGACTGGAACAATACCCTGGACTTTCCTCCATCATCACCCCATTCCATTGCACTTTTCCCCAAATGTTTAGTGCTACAATAAACACCTTTGGACGCAACTCGACTACTTGTATGTCATGTGTTGAAAATGTGAATTCATGGAAACAGTTACATCCATTGAAAATTTACTGTACATTGTGAGAGCATAGAAATAATGACCTGTTACTGGCTGTAGTCAGCACATCAGTACACAGTTGTTATATCACCAACATCTGAAATATGACAAACCATGGGTGACAGTAAGTAGAGGTAAAAGGAAGTGAGTGCCATCTTGCCACAGCCACACAGAAAACACCAATAGTCATAGAAATGTTAATCTACACTGTCTCACCTTTGTGTCATTGGAAATACTGATGGATTACTGATGTTCTGTTGTCCTCATCCTCAGCATCTTCATCCTCACTGTCCTCAGGGTCCACTGTTGCCACAGGGGCATCTCCAGTCTCCTCCTCCTGCAGAAAAGGTACATGGGATCTGAGGGCCAGGTTGTGCAACATGCAGCATGCCACTACCGTCTGGCAGACCTTCTCAGATGAGTAGCACAGGGATCCACCTGTCAGATGGAAGCACCTGAACCAGGCCTTCAGGAGGCCGAAGGTTCTTTCGATGATCTGTCTGGTTGCCCATGTGCCTCGTTATAACATTCTTTAGCCCTTGTCCTGGCATTCCTCACAGGGGTCAGCAGCCATGATAGGTTTGGGTAGCCAGAGTCACCTGCAAATATTCAGGGACAACATTTAGCCACACACAATCCTATGTGGTTGACACCAGAGGCATACACTAACATACAGTGGGTGGGGACCAAGGCTCACCTATTAGCCACACCCTGTCCCTCTGTAGTTGGGCCATCACATTTGGGATGATGCTTTTCCTCAGAACAAAGGCATAACGCACCGATCCAGGATACTTAGCATTGATGTGGGAGATGTATTGGTCTGCTAGGCACACCATTTTCACATTCATTGAGTGGAAACTCTTACGATTCCTGAACACCTGTTCATTCTGGTGGGGGGGACAAACACAATATGTGTCCCGTCAGTCGCACCAATAATATTGGGGATATGTCCCATTGCATAGAATCCGGCCTTCACTGTGGCCAAATCTTCCATGTGGGGGAAAGATATGTAGTTGCACACGTGTTTTACCAGGGAAGACAAAACTCTTGCCAGCACGATTGAAAACATTGTCTGTGACATGCCTGCTGCCAAGCCCACTGTCACTTGGAAAGACCCAGTTGTCAGGAAATGGAGAACTGATAGCACTTGCACAAGAGGGGGGATCCCAGTCCGATGACGGATAGCTGATATCAGGTCAGGCTCCAACTGGGCACACAGCTCTGGGATTGTGGGCCTGTCCATTCTATAGGTCAGTATTATGTGCCTGTCCTCCAGTGTAGCCAAGTCCACTAGAGGTCTGTACACGAGGTTATGTCTCCACCTCCTATTCATCTGCAGTAGTAGGTATCTAAGGGACACAAGAGTGAGTAGGCTGTCACAATTGGAACAAAATAAAACACAACTGCAGTCCACATGGTGCACGTATGTATTGGGACAGTATAAATGGTGAAGTATGTGTCAATCTAATCTGTGACGCAGTAATTGTCGATAGGCCTGTTTCCCTCCCCCCTGAAATGGCGACCGCCTGTCCTGGATGGAGGGACAGGTGGAAGTGAGGTAATCCCGCTGACGTTGGGCGTTGTGGCAGAAGGCCGTCTTGCACCGCCATGCAATTCCTCATTTGATAATATGTGTCTGTATGGAGTACAGTGGCCAGTGGGGATCTACGCCGGCGGTGACAGTGAACACCGCTGCAGACGTGACCGCCATTTTCTATCTGATTCCTCACTTGTTTCCTGACCTTCAAAAGGAGAACACCTACACTGTGTGTGCTGCTGTGACCTGTGTCTAGAACCTACCATGGCCCTTGTGACTGGGGAAAGGGCCCCAACCTTCACTTTGAAGGAATTGGAGCGGCTGGTGGATGGGGTCCTAACCCAGTACGGACAGCTATATGGGCCTCCAGACCAACAGGTGAGTACACTTTGGCCACGATGCATGTGGCAAGGATGCATGGAGATGTGTGTGAAAGCTTTGTGTAAGGGTGGGTGGGGGGTGGGGGAATTGTCTGTTGGTAGTGTACATGTTGTGCGCTGGCCTATGTGTGTACCAAAGGTGATGGAATCGGGTATGGTGGGCCATTTGTGTGACAGGCTGAGCTATTTGTTTAATGGTGTTCTCCTGTCTGTCTTGCCCCTGAAGGTCAGCAACCATCAAAAGAAGGGATTATGGCGTGCCATCGCCAAGGACATGCGGACCCTGGGGGTCTATGGCAGGCAGAGCAACCACTGTCATAAACAGTGGGAGGACCTGAGATGCTGGGCATGGAAGACCGCAGAGGCCCAGCTGGGGATGGCCTCCCAATGAGTAAGGGGTGCCAGTCGGACCCTGACCCCCCTGATGGCCTGCATACTGGTGGTGGCCTACCCTGAGCTGGATGGGCACTTGAGGGAATCACAGCAGCCACAAGGGGGTGAGTACAGTGGGTATCATTACTTATTATGGCTGGTGGGGTGGTATCCAGGTGGTTGATGTGTGTTTGTGGGTACCCCTAAGGTCAGGCCAGACATTGCAGCGTGGGTCAACTGAGGGGTAATGGTTGCATGGCTAATACAGGTAACCTATCTTGTTAGCACTCCATTTCAGGAAGGGCATCGTGGGTCTCAGGTGTGCTGCAGTTGGCGGTGTGTGGTTCTCATCTTGCCTTAGTGACTAGCCATATCAATGGTAGTGCAATACATAGAGCTTAAGTCTGTTCCCTGTGTGTGATGGTGATGTGCATGCATGCCAATAGTGGTGTTGGTGCAGTCATTGACTAAGTTTATCCTTTGTCTCCCCCCCTTTTTTATTTTGTCATCCTGTCCTTGTGTGCAGTAGCATCCTCTGGCACAGGAGCAGGGGTACCGGCAACAGAGGGAGCTGCATCCCACAGGACTCTAGAGGCTGAGTCCACCGACACCGAAGGAACCAGTGGGATGGACGGCGAGAGGAGCACCACAGCGGGGACAGGAGGTGACACCACTGACTCTGATTCGTCCTCCGATGGGAGCTCCCTGGTGGTGCTGGACCCCTCTGGGACCACCCCAGCTACAGGTTCTACCACCACCCTTCGTACCAACAACGTGCTCCCAGTTACCAGACCCAGACTCCGATACCTCCTCCGATGGGAGCTCCCTGGTGGTGGCGGACACCTCTGTGACCACCCCAGCTGCAGGTACAGCCGCCACCCCCATACCAGCACCGCCCTCCCAGTAGCCTCTCAGCGAGTTGCCCATACCCAAGTCCAGCAGACGTACTCCTCCAACAACCACTCCCTCAAACTCCACTCCCATCCCTCCTCCCTCCTCCCACCCTACCATCCCTAAAAAGCTTTTCCTTGCCCAACCTGACCTCTTCCCTACCCCCGTCCTGCCCACAGAACCAGGGTGCCAACCAGCCAGCCCTGCATCTCAGCCAAACAGTCCACGGGGACAGTGGAGGCACCTCCTAGTCGTGGAGGCAGGACCGTGAGGGATTCCACTCCAACAGCCAGAAAGGGGAAGGAGCCCACAACACCTACAGCCAGGAAGGGAAAGGAGCCCACAACACCTACAGCCAGGAAGGGAAAGAAGCCCACAACACTCACAGCCAGGAAGGGGAAGGAGCCTACAACACCCTCAGCCAGGATGGGGAAGGAGCCCACAACAGCTACAGTCACAAAGGGGAAGGAGTCCACAACAACTACAGCCAGGAAGGGGAAAGAGTCCACACCTCCTGCCATGGATGGAATTAAGGCCTCAACTTTCTCAGAGGCTGCGAGGGTGAAACCACCAACACTACCACCACCACCTGTGGTCACGAAGCCCTCACCACCAGCAGAGGCATCCCAGGAGGCACCATCACCTGTTGCCACAGAGCAGCACTCCACACCAGCAGAGGCAGTGCAGCTATCACTTCCAGCAGAGGCAGCCCAGGAGGCACCATCACCTGTTGTCACAGAGCAGCACTCCCCAGCAAAGATAAATGGGCATGGAGCCCCCTTCAGAACGAGTGGGAAAGTCACCCAATCCAGAGACTGTAACCTTGCACTCCCATGCAAAAAGAAATGGGCCTGGAGCCCCCTAAAGAACCAGTGGGAAAGTCACCCACTTCAGAGGCTGTGGCCTTGTACTCCCCAGCAAAGACAAATGGGCATGGAGCCCCTCCAGAAACAGTGGGGAAGTTCCCATGTTCAGCTGAGTTGCCCCCCACATGCCCCTGAGGTGCCTGCCAACTTGCAAAATGATGCCCCTGCAGTGTTTTCTCCAGATGTGTCAGGATACAAGTTGGGCCTTTGGCTGTGCCCTGTGGCCTAGTGTGCCCTTATGACTTTGGACTGGGCATTGGCCCTTAATGAACATTTGTATATATTTGGTTTGTGTGGTGGGTTTTGCTATGTTAATACATTGTCAGTACTTCCGAAATCTGGTCCTTGTTTTATTATGACGTGTACTGTGTGCCATTGGTTTACGTGTGCAGCTGGTTGTGTGTATGGTGTGTGTGTGCGAATGGTGTGTGTCTTGCGTGTGTGTGTCACTGTCGTTTTCCTCCCTCCCTCCCTTGTGTGCTAGGTGGCTGTAGTCACAGTCGCCGACTTCATTGGTGTTGGTGTTCCAGGTGGAGCATAACGTAGAAAATCATCGGGAACACTTGGAGTTCGGGTTCCATGGAGGCGTAGTTCTTCCCTGTGTCTCCAATGGTGAGTCCTTTCACTTCTGAGCTCTGTTTCCACAAGGCTTTTGTTGGCGTTGGTACCGCCCTGGAAAAGGTGGCGGTTTACAGTGTCTTAATATGGTACTTTGTCTTCTTCCTGGCTGTTGCCGGCTACCCCTGTGGTGAGTGTTGTTTCTGCCCTAGCAGCTAGTGTGGTACATTGGCTGTCTATGGGAGTTATCACCACCATGGTCATAATTTGGCAGAAATTACCGCCACCCTGTTGGCGGTATTACCGCCACTTTATCACTCACCTCCAGGGTCGTAATGAGGGCCTATATTTCTAAAGCTCTCCCTTCTTGTACGACAGTACAACAGAGAACAATGTTCTGGTTTGTTTGAGTAGATGTGTTTTCTAGACATGTTAGCATTTAGAGGAAGATTTTTGCATGCATTAACATATCATCAGCAGAAAGTGCTTTCTCAGTTTGCAAATGTACTAATAACCTTACTATTTTCATTTTTAAAACATCCATGTTGTCCTTTTGTAGATGTGGGTAGGTTTTGCCTATTCGGTTTAGAATACATTTTCATTTCATTTTTTTTTGGTAATATTTACAAGGAATTGTGCTAACTGTAGCTATGCCTGTATATGTGAATAGCAAAACCAAGCAACCATACTATACATGATAATTAGAGTGAACTGTAAATCACACAATAGCTGTACAGATAGCACATGTTTATAGTAAAATATAATGCAACTTTATTTCTATTTACCTTCAATACTAGTAAACATTGGTGTTTTTTTTCCTAATAAGGTAACAGTATTACATAATTAAGTGTATCTCCAAGCTTTTGTTGAACTTGAGTTCTTGGTGAGAAGTTCAGCTAATATAAATAGCGTTTGCATAAGTCTAGTAATAGTATTGGGGTACGTTTGTAGCCTGATGCAGAATATAATGCAATAGCAATCAGTGTAACAGCTCTCAGTTGTATTTGTTGGATAGCATACTATTGGTTTATGTTATTGTAAGGAAATGCCTCCTTGGCATGGTTGCCCCCTGACTTTTTGCCTTTGCTGATGCTATGTTTACAATTGAAAGTGTGCTGAGGCCTGCTAACCAGGCCCCAGCACCAGTGTTCTTTCCCTAACCTGTACTTTTGTATCCACAATTGGCAGACTCTGGCATCCAGATAAGTCCCTTGTAACTGGTACTTCTAGTACCAAGGGCCCTGATGCCAAGGAAGGTCTCTAAGGGCTGCAGCATGTCTTATGCCACCCTGGAGACCTCTCACTCAGCACAGACACACTGCTTACCAGCTTGTGTGTGCTAGTGAGGACAAAACGAGTAAGTCGACATGGCACTCCCCTCAGGGTGCCATGCCAGCCTCTCACTGCCTATGCAGTATAGGTAAGACACCCCTCTAGCAGGCCTTACAGCCCTAAGGCAGGGTGCACTATACCATAGGTGAGGGTACCAATGCATGAGCATGGTACCCCTACAGTGTCTAAACAAAACCTTAGACATTGTAAGTGCAGGGTAGCCATAAGAGTATATGGTCTGGGAGTCTGTCAAACACGAACTCCACAGCACCATAATGGCTACACTGAAAACTGGGAAGTTTGGTATCAAACTTCTCAGCACAATAAATGCACACTGATGCCAGTGTACATTTTATTGTAAAATACACCCCAGAGGGCACCTTAGAGGTGCCCCCTGAAACTTAACCGACTATCTGTGTAGGCTGACTAGTTTTAGCAGCCTGCCACAAACCGAGACATGTTGCTGGCCCCATGGGGAGAGTGCCTTTGTCACTCTGAGGCCAGTAACAAAGCCTGCACTGGGTGGAGATGCTAACACCTCTCCCAGGCAGGAATTGTCACACCTGGCGGTGAGCCTCAAAGGCTCACCTCCTTTGTGCCAACCCAGCAGGACACTCCAGCTAGTGGAGTTGCCCGCCCCCTCCGGCCAGGCCCCACTTTTGGCGGCAAGGCCGGAGAAAATAATGAGAATAACAAGGAGGAGTCTCTGGCCAGTCAGGACAGCCCCTAAGGTGTCCTGAGCTGAGGTGACTCTAACTTTTAGAAATCCTCCATCTTGCAGATGGAGGATTCCCCCAATAGGGTTAGGATTGTGACCCCCTCCCCTTGGGAGGAGGCACAAAGAGGGTGTACCCACCCTCAGGGCTAGTAGCCATTGGCTACTAACCCCCCAGACCTAAACACGCCCTTAAATTTAGTATTTAAGGGCTACCCTGAACCCTAGAAAATTAGATTCCTGCAACTACAAGAAGAAGGACTGCCTAGCTGAAAACCCCTGCAGCGGAAGACCAGAAGACGACAACTGCCTTGGCTCCAGAAACTCACCGGCCTGTCTCCTGCCTTCCAAAGATCCTGCTCCAGCGACGCTTTCCAAAGGGACCAGCGACCTCGACATCCTCTGAGGACTGCCCCTGCTTCGAAAAGACAAGAAACTCCCGAGGACAGCGGACCTGCTCCAAGAAAAGCTGCAACTTTGTTTCCAGCAGCTTTAAAGGACCCTGCAAGCTCCCCGCAAGAAGCGTGAGACTTGCAACACTGCACCCGGCGACCCCGACTCGGCTGGTGGAGATCCAACACCTCAGGAGGGACCCCAGGACTACTCTGATACTGTGAGTACCAAAACCTGTCCCCCCTGAGCCCCCACAGCGCCGCCTGCAGAGGGAATCCCGAGGCTTCCCCTGACCGCGACTCTTTGAACCTAAAGTCCCGACGCCTGGGAGAGACCCTGCACCCGCAGCCCCCAGGACCTGAAGGACCGGACTTTCACTGGAGAAGTGACCCCCAGGAGTCCCTCTCCCTTGCCCAAGTGGAGGTTTCCCCGAGGAATCCCCCCCTTGCCTGCCTGCAGCGCTGAAGAGATCCCGAGATCTCTCATAGACTAACATTGCGAACCCGACGCTTGTTTCTACACTGCACCCGGCCGCCCCCGCGCCGCTGAGGGTGAAATTTCTGTGTGGACTTGTGTCCCCCCCGGTGCCCTACAAAACCCCCCTGGTCTGCCCTCCGAAGACGCGGGTACTTACCTGCAAGCAGACCGGAACCGGGGCACCCCCTTCTCTCCATTCTAGCCTATGTGTTTTGGGCACCACTTTGAACTCTGCACCTGACCGGCCCTGAGCTGCTGGTGTGGTGACTTTGGGGTTGTTCTGAACCCCCAACGGTGGGCTACCTTGGACCAAGAACTGAACCCTGTAAGTGTCTTACTTACCTGGTAAAACTAATCAAAACTTACCTCCCCTAGGAACTGTGAAAATTGCACTAAGTGTCCACTTTTAAAACAGCTATTTGTCAATAACTTGAAAAGTATACATGCAATTTTGATGATTTGAAGTTCCTAAAGTACTTACCTGCAATACCTTTCGAATGAGATATTACATGTAGAATTTGAACCTGTGGTTCTTAAAATAAACTAAGAAAAGATATTTTTCTATATAACAACCTATTGGCTGGATTTGTCTCTGAGTGTGTGTACCTCATTTATTGTCTATGTGTATGTACAACAAATGCTTAACACTACTCCTTGGATAAGCCTACTGCTCGACCACACTACCACAAAATAGAGCATTAGTATTATCTATTTTTACCACTATTTTACCTCTAAGGGGAACCCTTGGACTCTGTGCATGCTATTCCTTACTTTGAAATAGCACATACAGAGCCAACTTCCTACATTGGTGGATCAGCGGTGGGGTACAAGACTTTGCATTTGCTGGACTACTCAGCCAATACCTGATCACACGACAAATTCCAAAATTGTCATTAGAAATTGATTTTTGCAATTTGAAAAGTTTTCTAAATTCTTAAAAGACCTGCTAGGGCCTTGTGTTAGATCCTGTTTAGCATTTCTTTTAGAGTTTAAAAGTTTGTAAAAGTTTGAATTAGATTCTAGAACCAGTTTTAGTTTCTTAAAAAGTATTCCAACTTTTAGAAGCATAATGTCTAGCACAGATGTGAATGTGGTGGAACTCGACACCACACCTTACCTCCATCTACAGATGAGAGAGCTAAGGTCACTCTGTAAACTAAAGAAAATAGCAATGGGCCCCAAACCTACCAAAGTACAGCTCCAGGAGCTTTTGGCAGAGTTTGAAAAGGCCAACCCCTCTGAGGATGGCAACTCAGAGGATGAAGATAGTGACTTGGAGGGAAATTCCCCCCCTCCAGTCCTACTTAGGGAGAGCAGGGCTTCTCAAGCCCTGACTCCACAAATAATAGTCAGAGATGCTGGTTCCCTCACAGGAGGGACCAACAACTCTGAAATCACTGAGGATAACTCCAGTGAAGAGGACATCCAGTTAGCCAGGATGGCCAAAAGATTGGCTTTGGAAAGACAGATCCTAGCCATAGAGAGGGAAAGACAAGAGATGGGCCTAGGACCCATCAATGGTGGCAGCAACATAAATAGGGTCAGAGATTCTCCTGACATGTTGAAAATCCCCAAAGGGATTGTAACTAAATATGAAGATGGTGATGACATCACCAAATGGTTCACAGCTTTTGAGAGGGCTTGTGTAACCAGAAAAGTGAACAGATCTCACTGGGGTGCTGTCCTTTGGGAAATGTTCACAGGAAAGTGTAGGGATAGACTCCTCACACTCTCTGGACAAGATGCAGAATCTTATGACCTCATGAAGGGTACCCTGATTGAGGGCTTTGGATTCTCCACTGAGGAGTACAGGATTAGGTTCAGGGGGGCTCAAAAATCCTCGAGCCAGACCTGGGTTGACTTTGTTGACTACTCAGTGAAAACACTAGATGGTTGGATTCAAGGCAGTGGTGTAAGTAATTATGATGGGCTGTACAATTTATTTGTGAAAGAACACCTGTTAAGTAATTGTTTCAATGATAAACTGCATCAGCATCTGGTAGACCTAGGACCAATTTCTCCCCAAGAATTGGGAAAGAAGGCGGACCATTGGGTCAAGACAAGGGTGTCCAAGACTTCAACAGGGGGTGACCAAAAGAAAGGGGTCACAAAGACTCCCCAGCAGAAGGGTGATGAGACAACCAAAACTAAAAATAGTAAAGAGTCTTCTACAGGCCCCCAAAAACCTGCACAGGAGGGTGGGCCCAGAGCCTCTTCACAAAACAATGGGTACAAGGGTAAAAACTTTGATCCCAAAAAGGCCTGGTGTCATAGCTGTAAACAGCATGGACACCAAACTGGAGACAAGGCCTGTCCCAAGAAAGGTTCCACTCCAAACTCCCATCCAGGTAACACTGGTATGGCTAGTCTCCAAGTGGGATCAACAGTGTGCCCAGAGCAAATCAGGGTCCACACTGAAGCTACTCTAGTTTCTGAGGGTGGAGTGGATTTAGCCACACTAGCTGTCTGGCCGCCTAACATGCAAAAATACAGACAGCAACTCTTAATTAACGGGACTAGAATAGAGGGCCTGAGGGATACAGGTGCCAGTGTCACCATGGTGACAGAGAAACTGGTTTCCCCTGGCCAATACCTGACTGGAAAAACTTACACAGTCACCAACGCTGACAATCAGAGAAAAGTACATCCCATGGCAATGGTTACTTTAGAATGGGGAGGGGTCAATGGCCTGAAACAGGTGGTGGTCTCCTCAAATATCCCAGTGGACTGTCTGCTTGGAAATGACCTGGAGTCCTCAGCATGGGCTGAGGTAGAACTAAAAACCCATGCAGCAATGCTGGGTATCCCTGAACTGGTGTGTGTGAAAACAAGAGCACAATGCAAGGCACAGGGTGAAAAAGTAGAGCTGGAGTCTGGAAAAATGGCCCAGCCTACCAAGAGAACAGGAAAGTCAGTTGGGAAACCAACTGCAACACAGCAAAAGAAAGGGAACCTCTCTTCTCAGGAAGAAGTTCTGCCCTCTGAGGGAACTGAGCCTTTGGAGCTTGAACCTTACCAGGTTGAGCTCTTAGGCCCAGGGGGACCCTCCAGGGAGGAGCTGTGTAAGGGACAAGAAACCTGTCCCTCTCTTGAAGGCCTTAGGCAGCAAGCTGCTGAAGAGTCCAAAGGCAAGAAAAATGGAACGCATAGGGTCTATTGGGAAGATGGACTCCTGTACACTGAGGCCAGAGACCCCAAACCTGGTGCCACTAGGAGAGTGGTAGTGCCTCAGCTGTTCAGAGAGTTCATCCTAACATTGGCCCATGACATTCCCCTTGCTGGACATTTGGGACAAACCAAGACGTGGGAGAGGTTAGTCAACCACTTCTACTGGCCCAATATGTCCAACATGGTTAAGGAGTTTTGCCTCTCCTGCCCCACCTGTCAAGCCAGTGGTAAGACAGGTGGGCATCCAAAGGCCCCCCTCATTCCACTTCCAGTGGTGGGGGTTCCCTTTGAAAGAGTGGGTGTGGACATAGTTGGTCCACTGGAACCTCCCACAGCCTCAGGAAATATGTATATCCTGGTAGTAGTGGATCATGCTACCAGGTATCCTGAAGCTATTCCCCTTAGGTCGACTACTGCCCCTGCAGTAGCCAAGGCCCTCATTGGTATCTTTACCAGAGTGGGTTTCCCTAAGGAGGTGGTGTCTGACAGAGGTACCAACTTCATGTCAGCATACCTAAAGCACATGTGGAATGAGTGTGGAGTGACTTATAAATTCACTACACCTTACCATCCACAAACTAATGGCTTAGTTGAGAGATTCAACAAGACATTAAAAGGCATGATCATGGGGCTCCCAGAAAAACTCAAAAGGAGATGGGATGTCCTCCTGCCATGTCTGCTTTTCGCTTACAGGGAGGTACCACAGAAGGGAGTAGGGTTCTCACCCTTTGAACTTCTGTTTGGTCATCCTGTAAGGGGACCACTTGCCCTTGTTAAAGAAGGCTGGGAGAGACCTCTCCATGAGCCTAAACAGGACATAGTGGACTATGTACTTGGCCTTCGCTCTAGAATGGCAGAGTACATGGAAAAGGCAACCAAAAACCTTGAGGCCAGCCAACAGCTCCAGAAGTTTTGGTATGACCAAAAGGCTGCACTGGTTGAGTTCCAACCAGGGCAGAAAGTCTGGGTTCTGGAGCCTGTGGCTCCCAGGGCACTCCAGGACAAATGGAGTGGCCCTTACCCAGTACTAGAGAGGAAGAGTCAGGTCACCTACTTGGTGGACCTGGGCACAAGCAGGAGCCCCAAAAGGGTGATCCATGTAAACCGCCTTAAGCTCTTCCACGACAGGGCTGATGTCAATCTGTTGATGGTAACAGATGAGGATCAGGAGGCAGAGAGTGAACCTCTCCCTGATCTTCTGTCATCAGACCCAAAAGATGGTACAGTAGATGGAGTGATCTACTCAGACACCCTCTCTGGCCAACAACAAGCTGATTGTAGGAGAGTCCTACAACAGTTTCCTGAACTCTTCTCCTTAACCCCTGGTCAGACACACCTGTGTACCCATGATGTGGACACAGGAGACAGCATGCCTGTCAAGAACAAAATCTTTAGACAGTCTGACCATGTTAAGGAAAGCATCAAGGTGGAAGTCCACAAGATGCTGGAATTGGGAGTCATTGAGCGCTCTGACAGCCCCTGGGCTAGCCCAGTGGTCTTAGTCCCCAAACCTCACACCACAGATGGAAAGAAAGAGATGAGGTTTTGTGTGGACTACAGAGGGCTCAATTCTGTCACCAAGACAGATGCTCATCCAATTCCAAGAGCTGATGAGCTCATTGATAAATTAGGTGCTGCCAAATTCCTAAGTACCTTTGACTTGACAGCAGGGTACTGGCAAATAAAAATGGCACCTGGAGCAAAAGAAAAGACAGCATTCTCCACACCTGATGGGCATTATCAGTTTACTGTTATGCCCTTTGGTTTAAAGAATGCCCCTGCCACCTTCCAAAGGTTGGTGAATCAAGTCCTTGCTGGCTTGGAGTCCTTTAGCACAGCTTATCTTGATGATATTGCTGTCTTTAGCTCCACCTGGCAGGATCACCTGGTCCACCTGAGGAAGGTTTTGAAGGCTCTGCAATCTGCAGGCCTCTCTATCAAGGCATCCAAATGCCAGATAGGGCAGGGAACTGTGGTTTACTTGGGACACCTTGTAGGTGGAGGCCAAGTTCAGCCACTCCAACCCAAGATCCAGACCATTCTGGACTGGGTAGCTCCAAAAACCCAGACTCAAGTCAGGGCATTCCTTGGCTTGACTGGGTATTACAGGAGGTTTGTGAAGGGATATGGATCCATTGTGACAGCCCTCACTGAACTCACCTCCAAGAAAATGCCCAAGAAAGTGAACTGGACTGTGGACTGCCAACAGGCCTTTGACACCCTGAAACAAGCAATGTGCTCAGCACCAGTTCTCAAAGCTCCAGATTATTCTAAGCAGTTCATTGTGCAGACTGATGCCTCTGAACATGGGATAGGGGCAGTTTTGTCCCAAACAAATGATGATGGCCTTGACCAGCCTGTTGCTTTCATTAGCAGGAGGTTACTCCCCAGGGAGCAGCGTTGGAGTGCCATTGAGAGGGAGGCCTTTGCTGTGGTTTGGTCCCTGAAGAAGCTGAGACCATACCTCTTTGGGACTCACTTCCTAGTTCAAACTGACCACAGACCTCTCAAATGGCTGATGCAAATGAAAGGTGAAAATCCTAAACTGTTGAGGTGGTCCATCTCCCTACAGGGAATGGACTTTATAGTGGAACACAGACCTGGGACTGCCCATGCCAATGCAGATGGCCTTTCCAGGTTCTTCCACTTAGAAAATGAAGACTCTCTTGGGAAAGGTTAGTCTCATCCTCTTTCGTTTGGGGGGGGGTTGTGTAAGGAAATGCCTCCTTGGCATGGTTGCCCCCTGACTTTTTGCCTTTGCTGATGCTATGTTTACAATTGAAAGTGTGCTGAGGCCTGCTAACCAGGCCCCAGCACCAGTGTTCTTTCCCTAACCTGTACTTTTGTATCCACAATTGGCAGACTCTGGCATCCAGATAAGTCCCTTGTAACTGGTACTTCTAGTACCAAGGGCCCTGATGCCAAGGAAGGTCTCTAAGGGCTGCAGCATGTCTTATGCCACCCTGGAGACCTCTCACTCAGCACAGACACACTGCTTACCAGCTTGTGTGTGCTAGTGAGGACAAAACGAGTAAGTCGACATGGCACTCCCCTCAGGGTGCCATGCCAGCCTCTCACTGCCTATGCAGTATAGGTAAGACACCCCTCTAGCAGGCCTTACAGCCCTAAGGCAGGGTGCACTATACCATAGGTGAGGGTACCAATGCATGAGCATGGTACCCCTACAGTGTCTAAACAAAACCTTAGACATTGTAAGTGCAGGGTAGCCATAAGAGTATATGGTCTGGGAGTCTGTCAAACACGAACTCCACAGCACCATAATGGCTACACTGAAAACTGGGAAGTTTGGTATCAAACTTCTCAGCACAATAAATGCACACTGATGCCAGTGTACATTTTATTGTAAAATACACCCCAGAGGGCACCTTAGAGGTGCCCCCTGAAACTTAACCGACTATCTGTGTAGGCTGACTAGTTTTAGCAGCCTGCCACAAACCGAGACATGTTGCTGGCCCCATGGGGAGAGTGCCTTTGTCACTCTGAGGCCAGTAACAAAGCCTGCACTGGGTGGAGATGCTAACACCTCTCCCAGGCAGGAATTGTCACACCTGGCGGTGAGCCTCAAAGGCTCACCTCCTTTGTGCCAACCCAGCAGGACACTCCAGCTAGTGGAGTTGCCCGCCCCCTCCGGCCAGGCCCCACTTTTGGCGGCAAGGCCGGAGAAAATAATGAGAATAACAAGGAGGAGTCTCTGGCCAGTCAGGACAGCCCCTAAGGTGTCCTGAGCTGAGGTGACTCTAACTTTTAGAAATCCTCCATCTTGCAGATGGAGGATTCCCCCAATAGGGTTAGGATTGTGACCCCCTCCCCTTGGGAGGAGGCACAAAGAGGGTGTACCCACCCTCAGGGCTAGTAGCCATTGGCTACTAACCCCCCAGACCTAAACACGCCCTTAAATTTAGTATTTAAGGGCTACCCTGAACCCTAGAAAATTAGATTCCTGCAACTACAAGAAGAAGGACTGCCTAGCTGAAAACCCCTGCAGCGGAAGACCAGAAGACGACAACTGCCTTGGCTCCAGAAACTCACCGGCCTGTCTCCTGCCTTCCAAAGATCCTGCTCCAGCGACGCTTTCCAAAGGGACCAGCGACCTCGACATCCTCTGAGGACTGCCCCTGCTTCGAAAAGACAAGAAACTCCCGAGGACAGCGGACCTGCTCCAAGAAAAGCTGCAACTTTGTTTCCAGCAGCTTTAAAGGACCCTGCAAGCTCCCCGCAAGAAGCGTGAGACTTGCAACACTGCACCCGGCGACCCCGACTCGGCTGGTGGAGATCCAACACCTCAGGAGGGACCCCAGGACTACTCTGATACTGTGAGTACCAAAACCTGTCCCCCCTGAGCCCCCACAGCGCCGCCTGCAGAGGGAATCCCGAGGCTTCCCCTGACCGCGACTCTTTGAACCTAAAGTCCCGACGCCTGGGAGAGACCCTGCACCCGCAGCCCCCAGGACCTGAAGGACCGGACTTTCACTGGAGAAGTGACCCCCAGGAGTCCCTCTCCCTTGCCCAAGTGGAGGTTTCCCCGAGGAATCCCCCCCTTGCCTGCCTGCAGCGCTGAAGAGATCCCGAGATCTCTCATAGACTAACATTGCGAACCCGACGCTTGTTTCTACACTGCACCCGGCCGCCCCCGCGCCGCTGAGGGTGAAATTTCTGTGTGGACTTGTGTCCCCCCCGGTGCCCTACAAAACCCCCCTGGTCTGCCCTCCGAAGACGCGGGTACTTACCTGCAAGCAGACCGGAACCGGGGCACCCCCTTCTCTCCATTCTAGCCTATGTGTTTTGGGCACCACTTTGAACTCTGCACCTGACCGGCCCTGAGCTGCTGGTGTGGTGACTTTGGGGTTGTTCTGAACCCCCAACGGTGGGCTACCTTGGACCAAGAACTGAACCCTGTAAGTGTCTTACTTACCTGGTAAAACTAATCAAAACTTACCTCCCCTAGGAACTGTGAAAATTGCACTAAGTGTCCACTTTTAAAACAGCTATTTGTCAATAACTTGAAAAGTATACATGCAATTTTGATGATTTGAAGTTCCTAAAGTACTTACCTGCAATACCTTTCGAATGAGATATTACATGTAGAATTTGAACCTGTGGTTCTTAAAATAAACTAAGAAAAGATATTTTTCTATATAAAAACCTATTGGCTGGATTTGTCTCTGAGTGTGTGTACCTCATTTATTGTCTATGTGTATGTACAACAAATGCTTAACACTACTCCTTGGATAAGCCTACTGCTCGACCACACTACCACAAAATAGAGCATTAGTATTATCTATTTTTACCACTATTTTACCTCTAAGGGGAACCCTTGGACTCTGTGCATGCTATTCCTTACTTTGAAATAGCACATACAGAGCCAACTTCCTACAGTTATCATGTGATTAAAGTTAGCCCCTCTTTCACATCAGTTGTCAACAAATCCCCAAAATGCATAAGATATAAATGGTGGCTTACCCTTCTAATCTTGTACTCTATTGGTGTACTTGGTCATATAACCTTAAATGTCACGGAAATAGCTGTAGGTATAGTATAATATTCAGAGAGTATGCCATGTAGTCTATTTGTAATTCACTATCCTTCTTTAATAGTGTTGTTTGGGCTATGCTGGTAGACCAATCTCACATGTAACCAATCATGGAGTTTCTTTTATAAGTATCATTTGTGAAATAGTATCTAATTGGACACTATTGTAGCCTAGTACAGACGTGCTTTACTTTCCTACATTTAGTCAGTGTTTGTTGAAGCTTTTTGCTATGTACAAAGAAGATTGTTTGTGTGTGGATAATTGGACACAGTTACATCTTTTGGGCTAGAGAGTATACCAGGAAGCATGGAGTTGAGCATAATGTAGGTTTAGCAAGCATTGAAATAGCCTGGGTGGCTGAAAGAGGTTTAAGGTTGAATAACGTCAAACCTCTGATTTAATCTCTCACTACTTGTCAGCATCCCCGTTTTATAACTATTAATTGTGGCTGCAATGATAAAGGTCACCTCATTCTTGTTTAAACTGAAACAGAGATGAAAGCTATTTTTTTAAATCTTTAATAAGTCTATTTCCTCACATCTATTTTGTGTTTTCAAATATTTGCCAACAGTTAAAATGTGAGTACTCTTTATCAAGTAGTGGAAAGTATAAAAGAAATATGCAGACATATAAACAAAATAGTGTCTGCCTTACTATGTCACAGCATGTCTTCCATACCACCTAAACATTGTGTTTCCAAAACCTTACCTATATCTTGCAGATGGTGTGGATTTGCCCTCCGGTGGCAATGATCTGCTCAATCATAGCATCTGCCAATGACTACTAAAGCATACCTAAATTCAAACCACACACTTCTAATTAAAGGCTTTTTTAAAGGCCAACTTAATATCAAGATGATTAAGTGTCAAAATAAATTGCTTCTTTTCTTAAAAATACTTTTATAGTACTGCAGTAATCTCTAGAAACATTTGTGATAGTAGTGTGGCACTGTATATTTAAAAAAAAAAACATACATCGATTTCCACATATTATTCCCTACGTATCACAATTATACATAATCTCTTAATAATTAAAAGTAGAACACATCACTTAACATTAAAGGCATTCCTAATATCTATCATAAAAACCTGGCAAACTGCTGTAAAGGCTGACATCCCTTTCTTCATCTTTTGAAACAGCACACACTAACGAATCAGATAAACCCTTGATATCGCTATGTACCACTGTAGTACAGTGGCCAGATATCACTAGAAATACCTTGCATCTTAATATTTACTTACTACACTTACATGCAGTGCCCCACAAATTCCTTAATATGCATTTCGTATAAGTCCAGCTGACGGTTTTCGCACTACTTGAAATACATAAGTATATTGAACCTCCCTTTTTTCATTGCATCCCCTTCATCAAACCCCGCAAAACTTTCGGCCCTCCCAAAATGAAACGGAGGCAGCTGGTCTGCAAACCTTTTTGCACATTTGTCTAATGGGTACAAAGTTATTAAGGGACACAAATCCCAGAAATCCGTATTTATGGTAACCTTAATTATATTTATAGAAGGGCTCTAAACCCTGCAACAGCCTGAAAATGTTTAACACAGGGGATCTTGTAAAGTGTATAGTACTGATAGCAGGAACTGGGAGCATATTCGGTTGCATCCTAGTATGTGAAGAGTCAAGCATGGGGGAATATCCAAAAGCCAGCTTAGAGCAGCGGGACACAACATGTTTTGCTTCCTATGCTCCTATTTTTGTTGTCTGTCAACAGCCTGCTCCCATCACTCCTGCCTACTCTGTCACAATTGCATTTGTCCTCATACTTTATAAAACTCGAGATCTGTGGCACAAGGCAGGCTGTAAAAAACATAATATTATGCATTTTTTGTGTTTCATTTTTTCTGGATTTGCGAATACATCACAAAACATCTCGATCAGATCTGCAGGGGATCTGCAGAGTCGGTATGGTTTTTACCAATACTTAAAAACATTTATAGAGACTATAAAATCGTTGTTTGAGGTAAGTGATTTTCTAAAATGACATGGAAACATATTACAATAAGTAATTTAATTTAGAAGGTTGTTTTATTGTTTTATTACAAATTTATGGATTTGAGGTGATATAGTGACATCACCCCAGTGTCACCACAAATCCATTGTGGGAGCATCATTATCTGGTTGGGTGTGTGAGTGCCTGTGTCAGTATGTGATTGGGTGTGTGTCTGTATTGGTGTGTGAATGGGCATGTTAGTGGCTGTATTGGTGTGGGAGTGGCTGTATTGGCGTTTGCCTGACTGTGTCAGGGGCATTTGCCTGGCTGTGTCAGGGGTGTTTATCTGGCTGTGTCAGGGGCTGTAACTGTGTGTACCTGGGTGTGTAAGTAGCTGTATTGGTATGTGATTGGGTGTGTTGGTGTCTGTATGAGTGTGTGAATTGGTGTGTGAGTGGCTATATTGGTGTATGAGTGGCTGTCTTAGTGTGTGCCTGGGTGTGTCAGTGGCAGTATTGGTGTGTACCTGTGTGACTGTATCAGTGTGTCGCTGGCTGTGTGAGTTTCTGTATCAGTGTTTGAGAGGGTGTGTGAGTGGGTGTATCATTGTTTGAGTTGTTGTACCAGTGTCTGGTTGGGTGTGTGAGTGTCTGTATTGTTGTGCGAGTGTGTGTGAGAGTGGGTGTATCAGTATGTGAGGGGTTATATTGGTGTGTGCCTGGGTGTGTGAGTGGCTGTATTGGTGTGTGAGACGGCCTGTAAGTGTCCGTATCAGCGTGTGAATGGGTGTGCAAGAAGCTGTATCAGTGTGTGAGTGGCTGTACAGATGTGCGCCTCAGTGTTTGAGTGCTGGGATTGGTGTGAGGCTGAATGTGTGAGTGGGTGTGAGTGACTGTATCAGTGTGTGGCTGGGTGTGTAAGTGACGGTATCAGTTTGTGACTGTGTGTGTGTGTCAGGGTATCAGTGTGTTCCTCGGTGTGTCAGTGGTTCTATCATTGTGTGAATGGGTGTGCAAGAAGCTGTATCAGTGTGTGAGTGGCTGTACAGATGTGCACCTCGGTGTTTGAGTGCTGGGATTGGTGTGAGGCTGAATGTGTGAGTGGGTGTGAGTGACTGTATCAGTGTGTGGCTGGGTGTGTAAGTGACTGTATCAGTTTGTGACTGGGTGTGTGTGTCAGGGTATCAGTGTGTTCCTCAGTGTGTCAGTGGCTGTATCATTGTGTGAGAGGGTGTGTAGATTGCTGTATCAATGAGTGAGTGTTTGTGTGAGTGTGTGTATGAGTGTTTTACTGGGTGTGTGAGTGTCTGTATTGGTGTGTGAGTGAGTGTGGCAATAGCTGTATGGGAGTATAAGTGGGTGTCTGATTGTGTAAGTGGGTATATGTTTTCTTAATTGTACTCTGGAACACCCTGTTAGCGTAATCTTATGGAGGAACACCAAAAGAACTAATTAGTAAACTGCATTAGTCCAATAGATGTGCGGTTGATCTGTATAAAAAGAAAAATAACAAATATATATTAGTATTAACATTTATAAAATTACAAATTAAACTTAAAATTTCAGAAACACATAACGTCATAATTTGAAAAAATCAGTACACATTTCCCATGCTGCACTTCTATGTAGAGTAACAATAGGCATTTCATTTTGCCTTTTAACTGTTCTTCATGTTCTATATTTATACACCATAAATTATGTTCTGCATAAAGAATCATCTTGAACAGAGGGGATTTTTTTTTATTATCCATAGTAGAAAACCCCCCAGAACTGCACACTTTGTCACTGTAATTAAGCAACAGTCTGCCTTACACTCGCTACATTTTTAAAACAATTTTAGAAATGCAAAATGGGATGTTTCAAAATTGTGAGTCGGTATTTGCGATTTCTTAAAATTTTCAAACGCAATTTGCCATTAGCAAATACCGAATCGCAAATGATTTGCGATTCGGTATCTGAAAATCGCAAATGACAACCCGGAACAGCCTGATGACATCACAACCAGGAAGTGAGTCAGCCCATGCTGTTTCCAGGAGCCACACCCACAGGAGCAGGAAGGGAGACACTGTCCAGCACCAGGGAGCCAGCCTTGTGATCCAGGCAGGACCAAATTGCAACATGGCCATTGACGGGAAGGTGAAGGACAAGGGAGACAGGAAGCGCAAGCTCAAATTCAGTGAGAAGGAATTGTAGGTACTCACTAAGGAGGTTGTCAGGAACCTTGACAAACTCTTTAGGAAGAACTCACTACAAGTCCCTGAAAGTGAGAAAAGAAAACTGTGGTTGGAAATCCAGACAAAAATCTGTGTAGTGGGTGTTGCGCAGCGCTCTGTGGAGGAAATACGCAACAGATGGTATGACCTGCGTTCCCGTGCCAAAGAAAGGGTAGCCAGCAGGCTAAATGCGGCAAGGAGCACCGGAGGAGGACCACCCAACCAGACACCGTCTACACCAATGGAAGACATGGTGGAGTCCACACTGCTTCCAGAAGCCGTCAGTGGTTTCACTGACATTGACACCTCAGGGACACCCAGCACCAGCAAAGGTAAAGGCAATAATGATGTGTATCCCCATATGTGCATGCACAAATGTCCCCCAGAAATAGCTATTAGCTTGATGCAGTGTGATGAGTAGTCCATGCCACATCTTACATACAACGCAACAATGCCTTATGGGAGTGATAGTCCACAATCCTAAGGTCAATAAACCACATAAAAAACAACTTGGTGTTCAGCCACATAGAGAAACAACAAACACAAGTTACAGTGATATGATGTCAGAGTATACAATTTACTATTGTGCTACTTATTGTGAGATATAAATAAATGACATGCTGCACATTGTCGTTGCCCATGTCCCGGGCCCTGCTGCAGCAGAAGGTGGAAATGTGGGGGATGTTGAAACACAGCCACAGTCCGTCTCTCAGTATTGCACCAACCGGACGCAGGGCAAGGGTGTTATCTCTCCCAGAGTACAAACTGGTGGACTCAGATGAGATGCCGGATGAACTCCCCACACCACCCCCAGAGGATAGATCCTCAGGAACACAGCGGTCCCTGCCCCAGCCTCAGTCAACTCCCCTCAGGAGGCGTCACGATGCAGTCAGACAGTGCACAGAGGAAGGAGAGGGCCCCTCAATCTTTGGCGGCCTTGAAGCTTCCATGCTGAAAGTGCAGCGCCTGCAATGCAAACACATGAGGTCAATGCACAGGCTGTTGGTGTCATTCAATCAGAACATGGGCGCAATTAGCAAGCAGTTCGAGTCACTGAATGAGGGACAGCAAACAGCAGCCGAAAACACAAAGGATCTAACAAATGCCATTAGGGCCTTCTGCACTGAGATTCAGTAGGAGCGTGTCAGCCACCATAGGCCCATCACCAATTTATGAGAAGGTTTGATGGGTTCTGCAGATCAGTCAATCGGCTTGCTAGCTCAACTGCCATGATGTCATGAAGTGCTGTGGGCATACAGGTGGAGATGGCACACTGCAGTCGGGATGTTGCACAGGGCTTGGTGCAAATAACCAATGTCCTGGATGCAATGCAGACAGAACGCAGTGCTACAAACAGCGAACTGGGTGGTGGAGATCGTGAGGAGTTCTCTAGCCTCAGTGGTCTTACAGCCCCTGTGATGGATCCTAGGCGTCACAGTACCAGACACAGTACTGCCAGTGAACCTGCTACAAGAGGTGCCAGTGAGGCCACTGAGCACTCAAGTGGAGTACATGGACATAGGAAGTAATTTAAAGGCCTACAGGGGACTACCATAACATGTAGCTGTACAGTTTTACTATGATGCTAATAGTGTGACATTGTTATTTGCACATGGTAGCCTATGGTTCATGGCTATGTCCTATTGACACATATGTTACCTGAAGTCAAGGTAATAAAGTTGCCAACTACAGAAAGACATAAAGTTGCAGTGGTGTTGTCATTACTTACATCAGAAATGGTTGTGCATGATGTCAGCATGTCTTTGCCTGCCCTATGCTGCACTGGTCCTGTCTACTGGGTGATGGGGTGGTAAGGGATCACCATCTTCATCTGAGTCCGGCTCCATTGGTTCAACATGTATGCCCCTTCTCGTTGCAATGTTGTGCAACATTGCACATGTAGCCACAATTTAGCAGTTCTTCTCTGGGCTGTACTGTAGTGCCCCTCCACTCTTATGGATGCACCTGAAGCGGCTCTTCAGGAGACTGAAAGTCCGCTCCACCACACTGCGGGTTGCTGTGTGTGCAGCATTGTACCTCCTCTCTGCAGGCATTGCAGGGTTCAGGTAGGGCGTTAGTATATGGGTGCGCACTGCATAGGCACTGTCTCCTGGAATGAACAGAGGATAAAATGAGTAATGCTGGAATCTGCAGTCACTATAACTTCAATGCAACATAGTCATCTATTACTTTAGCTAGTGGGTATCCTTTGCCAATCTCCCCCAGCCAGCAGTCTTGTGTGAATCCCGCTGTGGTGAACGATGTATGAGTCATGTGTGCTACCTGGGTATCTGGCCACAAGATCGGTAATGATGTTAGAGGCATTGCTAATCACCTGAATGTTCATGGAATGATGGTTTTTACGGTTGCAATAAGCATACTCGGTGACCGATGGTGGACAGATAGCTACATGTGTCCCATCAATGGCACCTATAACATGTGGGAATTGTGCAATCTGATAAAAATAGATTTTCATTTGTTGTAATTCCTGTGGCGTGTTGGGGAATCTTATGTGCTCTTGTATTATTCTCAGCATGGCATTTGGAAATGCTTTGAAGAATCGTGAGAGAGCACTCTGTGAGACCCCTCCTGCTGCTGCTATGACCCCTTGATGCTCCCTGAGGCCAATAGGTGCAGGGAGCATGATACCTGCACATGGGTGGATATGTTATTGGTCCTGTGTGTGGTGTGCTGCAGTAGGGGTTGTAGATCTGCTATCAGGTCAAGTATCATGGCTAAGCTTAACCTGTACTTCTCATATATCGCCTCCTCTGTCTGGTCAAAAAGTGTTATGCGCACCCTGAAAATGTGCTCCTGTCTCCTCCTCCCTCTCCTCAAACCTGCCAAGATCCTCATTTTCCTCGCCATCACGTAGAATGCAGACATTGTGGAAGAGGGGCTGAGTCATTCTAGGCCTCTTTATATAGGTTGCACTTGGTTACAACCTGATTTCACTTTGTGATAAATTGCATGTGCAAAAGGCCATTGTGCGAATTTTCACAAATTGCGAATTTTTGATGCATGCCATTGCGACATGGTTTTGCGTGTCGCAATCTGCGTATCGCAAATTGCACCAGGATTTTGCAGATCGTTATCTGCGATTCGCTAAACTGTGTCACAGTTTGCGTCTGGCAAATAGCAATTTGGTATTTCATGTCACTATTTGTGATACGCTTATTGCGACATGCAAAACCATGTCATAATCGCTAAAAATCTAAATTTTTGTGATTTCGTATTTTCACACTGCGAATGCCTTTCATACATCGCAGGGACCATTTTGCATTCACAAATGGCCGATTTTTGCAATTCGCATCTTTTGCGAATGCAAAAATGTTTGATACATCAGGCCCTTTGTTTTTTTAAGATTTCTGAACTATGAATCTTTGCGATTCTCAGTTAGGGACAGCTATGCACTACAGTGTCTTTTACACTGTTTGTGAGTCCCAATAGACATGCCTCATTAATATTCATGAGGTAGGTTGCAAATTGCATCTCATTAGGAATCACTAAAAACACTTAAAAGATTTTTGGCATGTATTCACATGGGGGAGGGGTACCTTGGGGGCTCCTTCTTGTTTATGAATAGGTTACCATCACATTGAATTTGGTGATAAAAAGGGAATGTATTGTAACTGCAATTTGGTCGTAAAACAGTCATACACACCAAATCGCTATTAGGAAGGGACACTCTTAACACACCCCTTCCTAGTATTAAATCGCTAACATACTTTGCAATTTGATAATAGTGTAGTGACCAAATGAAACACTGAGAAGTATATTGATGAAAAATGACGCACAACTGCACTAGCGCAGTTGTGCGTCAAAGAGTTTAACACTGCATAATGACTTCTTAGCGCCATGTGTTAGCCATATTTATGAAACGGCACACTATGGCATTAAGAAAAGGTTGGAGAAACAACAAAAGAGGGGCAGAAAAATGGGATATTCGGAGTGTAACTCCTGGTCCTGTGTGTAAGGTTCCCAATAGACAATAAATCAAAAAAGATTACACACGGTTCCACCTAGTACTGTGGGTTTCTTTCAAGTAAATAGTTCAGTCAGAAGATGAAAACTGAAGCTTCTCAAAGCAAGAGCCCTCACTCACCATCCAGTGACATGCTTCATCATAGGGCCAGCTCCTCGTCAGGCCGGCGCTGCAATGCCTGACGGGCCCCGCAGGGGGGCTCTTTGCCAGAGATCTTTTGAGAATCGAGTATAGCCGGTCGAAAACAATGAAGTGAAGGATTGGTATAAGGAAAATTAAAAATGCCTAGAGGTAACAACTAATAATTTTAATTCTCGTGCTCATACCTCTGGCAAGATTAAAAACCAAAACACGGGGAGTTAGTGGGATAATGTCCACAAACCCCATAGAAATATAGGTAGGTATAGTTGTAATGTCTCTTAGAGGAAATTAGTGTACAAGAGACGGAGCACACAGGTTTCCCTGTGTCACTCTATGTAGTTGGTCAACATGTTTCTCGCTTGTTACAGAAGAATTACCTTATGCGATTCGTCAGGACCTAATAACATACCTAATCCTTTAAATCGTGGAAATTTCCACAAATATGAAAATCAAAAACCTAAGGGAATATAGAAGGAAAGAAACCACGATTAGCATAACATAGCTCATATAGGAGACATATTCACAGTAAATTATGTTGTGCAACCCAAAATCGAAGTGCAAGATCACTCAGGTGCCAAGTGGTATATGAACGTTTCTAGAGAAAGGAAATTTGCGAAGGCCAATTAGGCAGAGAAACATCCACATTGCTTACCCTCCAAAAACTAATGGTAGGGCCACATCGGGGTAGTCCAGGCTAAAAAATCAACTCTGATCTATATATGCACAAAAGAGGGAACATAAGGAATACTTTCATTGAAAAGATTGGTAATTCACTGATCTAGTTATGCAGCACATTAAATATAATTGTGATAAGGAAGTAAATTATTCACTAAGAAGCTCCTATATCTCACCAGGACATCATCCCGAGGAAGCAGAGAGCCAGCTGTTAAAATTGTTTTCATCCATTACACATATGCAAGTAACGTTAAACTCATAAATTCGTGCTGCTATCAGCACGTACATGATCATAGAGAAAACATAATTCAAAGAGGCGGAGAAGGAAAAACCGCGTGGTGATACCCACGTTTTAGCATGGGAAGACAAGGAGGGCGCGTGTAAATTTAAGCGCGTGTAATAATACCAAACAGTGAGTGGAGAGCGCGTGGTTATACCCGCGTCACTCCCTCACGTAGCAGCGCATATAGATAGAAGGAGCGTGTCGCCTCAATGCGCGGCGCCGCAATCATAGCGCCCGGTGTTCACGGTAGAGGAATACAAAATTACTAAAAAATTAATTAAGGGCACCAAAGAAAAAAACATCGAGCCTCCGAGCTCGTTTTTGATTTTCATATTTTTCATATTTTCATATTTGTGGAAATTTCCACGATTTAAAGGATTAGGTATGTTATTAGGTCCTGACGAATCGCATAAGGTAATTCTCCTGTAACAAGCGAGAAACATGTTGACCAACTACATAGAGTGACACAGGGAAACCTGTGAGCTCCGTCTCTTGTATACTAATTTCCTCTAAGAGACATTACAACTATACCTACCTATATTTCTATGGGGTTTGTGGACATTATCCCACTAACTCCCCGTGTTTTGGTTTTTAATCTTGCCAGAGGTATAAGCATGAGAATTAAAATTATTAGTTGTTACCTCTAGGCATTTTTAATTTTCCTTATACCAATCCTTCACTTCATTGTTTTCGACCGGCTATACTCGATTCTCAAAAGATCTCTGGCAAAGAGCCCCCCTGCGGGGCCCGTCAGGCATTGCAGCGCCGGCCTGACGAGGAGCTGGCCCTATGATGAAGCATGTCACCGGATGGTGAGTGAGGGCTCTTGCTTCGAAAAGCTTCGGTTTTCATCTACTGACTGAACTACTTACTTGAAAGAAACCCACAGTACTAGGTGGAACCGTGTGTAATCTTTTTTGATTTATAAAGAAAAGGTTAGCATTAAAAAAAATATGCTACCCTTTGTGACAAGTCATAAACAAAAATGGTGCTAATGCTGCAAAAGTCGCACTAGCATGATTTGCAGCCCCTTTTATGACGTAAATTGCCAATAGGTAGGAAGGCCATATATCAGTGAATAGTCAATAAAGTCAACAGTGTGGCAGAGGTGAAGAGGACTGTGACCGATTGTAAGAAGAGCTGGCATGACTGCAAGTGCCAAACTAAGGAGAAACTGGCCAGCAACCGTAAGGCAGCACTGCAGACCAGAGTTTGGAGTCCAGCACCCAAGGAGCAGCTGGATAAGCTGGAGGAGATGGTGGCAGCGGTCATTCTGGAGGAGTTGGTCATTGGAGTCCCAGGACAGTGCAGCATTTCACGAACTAACGCAAATGCAGGGTAAATTGTAATGGGGGCAATCTGGTGACTAACAAATGTCAGAAGGGGGAGGCACACAGATCTCACTGTATGCATGCACAAGGGTCACATGGGGGCACAAATAATGGCTAAAAACTTGTAGTGGGCACACACCTACCTCCCATACGCATTGACCATTTCTCAAACCCTCACAATACTCATCTCACTGTGCCAACTGTACTGTCTGCCCATGTGTAATCCTCATGGGCCAACATGTACAAGTCCTGTTGCACTGGGTGGGTCAGCAAGAACTGGCATATGCCTCCCAGCACCATTGGGAATGGCCACAAATGTGAGAATACTCCACATATGGGCATGTCTGTGACTATCATCTGTGCAGCTGTACTAGTAGCTGGCATGTCACCATGCTGCAAGAGTGTCTTTGTCTTTGTACTTGGGACATTTGATGTTCTTCACTAAGGGACACCTTCCTGCATAATATCAGTTGCAAGTGGTCTTACCACCTCACTAGGGGCCATATTTACAATGTCTTAGAGCAACACTGTCATCATTGTGAATGATGCTCATGTGGCCTTAAGGATCCTATTCCCCTTTTGCCATATGAACAAAGTTGCACCATGCATATGTACCTTCACTTTGTTAATCATTGACCCACATTATGCCTGTGGCACATATGATGTATGCAAGAAGGAAGTACCTATGCAGGGAGTGCAGAAAAAAAGTGCAGTGAAATCAGAAATATTTCTCAGTCTGATCTTTTGAAGTCAAATGTAAGGCCTGCCAAAGGTAGACGTTCAAGTGATGCACCCATTGTAATCAATGGTTCAATCTGTGCTTTGCTGCACTAGTGTCATAATTCATGGTGCTAATGCAGTAAAGCAACACAATTGTGCCATATCACATGAGGCTACTGTGGAAATGTGTGCCATGGTGCACCGTATTTGAAATATGGTGCTAGTATGGTGTAATTAGTTGGGGCAAGGGGGGGTGCAAGAAAACTGTTGCATTGGAAGCAATCCAACACTGTTGTGTAAATTGTACCCTCTGTGTGGTGCACAATGCAACACACATTGAGCAACAAACGTCATGGGACATACAAAGATCTCAGACACTCCCTTGTCACTCCTATGCCACCCTTGAGTTGTTGGACAATACTGAAGTACAGATGTGACAAATATGGAAGCCTCCAGAAGGTGGGTAGGTTAAACATGTGATGCATGGGGATAGCTCCAGCAATACACATGGAATGTCAACTACATGCAGTTGCAGGTGTGAGAGGGACACATAATTACCAGGCCATGACAAGACATTCAAGGTTCCTTTCCTCAGCAGGGTAAACATGAGCTACTTTATTGCGCCACTAGAGTGGAAGGAAACAAATATGTACTGGTAGAGCCCTATGATGCCAGTGTCTGGAAAATTTGGCACACATGAACCCATTTATGATTAAAAGATGCAGAGCAGTGAAACATCCCAAGTTGCAGTTCTGCTCTAGCTGCATCATTTCAATTGTGTAGGGATGTGTAGTAGTCACTGACATGCAATGAATTCCTTTACTGCCTTTGGTGATGGCCCAAAAATATCATGTCTAACACCAACACAGCCACACAATCAGCATAGTATAGGGGTGCCCCTGTTGCAGGTCCAAATGCACATGTGCAAGAAGGGACACTTCCTGCAACATCAACTAACAGGAATGCTGCCTGCCACTTCCAATGACTGTTGATGATTGCAACACAATGGAAGATGCAAAAACTAGACCAACAACTATGTCAGTCCTTTGAACCACTACTACAATGCCACCCCTGTTGCAAGCTGATGCATCTGTACATTAACAAGTCTGAAAATGTATTAGCTCCCTATGCCACCACCACTTGTTGTAAGTGTGATGAAAGAGGGTGAGCTGTCCATTTATATAATCCTTCTTACCTTGAAACATGTGTTCTGCATCCTGCACCACCCATTGTAAGGAACAACCACCTCTTGTGCATGTTTTCAAACAGGAAGGTCTCCCATCAGCCTTGGAATGCAGGCATCCTTACACGCATGTTGCATGGAGACCTGCATTGCAAGGATGAGTGTTGGTGTGCAGGAAGACACATCTTCCTGTTTGAACACATACACAAGAGGTGGTTGATCTTTACAAGGGTGGTGCAGGATGCACAGCACATGACTCAAGGTGAGAAGGATGATGCACATGGGCAGCACACCCCCTTGCATCACTCTTGCAATACACATGGGTTTGTAGAGGTATGAGATACTTACTCAAGATTCACGATTTGCCAATGCAATAGATTCTGTGTGCCTCCATTGGTGTTGCCTTTAAAAATCATACACAATGTCTGTGGCATGCAACTGTCACACAGTCAACTTAATGAAAGGGGTAGATATGCAGAAGCCCATGAACATTTATGCAAGGTGGGTGTAACAGACTGGGAAATGGGATTGGCAGATTGTGCCAATGGAGCTCAACTAAGAATTACACTGAGGTGGCACAGTGTGCCACTAGGGGCACATACCTGAGGGTCTTGATGTGTGGCTATGCACCATGTCACTAAGGTACCAGGATCTACAAACTCATGACTTATGTAAACAGATTCTACAGTGCAAGTTTCACATTGCACTATCCCACTGCAGATGATGATGCCTTACCTTCTGCCGAGCTGCCTGTCTTGGAATTCTCTAATGATTTGGATGACCAGCTGCCGACCACCAATAAGGACACTCTCCCGGATGTCCTGAGTGCCATCCGGACCCCATCTCCAGCCTCAGGGAGGACACACACCATTGCGGGGTCCCCACATGACCCACTGAACACCCAACACATGCCACTGGCCACCTCACCAACAGCCCTGGACTCCCAAGACCCAGATATTATTTTCCCAAAAAACTGCATTAGGATTCCAGTGGGAGCTGGCACAGCAGGTGCGGGTGGGGATGAAGACCATGGAGGGCACCCCAGAGGGAGTCCAGAGTTGCCTCAGTCCCAATAAGGACAACTCCACTGCCATCAGAGGAACCCACTCTCAGCTACATGGACTCCAGCAGTCCCTTGTCGACATAGCTGGTGTCCTGAGGCAGAGGGTAGACCAAATTCCCTCCCAAAGCAGCCTCAGCATGAATGACAACATGGTGGGGGCTATCAAACTGTCCTGAAGTCCATGCAGTGCATGTTGGGCTCCCTCACTAACAACCTGTCTACCTACCACCATGTAGGTGCTGTGCTGGGAAACCAGCAGTAACTCCTTGCTGAACTGATGCCTTACATCGTTCCACAGATGACAGCTGTCAGAACCTTGGAAACAACATCTCTATCCCCTGGTGTGTGTGTGCTCCTCCTCAACTTCAACACCACCACCCATGGCACAGGAGGTATTGCACACATCAAAGGATGAAGATGTAGAAGGAACATCATTCACCCCAAAAAAACACCCGGTAACTACAGTCTGTGGTACATGGACCGTATCTCTTTAGGTCTGTGCTTAAGATCATGGCAGTGTTGTAACAACTGGCAACGTCCCCTCTTCACTCTCCCACTGCTGGCTTATCACACATGGGCTGTCATTGAGTCCAATCTGACCAATTGCCAATTTGAATACCTTCTCACTGATGCACTCCTCTCCTACACATTTCTCATGACATGTCTTTTCCCGGCCTTGGACTCTGACTGGACATCCAATGGTTTGCCATCTATCATGGGGCCAATCTCCTGTGCAATGCATGTCATCAGAAACAAAACCTGCAGGTGTAAATAAATCTACTAAAGTAACATTTGTGTTGATATTGTGTCTAATGCAGTAACTGTTTGACCTGTATGCATTGTATGAAGCCAATACTCTGAGTACTTAACAAAAGAAAATTACTGGCTTTGTGTCACACACCAAGCCACACACAATGACTGAAACATGATCAAGCTGACTGATTGTAATGTGGACTGGCAAGTAAAATCAGAGTCTCCCAAGCATGTCATGCAACAGGTGCTTTCCAGGTTTGCTATGGCGTGCATGATATACTACATTAGTGTATAGGAAAAGCTAGGATGTTAGCACCAGTAGAACACTGATGCAAAAAGCAATTTAGACATGTATAAGAGTGTCAGGGGCAGCCATGTGTGTCCCAGTAACAATTTGTCAATTTAGGGGTAGTGCAATGACTGCAACCTTTAAACAATGAAAGTCTCAATACTTGCCAACACAACGGAATAATGTAAGAGAACCTGTTTTGGGATGTATATCCATGCACAACCAGAGTGTCACGTACAGTGCTGAAGAATGTTTTTAGTAGCTGATATCATACCATTGCCAACCCGGTAGGTACTTGCACATAGGGGATACACATAGTTACACATGTAAAGTGACACTGGATGTTTAACCCAAAGGCTTTTGTCTAACCTGACCCAGGCAGACATGATACCACCCATACATTACAGCGTGAAGTAGACCATAGTGTTCTAAATAACAGGATTTAATAACATCAAAAATTTCCTACCTAAAAATTCCTAACATACACTAACCTGACCTATACTATCTTAACATAACTTATCCCTACAGCTAACGTATCTTATCTAAACTTATTCTAAACATGTAACACCACACGATAAACATCAACCCCCCTTAAGAGACATAAGTAAACATGGACAACAGTGACTAGAGCTAGACATTGACTAACTAAACACATATCCTACACAAATAGATATATTTATGTGTTTTATAAAATATTTTATTTTATTTTGTTTCAACACACACCCAAACATCACCCAATCCTAAAAATAACCAAGAACAGTAAAAACCCGAAAACCTACTCCCTAAGATTTCAAACTATTTCCTAAAACTAACCTACCCTATGCTAATTAAACTAAGCCTAACAATCTAAAACCCCCTGAATACAAAAACCTTTAAAACATGGGGAAGGGAAAGTGAGGAGAGCAGGAGGGGTAAAGCATCAGCGCCTTGAAAGTTCACTTTTGATGTAGTAAAACATGTGGTACATCTTCTCCTGCCTTGCTTCCAACTTGTCGAGCCGTGATAGTGCTGCCGTTGGGTGTTTAGAGGTCGATGGCACAGAACCTGCAAAGCCAGTCCTGTCCTTTTCATTTGAGCTACCTGCTGTGTGGCTACTGGAGTCAGGCTCTTTTAGTGGCCCTTCATGTGGAAATGCCCACAAGGACCCCAATGCTTTCACCCGGTTGTAATGGCGGCCCATTCTCCGGTAGGCCTTATCAACAGCATGGATGTGCCTGTAGCACTCTCTGCTTTTTTAAAAGCCTGTTTCTGTGCTGCATTCATGGAGGCTGAGGAAACATGAAGAGAGCACGTTATTGAAATGTGCCTGAGGCCGAGGAAGAGAAAGCATGCCAAAGGAACAGTATCTTCAGATGACACACATTGGCCAATACAACTCACAATACCATCCCGAAAGCTAAGGTCAATACCATCTTCTACACATTCTTCATGTCCAAGGTGCCAAAGCTAACCTATGTTGCACACAACCAGTTCACAAACTTGTAACATCTCCTAAGTACTAGGCAAACATGGTTGGTCACACTCATCATGCTGGATAGATCATGAATGTCCCTCTGCACACATCAGTTACCTAAGAACCACAGGAATTTACCACACTCATCAGAACAAGGCCTGCAACTTATGTGCAGACTCAACAACTATAGTGCTCCTCCGCCATGCCCTTGCTCCACTCGTGCATCTCTGTTTCCCACATAAAAAGAAGTGCACCAACAGTGCAATGGCCCTATGAGGAATCCCTTATGTGCGTGATCAGACAAGGACAGCTGTTTGGACCCATTGCAACATTGAATCCTCATGTGAGAATGTAGGGTGGATTACTCGCTCATGTGACACCGAGATATATGGATCCACTCAGCTTGCTACATGACGCACTGTGCTATGACAACATGCATATTCCTAATGCAACTTGATGTGTCACACTATGCTGCCCAGTGCCTGTATATGTGACAATAAATTCAGGTCAGTGTGTTGCTCAGCAAAATTCAGCAACACCATCTCATAGGTGGGTGCATGGACGCCACACATTGTATCAGCACAGTGATCTTGCAACATCACTGGGTGATACTACTCAATGTGTGGAGCTTTTTGCATTACATCATTGTACATACTCAGGACCTTATCTTTTAGAAAATGTACTGAGTTAATGCATGCCTTATGAGAATGTTTTATGGAGATCCTTGATGTTATACGCACATGTCAAGACCTATGAGGGTAACATGGGTTGTCTATGTTGCCACATCAAACATAGAATATGGGGTAAAAACAACATGTGTGCGCTAGTCAAATTCAGTGTTCACATGTGGTATGATGATCTCTGTCCTGACTATCAGAAGTGCTTACTTAGAAGCCACTTGCACTGCCGGTGTGTCGCTTTTCATAGGGGAAAAAGTGAAGCACTGGCAACGCAAGGGACACAATGATGAGCCCCTGAGTGACCTTTTCACGTGGTCCCTATTTATTACATGCCCTGAGATGCTGTGTGCTATGTGTAACACACAGAGCTGGCTATTGGCACCCCACATACATGTTGTTAAATCATCACTTCAGGCACATGTCTTGACTGACAGCTCTGTGTTTGTCCGCATATATACCCATTCCAACAATCACAAGCCCCTTGCAGCACACAATGACACCAATGCATCACTTTGTTTTACTCCACATCCTCTACATGGCATCTAGCATACCGTCAATATCCAAGGATGGATAATGGTGTCCAAATTTTCACACATGCAAATTTTACATGCCATTGAACACATTATACAACGTCACACTCAAACACTTGCACTACACATCAGACATACAGGATGACACTCACTGGAAGTATTGGGATCCACAAAGATTTCTACCTCACTGATGGTGTATGGGGCGGGTCCATCGGCAAGACATGACATAGCACAATTACACATCACACATGTTTTTCGGATAGACTTAGAAGAGTCAATTTGGGAATATTCAAGTGAGCCCTATCACATGTTTATTTGACAGCCATTGGTATGCCCGGCAAACACGTTCAGATAGTTACTTGAACCACATGTACATGTCTCTGTTACATTGGTAATGTTTCCTAGAGGACAGTCCACTGACAAATGTTTATAAACATAGCACATTGTTTTATCATTCTGCACATGCATGAGTCATGGCACACTCATCCATTACTACCTATAATCATGCGTCATGTTTTCCATCACATGTACATGACCATGCAACATTCCACAGTGGGCAAGCCCTTGATGGACATAGACAGTTGTGTCTAGGAGCCATGTACCCTTGCACCATGGCACATGTGCTTTGGCTTTGTGGCACTTTCAAATCTTCTGACTAAACACAGGGAACAAAGACAGAAATATGCCTCATTTTCTGACTGACAGTGCATTGCTGCTCTTCTCACGGATGCAGGTTGGCACAGACACACAACTCGCAATCCTGACCTTTGTCATGACCTGATGGAGTAACTCCTATTGCCTACATTCATGCAAATGCAAGATGAGGTGTAATTACCAACAGTTCTGCTGACCTCTAGGCCCAGGTGATCCAGGAGGTCCTGTTCCCAGGAAATCATGTCTGCCCACAGGTGCTTGAGCTGGTGGTCAGTCCGCTCAACATCAAGCATTCTGGTCAACTGGCTCAGCACCTTGCCCCACCACAGCTTCTGTGGCTCCGTACTGTACCACTGCATCACACGTCCACCCATGGCCATATTGGGGAGGTAGTGGCAGACCAGCCAAATATACCCTCCCAGTTCCTCTGAACTCATCTTCCTTGCCCTTCCCTCACATTGCGCAACCAAAATCCAGGGCAAAACAAGAACCCCCAAAAATGTATAACCCCTACTAAACTCAACTACCCTAACAAACGTAACTATACCAAAAACAAACACCCAACAATACACAGAAATCACAGGCCAAAATGACAATAAAATCTGCAAAACACACTTTGGGGACAAAACACAGACACCAGAGAGCACAAAAGACTCAAGAATTACAACTCCTTACACCAGCCTCACAAACCTCTCCCAAGCACAGACAAAAAGATTGTAAAGGGAAAGTGAAAATAACTTCACTCTTCCATGTGTTCAGCAAGGAAGTTTTATTGCATCACTTCCTGGGCGTATGCATCACATGTTGATGTAATGCGTCATTTTTTTTATGCATGACGGTCCTGCGTGTTTTTGGAGGATGGCTGACAGGGCCTAGCGAATTAAATTTTGACGCACAGATGTGAAACTTCATTTTTTTTAATACACATTTGCTGAAAATTACTTCATGCATTATTTTTTTGACACAAGTGGTGAAATGTGTTTCTTTATGTATGTTGGTCTGTGGGATGCATGGGAGGAGTAATATTTAGTGCAAGTGTACATGTGTTTGATACAAATTCCCACATGCATGTATCCACAGGTGTACAATGTGTGTACTGTGAGTGTACATATGTGAGGAAACGTGCATTCTTGGTCTTACACAACACAGTTCATATAAGTCCACTGTTTGGTTCACCACACAGCTTCTGATAAATGGCCCATGTGTGAAACATGTTCATGCACATGTTACCCTTGCCAATAGTATACCTGGGGATGCTGGGGACGTACAAAGGTATATGATCTGCTGACACAGATCTATGTATGTGCATGTGTGTACGTGTGTGCATGGAGTGTGCCAAGCGCTTGACATCATGATGTAATGCAACATGTGTAAAATCCAGTTCCCCATGCATACAAATTTCTCGATATGTTGGATTGACATGTGTCATGCTTGGTATTCATGTGACATGTTAGTGAGTGGAATGTGTTCATCATGTGTGATCAGTAATGCCTACTACAGTGGTGTGTTTAGGGATGTAAATTCTACAAACTTTGGAATAATTTATGTGTAAATGGGCACCATTGTAGCAAAACACTTTACGCGTATCAATGTTTCACATATTTACCTATGTAGCATGTGCAGTGTATCTAAAAGTTAAGAGTTGTTCATTCTGAAACAGTATGCATATGTTACCTGATTTCAGCTGTCCATACAGTAAATTACAAGCCACACCAAGCCTGGCCCTCCTAGGGAGGACATATGGGCATTCCTGTAGCGTGAATTCTGTTATCACATACCCTTTGATTGCACAATTACTCACCATGTAGTTTTGCAAAGTCTTCCCTTTACAACACAAGCTGCATGGTAGGGCTGCTGTAATACAGGGATGGCATGCGATTCGTCATTGCACCAGTGGTATTTTTAAAGCCCCCACAGCCTCATTGGTGCTTGCGTTGCCCCGAGATAAAGGTGGCCCCACGTCACTGATCACTGTGCACAGACATCAGATTCCTGACTATGTAGAGAGTGGAGGGAGCCACCTCTTGGGAATTTGTTCGATTGGGTCTCTCATCCTCAAGTGACACTTTGGCACTGCAGTGCACAGTCAAGTCAAGAAATCCAACAGTACAACTGAAGTCCCCTGCCCCATTATGTGTGAGGGACTTACAGGTTGTTGCTGTCAGACTTGCCCTATTATGTACTAGGGACTTACAGGTTGGTTGTGTTGGGCTTGTGTTATTATGTACTCAGAATATGCATGACTATGACTATTTTGTGATATTTGATCCTCTTATGCCTTTTTATTTCATTGGTAGATAGTGGAACAGGGTCACGTCTGCAGACCCAGGGTACAAATGGTGTTGGTTACCATTTGTATCTGTCACACTTGTTTCTGCTGGCCAAGCACATTGGTGCAATTGACGGAAATGTGAATAGGATACCTACAGTCCTACACAATGTGTTTGTACATGTGTCTGGACTTACATGTCTCCAATGTGTGTTTGGTACAGTGTTTGTTGGACAATGTGTGATCATTCACACAGATTGAAGCCAGACTGTATGAGGTAAGCTTGTAGGTGTAAGTTGCTGGCACAGTTTCTGCAGTTTTTCCGTGTTACTCATCTGCCTTATCCTCACTGTCCCACCTTTCATGCATGTAATGGTAATTTATACTTGTGAACTTTACAAAAGGCTATTGCTTCTTCTACAGGCTAAGCAATGTATGCCATACCATTGCATTGTTTGCAATATGAGATGACTGACCCTTACACATCTCTCTACACCCACCACAGCACTTATGTGTTGTTTAAGTCAACTCCACATATTGGCTGGCTATGGTATGTATAGGAGTGTCTCAGCTGTCCTTCCACATTTGTTTGTTTGACATGAGCACTCACATAGAGCTTCAGTCACCATTCATTATCACATGCACTATAAGTGTGTTTGGATTGTGTTAATACTCTTGACAGCTATGAGTAGAACATGAATGTCTCAACATGTATGTCTCCTTACTCACATGTGCAGTTTGTCAAGGCTTTCTGGGTTGATTTGACATTGCTTGACATGAATGCAAGATGCCAACTGTATAGAGTCAGACAGACCAAGACATTCAGGTATTTTATCCTCTGCATTTAACTCTGTTAGTCATACATGTGAGTGCCACTGTGATTGTGCCATTCAGACACTGATTTGTTACATAGCAGACACTGACCTACTGTTGTTGTTACA